>NC_053429.1:1274151-1597313 GCF_007990345.1 Gossypium hirsutum
ATATATAAAAAAGGGGACACATAAGTATGTGTATATATTCATAAAATATATATGTGTATAGATATACATAAAATTATGAAAATAGAAGTAACAAATATAATAAAAAATACTATTACGAAGATTAGAAATATACGATTATTATGAAATATGCATGCACAAAAAGATAAAAATAAGTGTAATTATATAATAGACAAAAATATGCATGTAAAATATAGAAAAATAATATATAAAAGAAATATACGTGTATATAAAGAGCAACTATAATAATGATAATAATAATAATACAAAAAATAATAAATATAAAATATAATAATGAATAGATGAGTAAAAAATAAGAACAAAATAAAACAGATGGACTAAATAGCAATAAAAGACAAAAGTATTGGCAAATCGAAATAAAAAAAGAGTAAAGAGGATTAAATTGTGACGCGCCGAAAGAGGGGGATCAAAATAGTAAATAACCCAAAGCCCCCAAAACACAGCGCAGCAGTGGACCAACTCGAAACAAAGATAAAAAACGCGGGGCCAAATTAAAAAAATAAAAGACTTTATTATAAAACCATTAAAAAGCGGAAGGGCTAAAGGTGCAATTAGCCCTTCCGTCGAAAACACGCGGATCCTCCAGGAGCGGGTCGGGTCGGCCCGATCCAAAGCAAAACGACGCCGTTTGGGCGTTATGGAGCTGGGCCAAAACGGCGTCGTTTCACACGCCTATATATTCAAAATTTTCCCAAAAAATTTCATTTCCTCTTTCTTTTTTCAAAAAAAAAACCCAAAACCTCTCAACCCTCCCCTTTTCTCTCTGAGCGCCGGCCAAGGGTCCGGCCGAGGGCCACCGCACCGGCCGCCGCCCTCCGGCGCCGGCGCCACCGTGTACGGCGGCGGGGAGACCAAAAGTCTCCCTTTTTCTCTCCGATGATTCTCCTCGGCCTCCTGAGCACTCCGGCGACGTAAAGAAAAGGGTAATAAGCTTCTTTCTTAATCTTTTCTTTATATTTTTGTGTAAAAAAAATGAAAGAAATAGAATCGTAAAAAATGGCAACAGTAGATAGGAAAAAAGAAAACCGTCAAAGATTAGTGTTCAACCTTTTTATTTCTTTTCTCTCCGGAAAACAAGGGCCGAACCCCTTTTACAGTCAATAAACATGGCTTTTATAGCCAACATTACATGCCTTTTCTTTTCATTTTGGTTGCTGTTCTTTGCGTGTTTTGCAGGTGTTTTGATGGGAGTGGTTAGTGGTGGTTGGGCGGTGGAGGGAGTTGGTGGCGGTGGCAGAGGGTAGGTGATGGGTGCGGCGGCTAGGGTTAGGGGTTAGGTCTGTTTTGAGTCTTGGGTTTGGGCTGGTTCAGATTGGGCTTTGGGTCTGTTTTGGGTCTTGGGTTTGGGCTAGTTCAGATTGGGCTTGTACAGCTGCCCCTCTTTGCTCGTTGTCGTGTAACGATAACAGAGCAAAGACTAAGAAAGCCCAATTTTGCCCGGTCTCGTCGAGTCTCGACTTCTCTTGACGCTTCTTTTCAAGTAACTTTATTCTAGTCCACTGTGTCTTGTTGCGTCGACCCACTCCACTGTAACTTCCAAAAGACAAAACTTGTAGCTTCAATCCACTCTATTGTAGCTTCAGGGGGTAAGGTCCATCATTTTGACCCGCTCCACTGCAACTTCGGGGAGATCGGACTCATATCCTCAACTTGCCCCACTACAACTTCAGGGGGATAAGATTCGTGACTTCAACCTGCTTTACTGCAACTTCAGAGAGACAAGATTTGTGACTTCGCTTCCATCTATTTTACTATAACTTTAGGGGAATAAGATTAGACATGATAAGAATCACTATTTCTGTCCGCTCCGCTACAACTTTAGGGAGACACGCCTTATTGTTTTCAGTCTGTTCCACTGCATCTTCAGGGAAATAAGACTTGATGCGATCTACTCTGCTGTAACCTCAGAGAGATAAGATCCTTTAATCCGCTCCACCGTAACTTCAGGGAGATAGGATAGTGTCTTCGATCTGCTCCGCTGATAAGATCTCTTATTTTAATCCGCTCCACTGTAACTTCAGGGAGATAGGATAGTGTCTTCGATCTGCTCCGCTGTAATCTCAGGGAGATAAGATCTCTGGCTTCAATCTGCTCCACTGTAACCTCAGGGAGATAAGATCTGAAATTCTTTGGTCTGTTCCACTGTAATCTCAGGGAGATAAGACCTGATGTGATCTTCTCTACTGTAACTTCAGAGAGATAAGATCCTTTAATCCGCTCCATTGTAATCTCAAGGAGATAGGATTACTATCCTTGATCTGCTCCGCTGTAATCTCAGGGAGATAAGATCTGAAATTCTTTGGTCTGTTCCACTGTAATCTCAGGGAGATAAGACCTGTATAATAAACCTAATTACGCCTAATGATTAGGATGACATGATCAAAATGAAACAAATGCTCCTAACTTGACATATGTGAATGGTGTTTGCATGAATGCAGAATTTTATTTTTCCGAGAATGATCTCGCTTAGGTTATCACTACTCGAAGTTTATCAAGGTTTTGTGACTGATGTGCTACAACGCCTTCTCGCTTGACTGATTTTCTGAAGAAACATTTAGCCAGACTGTCCCTATTGTAAACCTCAAAGTTATATCCACTGGGACGCCAAAATTTGTACCATCATTCTCTCACAGCAATCTAAGGGTGGAAATGTGTGGCTTTTCCTCTGTCCTCCTTTATCACAATTCGGGGATATAGGATCTGAACCGTTCTGGTTTCCTACACCATTCTCAAGGTGTCGTACCAAAGTCTTATGAGCAAGTGAAGGCTCTCTTTTCCGAGGTAACCTTTTCCTATTGCCTGATGATCATTGCTTGCTTGTTCATTTAAGCTTTGTAATTAACACAACAGCTTGTCATCTTGTTCAACGAAATCTGAAAGGATAGTCTTTAACTTAACTCTTCTTTCCTAGCTATTTCACCCTTTAAACTTGGTATTTTCTAAACAATAGTCATGTTTCAGGTCCCTATATTATTTAGAAATTTTCAGAGTAATATGCAAAACTTCTTTCCTGAAAGTTCTATTAGTCGTTAATCATTATTCCTATGCAACATGTTTGCAAAAAGACCATAACAATGGATAAGAATAAAGCTAGTTCTGATCATAACTCGAATAAAACATCAAAGATGGCGAAAGAAGGTAACAAAGAAGTGGATTGAGAATGTGCGTTTTCACAAAAGGAAAGGAAGAAAGAAAGAAAATAAAAGAAATGTATTTTCAAGAATACACATAAGAACTAGGTGCCCCAGTTATCGCCGCTTGAGTTTCTCTGTACAAACTTTCCGAAGACCCTTCTAAGTTTGACATGTGTTCAGGAGATCTGCAATACTCTGTCAATGTTCCAAGACGTTGCATATCCTTTCTTATTGGTAAAGCAAGATCATCATATGCCCCTGATCAAAATTTGATCCGCTCAAGTCCTGATGTTCCAATCCTGCCCAATACTTGAGTCGCCCTTTTCGGGTTTTGACTCAAGCCCTCTTTGGTCTCAAAGGCCCTTTACGGGTTTTCACCTTAGCCTCTCCAAAGTTTTTTTTTTTTTTTTTTAGGAAGCAAAGCGCCCTTTACGGGTTTTCACTTTGGTTCCCCTTTCTTTCATGTGAAGTATTTCTTGACGGAGTCTGCGTTTACCGGATTTGGTAAACTTTTGCCATCCATCTCACATAGGATCAAAGCTCCACCAGAAAAGGCTTTCTTTACAACATAAGGGCCTTCCCAATTCGGCATCCATTTTCCCTAAAATCTTTTTGTATAGGAAGAATCTTTTTTAGTACCAAGTCCCCTTCACGAAATTCTCGGGGGCGAACCTTTTTATTATAGGCTCGCATCATTCGTTTCTGGTACATTTGCCCATGGTGAATAGCTCTTAGCCTCTTTTCTTCTATTAGGTTCAACTGATCGTACCGAGATTGGATCCAATCGGCTTCATCCAACTGTAGCTCAGATAACACCCGTAGAGAAGGGATTTCAACTTCAATGGGTAATACTGCCTCCATTCCATAAACCAGAGAAAAAGGCGTTGCCCCAGTAGAAGTTCTAACAGATGTTCGATAGGCAAGGAGAGCAAATGATAACTTCTCATGCCAATCCTTGTAGGTTTCAGTCATTTTCCCCACAATCCTTTTAATGTTTTTATTGGCCGCCTCCACTGCACCATTCATTTTGGGACGATACGGCGATGAGTTATGATGCTTAATTTTAAATTTGCTACAAACTTCAGCTATTGTGCTATTATTCAAGTTCATCGCATTGTCGGATATGATCCTCTCAGGCATCCCATATCGACAAATGATCTCCTTCTTCAAGAATTTGCTGACTACTGCTTTTGTGACATTTGCATATGAAGCAGCCTCCACCCACTTGGTAAAGTAATCAATTACTACGAAGATGAAGCGATGCCCATTAGAAGCCTTTGGTGATATTGGCCCAATAACATCCATACCCCACATGGAAAACGGCCAAGGAGAGGTCATGACGTGAAGAGGTGAAGGAGGCGCGTGTATTTTGTCTCCGTAAATTTGGCATTTGTGGCACTTCCTGGCATGATCAATGCAATCTCCTTCCATGGTGGGCCAATAGTACCCAAATCTCATGATCTGTCTGGCCATCGTGAAACCACTGGGTGCGTCCCACAAATACCCTCATGGACTTCTTCCAAAATTTTCTTGGCTTCTACCGCATCTACACATCTTAACAGTACTTGATCCTTCCTTCTTTTATATAACACTTCTCCATCTAAGACATATTCAATGGCTATCTTTCTCAGAGTTCTTTTGTCATTCTCTGTCGCTTGATCAGGGTATTCCCGATTCTTCACATATTGTAAGATACTCCGATACCAAGGACAATCATCTTTTCCCTTCTCCTCAATATTGCAACAATTAGCCGGGGTCTCAGAGATACTCATCTGAACAGGCCTCATTGCCTCAAGTCTATTCACCTGAATCATAAGCTAGAGTAGCTAATGCATCAGCCATTTGGTTTTCCTCCCGTGGGAGGTAATAGAAGGTGATATCGTCAAACTCCTCAGCCAATTCAAGAACTAGTTTTCTATAACCGATTAACTTAGGATCTCTAGTCTCCCACTCCCCTTTGAGTTGGTATATCACCAATGCTGAATCCCCGTATACTCTCAGTACTTTGATGTTCCGTTCAATGGCTGCACGAATGCTCATAATACATGCTTCATATTCTGCCATGTTATTTGTACAATCGAAGTCCAACTTGCTAGCAACAGGATAATGATCTCCACTTGGGGATACCAAAACTGCCCCAATTCCATTACCCGTAGCATTTGAGGCTCCATCAAAATTTAACTTCCATACGTGATCCATTTGAGGATTTTCTTCAGTATTCGCCACATACATCAAGTCCTCGTTTGGAAAATCAAAATTCAAAGACTCATAGTCCTCCAAGGCTCTACTAGCTAGGAAATCGGCTATTGCACTTCCCTTTATGGCCTTCTGACTGACATATACTATATCAAATTCTGAGAGCAAGATCTGCCATCTAGCCATTCTCCCGTTCAAAGCAGTCGATTCCATCATATATTTTAAAGGATCTAACTTTGAAATCAACCAAGTCGTGTGATACAACATATACTGCCTCAGTCTTCGGGTTGCCCAGATTAGAGCACAACACAACTTCTCAATTGATGAGTACCTCATTTCGCAATCGGTAAATTTCTTACTGAGATAGTATATTGCCCTTTCTTTCTTTCCCGTCTCATCATGTTGGCCCAATACGCACCCCATGGAATTCTCCAACACTGTCAGATACAATATCAATGGCCTATCTGGACTTGGAGGTGATAAGACTGGAGTATTAGCCAAGTACTGCTTTATCCTATCGAAAGCCCTCTGACACTCTTCATCCCATTCACCCGGATTATGTTTCTTTAAGAGCCGGAATACTGGATCACATTTCTCTGTCAGTTGTGAGATGAACCGAGCAATGTAATTCAGCCTCCCTAGGAAACCTCGAACCTCCTTCTGAGTGCGCGGGGGAGGTAAATCTCGTATTGCCTTTACTTTGTCTGGGTCAACCTCGATCCCCTTTTTGCTAACTATGAAGCCTAACAACTTCCCTGATCTGGCTCCAAACGTGCATTTGGCCGGGTTAAGCTTAAGCTGAAATTTCTTTAATCTCAAAAATAACCTTTTCAAGACCTGAACATGCTCTTCTTCCGTTCTATACTTCGCGATCATATCGTCAACATAGACTTCGATCTCCTTGTGCATCATGTCGTGAAACAAAGTCACCATAGCTCTTTGATACGTTGCTCCCGCATTCTTCAATCCGAAGGGCATTACATTGTAACAGAATGTTCCCCATAAGGTAATGAATGTGGTTTTTCTCATGTCTCCAGGATGCATCTTTATTTGATTGTATCCAGAGAAACCGTCCATGAAAGAAAACAATGAATAGCCCGCCGTGTTATCTACCAAAGTATCAATGTGAGGCAGTGGAAAGTTGTCCTTTGGACTAGCCTTGTTCAAATCCCTATAATCCACACACATTCGTACCTTTCCATCTTTTTTGGGAACAGGGACGATGTTGGCTACCCAATCCGAATACTTGACCTCTTGTAAGAATCCAGCGTCGAATTGTCTTTTGACTTCTTCTCTTATTTCAACACAATGTCAGGTCTCATTCTCCTGAGCTTCTGTTGAACGGGTTTACAATCCTCTTTTATGGGCAGACGATGCACCACAATGTTAGTACTTAGCCCAGGCATATCTTGGTACGACCACGCGAAAACGTCCTTGAACTCTCGGAGCAAATTAATGAGGTCTTGTCTTGTCTTTGCGGTGATTTCAGTTCCAATTTTCACCTCCTTTCCATCCTCTAGGCTCACTATTTCTAACAATTCCCTATGAGGTAGGATATGCTTATCCTCTTGTTCCATCATTCTTAACAAGTCCGGAGATGCATCATAATCTTCGTCATTTTCAAAGTCGTGGGATCCTTCTGAACACACCTCTTGCTCAAAAATAGGCTCCGTGTTTGAGGCAGCGTCACTCATGTCATTGATATCTGAAGACCTATGAAGGCATATCAAAGAATATACCAAGAATATAAATTTATGAATATGTTTGTGCAAAAGAATTACAAATGAAAGAATTATTTGTAAGACAATCAACCAAATGAAAAATATAAAAAGGAAAAAAAATTGATCACGATGAACGCTGATATGTATTTCATTAAAATAATGATATTTAGGCCCCATGCCTATTTCACAAAAAATTTCATATTGTTTCTAGGCCAACAAACAACAGGAATGTTTTGAGCATTACTCTGAATAAGCCCTAAAGACTACAGGGATTTCTTCAGCAGTCCAATTGTTTAGCTCGCTTCCAGGCTCATAAGGGCAGATCTCCAACAAAGCCCTCCTTTCCGTTGCTTCTATGGCGTTGGTATAAACATTTTCCAACATTCCTCCCGTGCCGCTACCGGACACTCCACATTCAGAATGGATTAATCCTCCCGACACAAAAGATGCAGATATGTGGGGAAAGGTTAAAGGCTCACACTTAGCTTCATGTCCATTCAAACGCGCCCTTCTTCTCTCTTGTCTCTTCTCTATTTCTTTCTTCTTCTGCTTCATGTCTGGCTTGTACCCTAAACCAAATCTATCAAACTTTTCCTTCGGCATTGGTGCCTCAATCCTTCCCTGAAGATATTTTCCCAATCCTTTCCCGGGTAAGGCTCCTCTTCCTACCATCAATCGCAATCCCATCTCAGTGGTCCTGGATATTTTCGGTACTGGAATTCTATTTCCCTCCGCAATAAACATCGCGTTCACAAATTCTAACGACCGAAAAGAACATTCTAGTGCCTCATCGTTGATGTCCACATAAGGTGCATCGCTAGTCATCATTGCGATAATATCCTCCTCTGCATCTATTGTTACCAACCGATCCTCCGATACCAACTTCACCTTTTGATGTAATGATGAAGGTACTGCCCCTGCTGAGTGTATCCACGGTCTCCCCAATAGACAGTTGTAGGAGGGTTTAATATCCATTACCAAGAAATCCACCTCATAATTGACTGGGCCAATCCTTAATGGTATCTCAATTCTCCCCATAACCTCCTTTTTTGTTCCATCAAATGCTCTTACTATGCTCTGGCATGCTTTATGTGCGAACTGTCTATTGGTAATCGACTAAGAGTGGACAAAGGCAATACATTTAGTGCCGATCCATTATCAACCAAGGCCCCCGGGAGTGTGTACCCTTTGCATCGGACAGTAACATGTAGGGCTTTAGTAGAACCTCTTCCTCCGGATGGTATTTCATCATCACTGAAGAAGATAAAATTGTCAGCACCAATATTGTTGATCAGCCGATCCAGCTTGTTTACCGAAATATCGTCAGCCACATATGTTTCGTTTAGCACCTTTAATAGTGCATTCCGATGTACTTCCGAGTTTAAGAGTAAAGCTAATACAGAAATGCGGGCTGGTTGTTTGTGTAGTTGCTCCACAACACTGTATTCACTGTGTTTCAAAAACTTCAGAAACTCCTTTACCTCCTCTTCTTTTATTGGTTCATTTACCAATGGTTCAACTTCTACTGCTTTCTCTTTCCTCTGTTCTTTCTTCCAATTCTCTTCCCTGGACGACTCTGCTTGAGCGTCATATCTTTTTCCACTGCGCGTGTAAGAACCTGTTTCCTGATTTCTTTCTGCTTCTTTTCCCAAAACGGTCACATTACACCCGTAATTCCACGGCACCATTTTGTTATCCCTATAGGAGAAATTTGATGGTTTCTGGATTACAATTTTCGGTGTTACCTGGGCCCTAACCTCATTACCCTTAGGGCGTGAGATAATGACCACAGGATGATTTGGAGCCTTTGTTCCCAGCTCTGTCGCGCATATGCTCCTCATTTCTTTCGCATCTTCGTAAAACCTCATCTCTTTGTTATCCATCATGCTTTGAACCAAAGCCTTAAATCCTTCACATTCTTGGATTTCGTGCCCTGTTTTATGGTGAAATTCACAATAATTTCCCATCTCATGCCCTTCCTCAGAATCTGCAATAACCAAACCTCTTTTCGCCATTTCTTTCCAGACCCGTTTCAATGGAGTTTTTACTTCAGCAATGTCAGTCTTGACTTCTTCTCCCGTACCTTCGCTAACCATATTCACCCCCTTATCTGCGTGATTAGGTAACGGATTCTTTGCGTTAGGTGAGTCGTCAAGTTTGACAACACCTAAATTGATAAGTCCTTCTACTACCTTCTTGAAGGCAGTACAATTTTCTATCGAGTGCCCAGAAATTCCTGCATGATAATCACATTGCGCATTCGTATCATACCATTTTGGATACGGGGGTTGTAGAGGACTCAAGTAACGAGGAGCAACAACATGTGCATCGAATAAAGTCTGATACAACTCCTTGTATGACATCGGGATTGGCGTGAATTGGGGCTTTTCAGTAGTTTGCCTAGCTCCTGACTCTTGTCTTGATGATCCCTGTTGATTAGCAACCACTTTCTTTGGTTGATTCACAGTAATTGACCTACCATAAGCATTCACATTATTCACTTCATTTTCTCTTTTCCTCGGGGGTGCCCTCCTATTACTTTCTCCTCCATCTATTTTTCCACTTTTAATGGCATGCTCAATCATTTCACCATTCATGATTATATCCGAGAAATTTTTTGAAGCGCTTCCCAACATGTGAGTGATGAACGGGGCTTTCAAAGTATTAATAAAAAGCGTCGTCATCTCTTTTTCTAAAAGCGGCGGTTGGACCTGAACCGCCACCTCTCGCCACCTCTGCGCATATTGTCTGAAGCTTTCGTTCGATTTTTTCTCTAAATTTTGCAGAGTTATCCTGTCAGGCATCATTTCTGAGACATGATTGTATTGTCTCAGGAAAGCCTGTGCTAAATCCCTCCAAGTAGCAATTTTAGCTCGGCTCAGCTGATTGTACCACTTTGACGCCGCTCCCGTAAGACTTTCCTGAAAGCAATGTATTAATAATTGATCATTATTAATATGCCTCGTCATTCTTCTACAAAACATAGTAATATGGGATCCTGGGCAACTAGTCCCGTTGTATTTCTCAAATTCCGGCATCTTAAATTTGTAAGGGAGCACCAAGTCCGGAACCAAGCTCAGATCCTTTGCATCTATTCCATAGCTTTCGATGCTTTCTATTGCCCTAAACTTTTCTTCTATCCATTTCCATTTCTCCTCAAATTGTTTTGGAAATTCCTCCTTCGCCTTGTCCTTTTCAACCATCTCGTCAAGATCTGGGACAGCAATATTATTCGGGCTATCACTGGGATTAAAGCCCGCTCCGGGTTGAAAATTCATTGGGATTGAAGCATCGCCTTGGAACTGCTGGGGCCTAACCGACACAGAGGGTCTCCGCGGATGCAGCTCAGTCTGTACTTGCGCATGAGGAGGCGTGAAACCTGGAGGATAAAGTGGTTCACCATTGTTTTCTTCTTCACTAACAATCACAGGACCTTTACCCTTATCTACTCCCTTCAATAATTGCGTCATCTTAGCCACCAGATCATTTTGGGACTCCTCCATCTTTTGCACCATGTCACGCTGAATCTTTTCTATTTGCTCTTTCATTTGCGCCTGCAACTGGTCCTGCATTTCTCTTTGAAGTCGCTCTAGCTTCTCCAACCTTTGGTCCATAATTTTTGTCTTAGCTCGGGTACCGTAATTTTGTTGGTTTTCCAGGTTAACTGAAATGATTTTATTCGATTAGGTTTTTTTAATGGTCATTAATGCATATGATGTGATGCAATGCATGAAAAGAATGCAAAGAAAAAGAGGCACTGATTCTCATTCAACTTCATTAGAAAACTTTACTAGATAAAGAGTTTCTTTACATAAAATAGACTACATATATGGCTTTGCCCTTACACTCAAAGCCTTAACCTTTCTAAGAAGCCAAGCTAACTCTCGGCCCCTGTCGGACTCTAACTCATACTTCAAACTTAATAGATCAGCCTGAACCGCTAGAGTTTGCAGATGATCAGCTACCTCGCGCACTTGAGTCACCGCCTCTCCCATAATATAATCTCTTTCTCCAATCTGCTCTTGAGACCGACGGAATTGTCTTTGCCACTGCTCATTACTTTCTTCCAGAAGCTCTATCCGGATTTCACTATTGTGCAATGCATTCTCTAGCCCTCCTATTTGTCTTTTCAATTCTTCAATTTTGTCTAAGCTCGCCCTTAATTCAACCGTAGCATTACGATTACAGTACTGGTGAAGCGATCTTTCTAGTTCAGTTATCCGGACCTTCAACTCCGTCTTCTCGTCTTGGCAATCTAGTAGACTCTTTCCCAAGGCGACTTCTCGAGCCCGAGTATCCTGGAATTTCTTTTCCCATTGATTAGCTTTCGTCTTTTCCTCCTGAATTTCTTGTCGCCATTGTTCTGGCGTTTTACCCAAGCCAGCAGCTCTTACCGACTTACGCAACTTTTTGTAATCTGTCTTCAGGCTGTCCAAATCTTCTTCTGCTTTGTTCTTTCCTTTTCTCAACTTGTTGGCCTCTAATTTTGAATGTCCATATCCAGTCCTAACTGCATTTTTTCTTCCTCTAGTTGTTCTATCTTCTTCCCCAATTCTAAACTCCTTTTTTCGAATTCTTGTTTGATGATTTCTATCTCAGAAGGCAAAACTTGTAAGTGTTCCTCTAAAGATCGAGCAGTTTCTGAATTTGACGCCGGGATGTTGTCGTTGATCCTTTGATCACGCCACTGACCATACTCGGGGGTAATTGTCGGACCCACGGCTAAGATCTTCATTCGACGAGTCTGGTTCCAGGCACTAGATATTTCTCGAACCTTCTTCTTGTAATTGTCCTCCCTATATGAAAAATCACTATAAGCCAACCCCTGCGTTGCTGGTATGAATTGTCGTGATCTATACTGTCTTGATACGAGTAGAGGAGCATATCCGATAGCTCCCCATATTCCGAGCAGCGGAACCCAGTCAAAATCTCCACATCGGTACAATATCTCATCAGGAATTAACCAAGGAGCCCTCCATTCAATATCTTCATCCTGGAGATTCTGGAGTATCTCTATCCATTTTTCTTCTGAAATATCATCCCGTCTTGGCGTGGCCACCAATTCTCCTAGAGGGGAGTAGCTATCGGAGAATACCCGATAAGAGACCTTTTCGACCTTCCAGAAGTGGCTGTGGAACCATGCCAATAAGAGCTGCGCGCATCCAATAAACCTTCCCTCCCCTGCTTTTCGACACGCATTCAGGGATCTAAAAGTTTCAACGAGTATTGCCGGAACCGGTGTAACCCCTTTACTAAGCCGATCAAACAAATCAGATACAGCCTCGTCTATGTGTCCTAAAGCTTTGGGGAAAACCACTAGTCCATAGATACCTAAAGCGAAGACATCGACCCTTTTCTTTAAGTCAGGATGTACAAGCACCAAATCTCGCAAACTTTTCCAAGGAACACATTTACTGTCGCCCTTCTGTTGGATCCGGGCAGCGACCCACTGCTCGCTCATCCCAGTGATGTTCATTAATTTCTTTAACAACGGAGGGACACAAGCAGCTCTGGAATAAGCCTTGTCGACTTGAATCTTTGGGCACCGAAGCAAGGTCGTATACTCCTCCACAGTAGGCGTCAAATCTACTTTCCCAAAAGTGAAACAACTGTAGGCAGGATTCCAGAACTGGGCAAGGGCTCGGAATAAATATTTGTCCACTTTGACACTAAGCAGATAAGGTAGGTCACCGTAGTTACAATAGAACAGCTGCTTGGCCTCGACATCCCATTGATCCCAGACTTCTTTCATTTCTCGAAGGTCATTCTGGATTACACTGATACGGGTAAAATCCCACAATTCTGACACGTACCCTTTGGTAAGACTATCGCCTTTCTCCCGTTGTGTCGTTTCAGCCCATATTCGCACAGCCGCATTATCCTCTACTTTATCAACAAACCCCTTTTCCATGATAAGCTTTCTACTGAGAAACTGAATGTAAATCGACACCTTTTTAGAATGAAGATGCCATGCAATCACAAACAAAGTAAATTAGCATTAAACACAGAATAAGATTTAAAATAAGCGACAAATAAATACAACATTCATTTAGGTAAGCACTAAAAATTTGGAGTAGCTCTACCTAGGTCGGTTCCTATGGCTCATTACATGTGGTTTGGTTCTAAAGTAGGGTACCTGAACCAGCAAATTCCTCGATCCTCACCCATTATAGGCTCATACGGACCAAGTTCGATTCAGGGGGATACATTTCCCTACGGCCATGCGGAGATGAAAATCTCACGAAGACATAGGTACGGATGTATCCCGAAAGCGATTCACTATCCCATGCGGAGGTGAAAACCTCACGAAGGCGTAGTTTCTCACTCCCACTTAAAAGGGTGTGACCAACGGTCATGCAATGCAATATGCAGAAAGATGCAAAAACTTAAACTAACACAGCAATTATAAACCACAACGATGAAAATTGTAATAAAAGCAATGAAATGCGATGAAAGGATCGTATATTTAAACCAAGTTTTTGATTTTCGATAAAAAGACAAAAAATAATCAACTCGTGGCTCGACTCACTTATTGTCCCCAGTGGAGTCGCCAAGCTGTTGACACCATTTTTTGGATGAAAACGGGGTCGACTTGGGTTTTGAAAAAAATGAAACAGGAGTCGCCACCAATCCTTTTTATAAGGTGTGATTGGATCACCTCGAAAAGCGGTCTTTTTTAATAAACGGTTTGATTTTATTAAAACAACAAGTTTGGTCCGCGAAATTCAGAAAACGGGTTCGGGAGTCGGTTACGCACGAGGAAGGATTAGCACCCTCGATACGCCCAAAATTGGTACCTAGTTGATTACTTAATGTCTTAATGTCAAAAATTGAGAACCTTGGAAAAATTAAAAATACGATCCTCGTGTTAAAATAAAATAAAAAAATTGGAAAAGAAACATATTTCACGTTATTCGAGAAAGAGAATCATATCCAGTAAGTTAGGACGCAATGTCTCGAATTCCCGATACGCGAATGAAAAATACTTATTTAAAAAAATTTAGCCATCTCGGATTTTAAAAACGAGATCACGACCAGTAAGTTAGGACGCGATTTTTTTAATCCCGAGATCATTTAAAATTTGAGTTTAAAAGGATTCGTGCATTTAGATTTATCGTGAAAATTGAAACCCAGTAAGTTAGGGTACGATCCTCACGAATCTAAACACGAAATGCCATATTTAAAAAAAACAAATTTTGTCATACCGAGCAAAACAACATATATAGTCGTTATAAAAAAGAGATGGAAACTAATTCCATTATCGATATGCGTGGTAACACCATGATAGATACGAAAATGTATATAAAAATAATACAGGCCATAACAACTAAATAAAATAAATAAAAAACAAATCAATAATATGTGAAACAAATAAAATAAAATAAAATAAAATAAATAAAGCACTTATGTAAAATAATAAAGAGCATGTAAATAAATGAATAAATTACCATCAAATGAAACAATGATTAATGAATAACATTATAATATTTATAGATATAGGTATGTATGTATGCGAGAATTATAAAATATGAAAGTATACGTACGTGTATGTATTATAAAATATATAAAAATATGAATTTATATGCATATGTAAAATATATGGAGATTTACATATATATAAAAAGGGGACACATAAGTATGTGTATATATTCATAAAAATATATATGTGTATAGATATACATAAAAATTATGAAAATAGAAGTAATACAAATATATATATGTAAAAATATGTACTATTTACGAAGATTAGAAATATGTACGATTATTATGAACATATATGCATGCACAAATAAAGTATAAAAATAAGTGTATATGTATATATATAGTACAAAAAGTATGCATGTAAATATATAGAAAAATATATTTATATATAAAAGAAATATACGTGTATATATAAGAGCAACTATAATAATGATAATAATAATAATACAAAAATAATAATATAATATAGAAATATAATAATGAATAGATGAGTAAAAAATAAGATACAAAAATAAAACAGATGGACTAAATAGCAATAAAAGACAAAAGTATTGGGCAAAATCGAAATAAAAAAAGAGTAAAGAGGATTAAATTGTGACGCGCCGAAAGAGGGGGATCAAAATAGTAAATAACCCAAAGCCCCCAAAACACAGCGCAGCAGTGGACCAACTCGAAACAAAGATAAAAAACGCGGGGCCAAATTAAAAAAATAAAAGACTTTATTATAAAACCATTAAAAAGCGGAAGGGCTAAAGGTGCAATTAGCCCTTCCGTCGAAAACACGCGGATCCTCCAGGAGCGGGTCGGGTCGGCCCGATCCAAAGCAAAACGACGCCGTTTTGGGCGTTATGGAGCTGGGCCAAAACGGCGTCGTTTCACACGCCTATATATTCAAAATTTTCCCAAAAAATTTCATTTCCTCTTTCTTTTTTTCAAAAAAAAAACCCAAAACCTCTCAACCCTCCCCTTTTCTCTCTGAGCGCCGGCCAAGGGTCCGGCCGAGGGCCACCGCACCGGCCGCCGCCCTCCGGCGCCGGCGCCACCGTGTACGGCGGCGGGGAGACCAAAAGTCTCCATTTTTCTCTCCGATGATTCTCCTCGGCCTCCTGAGCACTCCGGCGACGTAAAGAAAAGGGTAATAAGCTTCTTTCTTAATCTTTTCTTTATATTTTTGTGTAAAAAAAATGAAAGAAATAGAATCGTAAAAAATGGCAACAGTAGATAGAAAAAAAAGAAATCCCGTCAAAGATTAGTGTTCAACCTTTTTATTTCTTTTCTCTCCGGAAAAACAAGGGCCGAACCCCTTTTTACAGTCAATAAACATGGCTTTTATAGCCAACATTACATGCCTTTTCTTTTCATTTTGGTTGCTGTTCTTTGCGTGTTTTGCAGGTGTTTTGATGGGAGTGGTTAGTGGTGGTTGCGGCGGTGGCAGGGAGTTGGTGGCGGTGGCAGAGGGTAGGTGATGGGTGCGGCGGCTAGGGTTAGGGGTTAGGTCTGTTTTGAGTCTTGGGTTTGGGCTGGTTCAGATTGGGCTTTGGGTCTGTTTTGGGTCTTGGGTTTGGGCTAGTTCAGATTGGGCTTGTACAAATATAATTATGAAATTACATTTTAACTCTCATAAAAATATACTCAATCTGACCTCCTAAAAATAATTTTAGGCTTTGCTCTTGGGAAAGGTTGCTTTTACAACGTCCATTTTGGTCCTTGTCTTCACAAATCATTCAAATCGAGTGACTTATTGAACCGGATCGAAATGGTTAAATTAGAATTCAATTAGAGCACCAATTCAATTAGAGAGGTTAGACCAATTGACCCACGAATCAATATGGACAGATTGAACTAGTTTTCTTTATTTTTTTATTTTTAATGAATTTTTTAATGATTTATCATATTAAAAATCGATGATCTAACCGGTTCGACTTCACAAATCATTCAAATCGAGTGACTTATTGAACCGGATCGAAATGGTTAAATTAGAATTCAATTAGAACACCAATTCAATTAGAGAGGTTAGACCAATTGACCCACGAATCAATATGGACAGATTGAACTAGTTTTCTTTATTTTTTTATTTTTAATGAATTTTTTAATGATTTATCATATTAAAAATCGATGATCTAACCGGTTCGACCGCTGATTCGGTTCTGAAAACCTGAATTAGTTAGTAAACAATTAAATAACAACAAGAATAATAAAAGTGATTATTATTATAGAATTTTTTTTTTAGTACAAAATACTTGTGTATACTTTGGTATATATGGACAAATTTGAGCAAACAAATGAAATCATATTACAAGTATGCAAATTCCCAATATTACAGTTTCTTCAAATAAAAGCAAATAATGGTAGTAGATTGTAAAAAAGAAGAAGAAATTACATGAAAAGGAGAAGGAGGAATCAATGTGATGATACTCTCAAACTATACAAGCATCGGTTTCGGTCTTTCGAAACGATTCGGTCAATGCGAAAGTTTTCGAGAATGCCGTCTCGTAGATTCTGGTTGTGTTTGAGTTTTCAATCCACGTAAATGGCCGCTTCGATTGCCGATCGAGTTCAGGTCTAAACTCAAAGGAACGTTGGTATCTCCTCCTTCAAGAATTCTAAGTATCTAATAAAGTTTGCAAATGACAAGCAAAGATTATGAAAAAGGATTACGAAATGAATTAGAAACTTGCAGGACAAGGTATGTACCTTTGACATCGGGTGTCGTGATTCTGGATCATGACTTAGGCACAAGAAAGTGGCTCGAGCCATGGCTTGGAGTTGATGAGTATAGTCCCGGACTTTGCCGGAGGCTAAACATGGATCAAGCAATTGATAAATATTTGTCATGATTTGATTCGAATCTAATGCGGCTAGAGGATGGAACCAGTCTGATAAGAAATTCTGGCCTTTGTAATATTGTAAGTCGCTGATTCTTTGACCTGTTAGTAACTCTAATAACACTACCCCGAATGCGTAAACATCAACTTTTTGCGTAATCCTTCCGCCATCTGAATATTCCGGGGCAAGGTACCTGGATTTAGTCATTGTTTGAGGTCCCTTTAGAATGATAGAAATGTTCACAAGTAGAGTAAATATTAGAGAACGAACTCAGAAAGTACCCTGAAGTTCCAACGGTTTGTTCTTCGTTTCCAACTGTCCATTGATCGGAATGCCATCTAGCGAGGCCAAAATCAGTAACCTGAGGCTCAAAATCGTGAGTCTATCGTAATGAATACACATAGAATCTAACACTCTCGGGAATGTCCAAAAATAAATTGAAAGTACCTGAGGCTCAAAATCGTGAGTTAGGAGAATGTTTTTAGGCCGCATATCTCTATGTACAATACAACCAACTCTACAATCTTCGTGTAGGTATCGTAAGCCTCGTGCTGCTCCGATTGCTATTCGTAATCTTGATTGCCAATCTAACGAGGCCCTGTTGCTTCCTGTCAACCAGATATGTAAACCGTAAGAGAGGAATACAAAAAATGATCTCGAGAGAAATAGAAACGAGAATAAAGGATACCGTGTAAATGGAAATCTAAGGATCCATTGCAGATGTACTCATAAACCAAGACTCTCTTATTACCATCGATACAGAACCCGATTAGCAACACGACATTCCTATGTTGCGCGCAGCTCAAAACCTGTACCTCCCTACAGAAATCGATATCTGCTTGACAACCAACAAATTTTAACAACTTCACCGCTACAACTTGACCATCTCGTAAAATCCCTCTATAAACAACACCGAAACCACCTTCTGCCAAGAAATTCACTTCTGCAAATCCATCAGTAGCTTCCTCTAGCTCCTCGTAAGAAAACCGTCTCGGCGGCTTGCCAAAGACTGGTGCTTTGTGCTGACAAAACGAGCATAACGGTGGAGGTACCGAGGATGCTCGACCTAATGCAACCGCATCTCTAATGTTTGAGTTAACCATGTAGTCTGTATTGACAAGTCTACCTTCCTTTGCATCTTGATCATATTGAGAAAACTTGTCGAGCAAGGTTCTTGAACTAGGAGGGATGACTATATTTCGACCACTTCGGGTTTTGCAAGGCTTTTCGTCATTGTGATTTTGGGGTATCCAAAATATACTCTTGTCGTTATTTTTCACAGAGGACGTCGAGTTTGCTGATAGATTTATAAGCTTTTCTCCAACTGAATCAAGAACGGTAAGTTGGTTATCCAACTCGTTCTTATCATCCACGAAAAGAGGGTTTTCTTGATAGACAAGGAAAAGTGATGCTGCTGAATCGGAACTCGGTAACAATCTCTCTTGGCTTGTTCTTGAATACGAAGTACTCGGTTCTTCAGGGCTACTAACTGGAGTAGAATGCTTCATCCTATGTCCCAGGTGATCTCCAACATCCATAACTGGTGAAGAAGCAGCCGAGTAATAAGGAGTTCGAGGTTCATTTGCGCATTGCAAATTAAGCCGAAGAACTTTTGCTTGAGAACCTTTCATTACTACAATGTTGCAATGAAGTTCATCCATGCAATGTTTCAGCTCTTGCTTTAGTTTTCTGATTCAAAACACAATGACAAGAAGTTCAAGATACTGAGTTTTGGCCACGGCAAATCGATTCCAACATATTACAGACCACAATGCATTCAACCAGATCATATTCCCATTTGTTTTTCCTTTGAATTGGTTAACAATGGTAGCATAGAGTAACATTCTATACATGAATAACAACAAAAGTAGCATTATAACAGACATAATCAGTGATATAGGAACATATTCTATAATAAACTAGTATAAAGCATGGATATGCAAAGGGGATAAACCACAATTATGACCAAACCAATTAAACTAATAGCTTAGAAACAAGAAATAATACTTTTTTTTTTGTTTTGTATGGATAAATTACTTGTCCAGTATGACCCAATTGGCACCATTGTTGTTTGCTTCAGCCACCACTGAACTGCCAGTTGTACAAGACACCACTTTAATCCTCACAGTAACCTGCCATTAAAAGAACTCATTATTTGTTTGGCATTTAGTCCCTATAAATAAATGAATCATTGCAAAATTCAGCTACCATTCATGAACATAAAAAGAGGGATGAAACAAGCAAAGAATTTTAAAGGACCCCACTTCATGTTCATGGGGGAGTTTATTAAAAATAGCTTTAATAATGTTGATTGGCAATAATGGTCATCATGCACATGGCAATGCCATTCAAATTCAAACACCCCCTAAAGTCTAAATTAGCCCTCTAATCATTAATATATTTTTGTTTCCATTTGACAGTAAAGCTTAAGCTTTAAGTCCTCTTAGGTTTCCAAGAATCTTCTAAAGATTCGTTGCATGTTACTTTGGGAAAAGTTCGGTAAAAGTATCTTAAGAGATAAATTATTTGAAAAATTGAAAAAAATTAGTCTCAATTAAATAGTAAATTGAACTTTTCTATTAAAAATTTTATTCATTTTTACGGTTAAAAACTGACGTGGTTAATAGAATAATTATACAGTTATGCGGATATAATTTTATCATTTATTAATTTATGATTTCTATCAATTTTAAATGGACTAAACAGATCGATCGGTTGGCTATTCGGTTGGCTATTTGATCTAATAGAAAGAGATTAATTTAGGAGCAAAATGCAATTACTTTTACCTGAAAAGTTCTTAGAAACAAATAGACCAAAGACCTCCATTAAAGCTAAACTCAACTGAGAAATTAAATAACTTTAATTACCTCAATTTGATTATGAAACTGAAGTACCATCTGAGAACATGACTCAGAGATCTGACAAATTTTTTCCGGCAACTCCTCCTTCATATTGCTACCACAATCACCCGTCAATATCGGGAAATTCCAAAATCTTTTACCTTTTCAACAAAAATTCAACAAAAAATCATGACTTGAACAACCCCATCAAGAAAATTAAGCAAAAAATTTACCTTTTTTTTCACCAGGGAAGATAGCAAGCAAGGTAACACAATCACCAGGACGAACAACATGAGTGAGTGCCCAAGCTAAAGCAGTTTTAGAGATGACCCTTTCTGCTTTAACAGCAACCACTACTTTTTCTAACCTGCTAGTGGTGGAGCGTTGCCTAAGGCTCAACTCCATGAAAAAAAAAATTTTAAGGACTAAAGCCAAATTCTAGCTCTGGGGGGTGGGCAAGAAAACAGAGAAAGTAAATGGGGTGTTTTGAGATTTTTGGGTGTATTTGATCAAGTGCTTTGATCGGGTTGGTTTTTCATAAAGAAAGGGAAGACAGGGAGGGACAGGTTTGGTTTTCGTTGACTGTTTATGAGCTAGCATGTTGGGGTCCCATAGAAAAAGATTGAAACTTTTTAACACTGTGATCATGTCGTTATCGACCCCCAAAAGAACATGGGTAAATTGCACTATTAGTCTCTAAATTATAGGTAAGTTTTCATTTTGTTCATTTAACTAAAATAAATTACAATTTGGTCAATAAATTTTTATTTTTTTTTGTCCGCCGGATTGTTAGTAAGTATTTTGTAGTTGGTATAATAATAGTTTTAGATATTAATATTTATTTTCTGTCAATTTAACTTTGATTATATATAAAATGATAAAAAAAACTTAAAATAATTTAAAAATAGGAAATATAATGAAAAAACTATGTAAAGAAATAAAAGAGGTAAAAAAACATAGAAATCAATAATTTTGATTAATGTTTTTACTTTTTTCCCTTTTAAAAAAAATGGGTATTGGGTATATATATTTATACAAATAATAAGTGAGAAAATTTGGAAGGTTTAAAAATTAATTTCTTTTATTTTAATTTTAATTTTTAGAATTTTTTAAATTTTTAAAAGAATATAAATTTTTATCATTTTATATTTAATCAGGGTTAAATTGAAAAAAAAATAAAAAATTAAAATTAAAATTATTATTATATCAATTAAAAAAGTACTTTAATTTTGAAAACTTTAATGATCAAATTGTAATTTTTAGTTAAGTGATTAAAATGTAAATTGATCTATAATTTAGTGATTAGTGATAAAATTTACCCAAAAACCAAATACATAGACAAAATTTGTTCTCAACTTCAAAGTTAAGTTTTTTCTTCTACATAAATTGTTAATTAATCTATTTTTAATTAGGATCACTTTAACCAATATGGTTACTTTGTAGACCACGGATTATTATTCTTGCATATAAAATAATAATTGGTATAAATATTATTGTCAATATAGAAAAAGTAGATTTGAGTGCGTTAAAGCATATTATCTTTTTATTTATAAATCGATAAAGGACTATAAATAATTCTAAATATTATATCAAAAGATCAGATACGATAATATCCTATAAAAAGTTATTAAAAAGACCATTGTTAGTTTCTAGCTTTAGCTCGAGGATAAGAAAACAAAACATTGAAACACACCTTTCAATGATTTGGGTGAAAAAGACCAATGATGCAGAGAGGGTTTTTTCTCTACAAATTCAGTCTTAAGGGTGGATTTACACTTCAAGCTATTTCAAAAATTTAAAAATTATAAGTTAGTATAATGGTAAATTTATACTTTGGCTCTTAAAAATTTATGATTCACCACTGATCTCTTAAAGTAATATTTTAGCTTTGTCCCTGGTAGGAAAGGCAAAGAAGGGAGAATTTATACTAAGTGTACTCGTGTGAGATTGCAATTATCCAACGGTTAAAATATATTCGGCTTAAATCACTGCTGGTATTGTATAGTGAAATTTTCTTTAAGTAAGGCCTCGTAGATATAGATTTAAACCCAATTTGCACTATTTGTGTTTAATCTTTTATTCTTTTTGCATTTGGTTATTAATGTATCATTCAGTATACCCACATAATTTAATATACCTTACTACTAAACCTGTCTATGGGTTGAGCCGAGTTCAAGTTGGGCATTGTCAAAATTTTAAGCCCGGGTTCAGCCTAGCATAAAAAAATGAGTTTAAAATTTTACCTAAACCCAACCTGGATAAAGATATTAAAACCTAGGCCTGACCTACTCGAATTAAATTTTTTGTATTATTTTTTATATAAAAAAATTAAAAATATAATACATAAAAAATACTAAAAATATTAAAATAAATATTTCCCAACAAATTGAAAATAAATTAAAAAAGTATTTATACTTAAATAATACTAAGATAGGTTTAACTTAACAAGCAAATGCCTCTAAAATAATAACAAAATTAATAATAAAACAAAAATTATACAATATCCAAACAATAACAATAACAATAAAATAATAGTAATATAACAATGAAATGATAGTAAAACAGTGAGAAAACAACAGGAAAATAGGAAGAAAACAAAAAAAAATATCAGATTTCTTTCTTTTTTTTTTTGCTAATTCAAGCCGGACCAAGACTAAAAAAGATTACCTAAGGCCCGACTCATTTTTTTAGACGGACTTTATTTTTTTAAATGTATTTTTCAAGTTTATAATTTTATTTAAACTCTCTCATCTGTTTTTGGGCCCATGAACAAACCTACTTACTACTAAATTCAAAATTTCAGTTTGTATTCAAATTAATTCAATCAAAACAACTACTAGGGGTCAAAAAGGAATAAAAACAAATGAAAATGACAAGAAATACCTGTCTGATCAATTTAAGAAAGCTTAAAGTTTTCCCCTGATTGTAGGGTGACCATCATCCATGGATACAGCCATCTTGAGCCTAAAGGGACAAAATTTTGAGACCCACTCAATGAAGCTACATCAAGATTGATGCATGGGCATGATTTCAAGGCTGAGATCTCGAGGAGATGATGACCTATTATGTAAGAACAACCAATGAAGTGTAAGAAGAGGTGACAGTAGAAGTCACCCATGTGATGATAGTAAATGAAAATTTGGGGTTTTAATGCGATCCCTTTTTGAAGGACCACGATTTTGATGATGATGATGATATATAGGGAAGTTGGGTAATGGTCCATTAGGACCATTTTAGGTTGATGTTACATCAAGTACTCACCATGGTTTCACGAATGAGTCACCCTTATTTGGGTGCTGTTTTCAAATTGCCTTTGTAATTGAAGATTTTCTAGGAAAATTCTATAATGTTTGGATTCTCAGGGGTTTGGGGTTATTGTTTGTTTCACTTATATTACTAAAATGGTTAACTTTTAAATTCAATTTTGGAAGGTTTTAAAGAATATTTGATTGAGTAGAAAAGGAGAATAAACAAAGAAAGTGAGAATATAAAAATAAAATCGGATTTTAATATAATATTTATTATTTTATTTTAGTTTCAATGTTTAATTTAGTATAGAAAATTTTTTTTGTTTAAATTTGGTGCTTGGGTTTAGTTTTGATTTTCAATTTGGTATTCATACCAAATGATATTATGACTCAATGAATATTTGACACGCATACTCTAATAAAAAAATATAAGTACCAAATTGAAACAAAAAAAAATAGATACCAAATTATATATTAAAAACGAATTTAAGTACTTAAGTAAGACAAAAAAAAACTCTTAAATATCAAATTAGAAAAAATTAAGTATCAAAATAAACATTAAAACTATTACATATTATTTAATAATCATGATTTCATTGTTCAAATGGCATGAGAAATTTTAGCTAAAAAATAGCCTGCAAAGCAAGGGTGTATAGCCCAATAGGTTTAAACTTATTGATTGATGGGCCTTATGATTTAGGGTCCACGAAATATAAAGGGCTCATCTCTTTTTTTCAGGCTGGAGTGGGATTAAGACAACAATCGAATTGACCCAAGTTCAAATAGTGAAAAACTCGAGTTTAATTCAAAATTTGTTATTTAAAATTCGGTTTAAGCTGGACTGAGTGCTTTATTTCAAAATAAATTTGGGTAAAATAATAAATTATAAATGTATTTATAAATAAAAGAATTCGATTAAACTGATGAACTATTCAACTTGAGCATTAAGATATTCAAATTATTTTTCTTCCATAGCTCAAGCTATAAGATCAATTAAAAAATAATTAAATTAATTCTAAAAATCACAACAATTAAATCTTGCACAAAGAACTAACTCCTAGAGTTGAAAACTTTATTAATCAAGATAATTGTTTGTCTTTAATGAACAATGAAGAAACATTTAATTAATCTAAACAAGAAGTAGTTTTAAACTAAATTTTCTTATTTAACTAAGAAACATAAACTCTTAAACAACTTAAAAATGCTTAAACAATATCTAATATTCGAAATAAGTGAACAATAAAATAATAAAACCTAATAAATACAATATTGGACATGATAGAATATGTTTAACTGAATGAAATCTTAGATCCAAATTGACTGACATGATGATTTTTTATTGTCCTAAGGATAATTGTTACAACCAAATTAGCTAGTGGAATTATAAACAAAGGTAGGAAGGCGAGGAGATATGTAAACTTCTAATGCAGTTGCTTTAGGACTTGTCAGTCCTGGTGCTTCACGCATATCGATTGCTTCGTCTGATGGGGTTTCAAACTCAAACCAATGCAACACATTAGCCAACGTAAGTTGTAAAACTTGAAGTGCAAATGAAACTCCGGGGCACATTCTTCTACCACTACCAAATGGAATCAATTCAAAATTTTGCCCTCTCACATCAAAGTCTTTGTGGGTGGCCATAAATCTTTCTGGTCGAAACTCATTTGAGTTTGTCCATATGTGGGGATCACGATGGATCTTGTGAAGATTGAAAATAAGCCAAGTACCAGCTGAAATATTGTATCCATTAACTGTATAGTCTTCAATGGCTTCATGGGTCACTGAGAGTGGAGCAGCGGGATATAAACGTAACGTTTCCTTAATGATGGCTTGAAGGTACACTAAATTCTTGGCATCTGATTCTGTTACTAATAGCTTATCCTTGCCTACATGGCTGTCTAATTCTTGTTGGACCTTGTTCAATGCATCACGGTTATTTAGCAATAAAGCTAAAGCCCATGTCATTGTAATTGATGTGGTATCTTCCCCGCCTAGTACAAGAGACTGTTACATCATGTATAATAAAAAAATCAGTACTGAGTGGTTTTAGAGCCAAAATAATTTTATTAAAAGAAGAAAGAATTATATTTTTTATGGTATATTTACTTTTTGGTATCTAAGTTAGATTTCAATGTTTAAATTGATACTTTGGTTTCTATCACACATTTTAGTCCATGTTTGTAACTCCGTTAAAATTGAATGATGTAGACTAATCATGTTGTTACACATAGTAAGTGCACCAGCTAATGATATGGCATATGTGTCGGTATCTAAACTTGATTGGTCCATATGACCCAATATTAATGAAATTAGAAAAAAAAAATTAAAATGTGTAATAAAAACCAAACTCTAAGTGCTATTTTGAAAAAAACAAAAAAACTTTAAATTATCAATTTCAAAAATCCAATCCAAGTAACTAAAAGAATCTATCAAACAACAATTATATTGGATAAACTTAAAAATTGTCAGAAGAACCCCACTTAAACTATTTGAAAACACAAGCAATCATGAAACAAGGCAACAAGTGTTTAAAATTTATAGGAAACAGAACAGTTGATCGGTTCAGAGTATACAAACAACATTAAAGAGGGCAGAAAGTGAACAAAAACTGCTGATGATATAAAGAAACCAAATCAAACAATTAGAAATGAGCACCAACCGTTGACAACAAGGAGGGAATCATCAATTATGTGCAGGCAATAAAAAGATTAAATATGAATTATAGTTAAAAAATTTAAGAAATGAACATACGAGATTGGTAGCTTTGTTGATGGTATTTGCATCATGTTCCTCAACATCACGGAGCTTAGTTAGCATCACTCCCATGAAATCTTCTTCACTGTTTGCTTCATTTTCAGCTATCTTTTCCTTGTGTTCTCGTAGCCATCCCTCAACAAGTTGGTCCAATTCTTTGGATACCTTCTTCATGCGCTTCTCTTCTCCACCGATGTCTAACCATCTCAAAAACAGAAATGCATCTGCCGTCACGAACTTCGCACCTAGTTCAAAGAATTCGTCCACCGACTTCTTCCATTCCACGGTTTCAACACCTTCGTATGAATTTGGTATTCTTTTCTCTACAACCATCATTAGTATGACGTTAAGAGTAACATCTCTGAACCATCTCTTCATCTCCACCAATACTTTGTCACTGTTACTACTTTTCTTCTTGTTCCATAGTTGATATAACTGTTGCAGTGATGTATTCACCTCGGATTCCCTTACATGTTTAAGCAAGTTGAGGCGATGATTTGAGAGGAGCTCAATAATGATGAACTTACGCATTTGACGCCAATAAGTCCCATAAGGTGCAGTGGCGATCATGGCGTGGTTGTAACTTAAGAGTTCCATGGCTACTGCCTTTGGACGAGTGGCGAGTGCTTTATCATGTATGGTGAGACATTCTTTAGCAATCTCCCAATTGCTCACCACCAAAGCTCTACGCACCTGTTAACATTAATGGAAGACAATTAATAATGGTTGCCATTAACATTAATGGGAGACAATCAATAATGACAACCACCAACTTTGGAAAAGTGGCAAGGGATAATTTTTTTTGGTCCTTGAGATAATAGGCTATTTATTGTTTGGTCCTTGAACCTCAACTATAAATAGGCATTCTCATTTCTCATTTCAATTCATCCCAACCAATCTTTCTCTCTTAGTTTTCTCTCTTCTCCCATTTGAGAATTCTTAAGGAATTCTATTTGTTTGTAATATTTTGGAGATAGTAAAGTTATCATCTGGTTTTAGTAGCCCGAGGACGTAAGTATAATTTACCGAACCTCGTTAAAATTCTTGTGTTCTTTTTGTCCTATTTTTCTTTCAATATTTGAGGGTATAATAGTAGTATTTAATTGTGCTATTAAATTACGTTAGAAGGAATATTCTGACTAAGGAAAGACTTGGTATTTAAGAGATCCTTGTGATCCACCTCTCTTCCCTAGGAATTGAACTTTGTGTGATTTTTTAGTACAATAATTTACACGCTTCCGACCCTATTGGAACAACAAGTGGTATCAGAGCCGAAGGTTAATCGTAGTATGCTCTGTGGTTGCAGTTTGAACTGATCTTCCACATCAGAAAAGATTTCCTTAGGTATATTGAAAGATTATGGAGAAAACGGTCGGTGTAGGAGCTTCAACATCGTCCATGTGGACAAGACCAACAATTGAAAATGCAAGACTGGCCGTGGAGATCTTTGATGGCACGGGCCATTTTGGTATGTGGCAAAGTGAGGTTCTAGATGCCCTTTTTCAGCAGGGTCTAGACATTGCCATTGATGAAGAGAAACCAGATGATGTACAGGAGAAAGATTGGAAGGCGATCAATCGGTTGGCATGTGGCACAATTCGATCATGCCTTTCTCGAGAGCAGAGGTATGCTTTTTCAAAGGAGACTTCTGCAAATAAGTTGTGGGTGGCACTTGAAGAAAATTTTTTGAAGAAAAACAGTCAAAATAAGCTCCACTTGAAGAAAAGACTGTTTCGCTTCACATACGTCCCAAGTACCACAATGAATGATCACATCACCAAATTTAATCAGTTAGTCACTGATTTGCTGAATATGGATGAGACATTCAAAGATGAAGATTTGGCTTTAATGCTGTTGGGGTCACTTCCTGAGGAGTTTGAGTTCCTAGAAACTACTCTACTTCATGGCAGGAGTGATATATCTCTGAGCGAAGTCTGTGCGGCCTTATACAGTTATGAATAGAGAAAGAAGGACAAACAAAAAAACTCAATCAGAGATACAGAAGCTTTAGTAGTCTGAGGTCGTTCATACACTCGGAAGAAAACTAAAAAGGGGAGATCAAAGTCAAAGTCCAGACTCGGGAAAGATGAATGTGCTTTTTGTCATGAGAAAGGCCACTGGAAGAAAAATTGTCCAAAGCTGAAGAATAAGGGAAAAGCTGCTGTAGATGCTTGTGTTGCAAAGCATGATACCAGTGACTCTGAACTATCACTGGTTGCATCATCATCGTCGTTCCATTCAGATGAGTGGATATTGGATTCGGGTTGTACCTATCATATGTCCCCTAACCGGGAGTGGTTCTCTGATTTAGTATAACTAAATGGAGGAGTTGTTTATATGGGCAATGACAATGCCTGTAAAACTGTTGGGATAGGCTCAATCCAATTAAAGAATAAAGATGGATCAACCAGAGTTCTGACTGATGTTCGGTACGTGCCCAGTTTGAAGAAAAATCTCATCTCATTGGGAGCCCTGGAATCCAATGGTTCAGTTGTTACTATGAGAGATGGGGTTTTGAAAGTGACATCTGGCGTACTTGTGATATTGAAGGGCATCAGGAAAAATAACTTGTATTACTACCAAGGTAGTACAGTTATTGGAGCAGTCGCTGCAGCTTCCGGCAACAAAGAATTGGACTCAATACAGTTGTGCCATATGAAGTTGGGACATGCCAGCGAAAAATCCTTGCAAATTCTAGCAAAGCAAGGATTGTTGAAAGGTACAAAGGCTTGCAAATTAAAATTTTGGGAGCATTGTGTTCTGGGAAAGCAAAAGAGAGTGAAATTCGGTACTGCTATCCATAATACAAAAGGTATTTTGGAATATGTTCACTTAGATGTGTGGGGGCCTTCCAAGACACCTTCATTGGGAGGAAAACACTACTTTGTTACTTTTGTTGATGACTTTTCCAGAAGAGTTTGGGTGTATACCATGAGAACTAAGGATGAAGTGCTTAGAGTTTTTCTTAAATGAAAAACTATGATCGAAAACCAGACTGGCAAGAAAATCAAGCGGCTTAGGACGGACAATGGAGGGGAATATAAAAGTGATCCATTCTTCGATGTGTGCCAAGAGTATGGTATTGTTCGACACTTCACAGTTAGGGATACACCACAGCAGAATGGATTGGCAGAGCGTATGAATCGAACATTGCTGGAGAAAGTTCGATGTATGTTGTCCAATGCTGGGTTGGGCAAGCAATTTTGGGCTGAGGCTGTGACATACGCTGGCCATCTTGTTAATCGTTTGCCATCATCTCCATTAGAAAGAAAAACTCCTATGGAGGTATGGTCTGGAAAACCGGCTACAGATTATGATTCCTTACATGTGTTTGGAACCACTGCATATTACCATGTGAAGGAGTCAAAGTTAGATCCGAGGGCAAAGAAAGCTCTCTTTATGGGAATCACTTCTGGAGTGAAGGGATTTCGTCTTTGGTGCTTAAGCACAAAGAAAATGATCTGTAGCAGAGATGTTACCTTTGATGAATCTGCCACATTGAAAAAGGTAGCAGATAAAGATATTCAGACGAGCAATACTCCACAGCAGGTGGAGTGTACTCCAAAACAGGTGGAGTTTGAGCAGATGGGGATTTGCCCAGTTAATAAGTCTAATTCTCCAGCCACAATGGAGGAATTAGAGGTTGAAGAGGTTCTGACCCAAGAACCACTAAGTACACCAGAACCAGTTGTAGTTGCAAGGCCACGGAGAGAAATTCGTAAACCTACTCGATTTACTAATATGGTGGCCTACGCCCTTCCCGTTGTTGAAGATATTCCTATCACTTATCAAGAAGCAATGCAAAGCTTAGAAAGTGATAAATGGAAAAGCGCCATGGATGAAGAAATGCAGTCTCTCCGGAAGAACAATACTTGGGAGTTGGCGCAATTACCGAAAGGTAAAAGGGCAATCGGATGCAAGTGGGTATTCGCAAAGAAAGATGGATCTCCTAGCAAGAAGGATATTCGCTACAATGCAAGATTGGTAGCTAAAGGCTACGCTCAGAAGGAGGGAATTAACTACAATGATGTATTTTCCCCTGTTGTGAAGCATTCCTCCATTAGAATTTTGTTGGCCTTGGTAGCACAGTTGAATTTGGAGCTAGCTCAACTTGATGTTAAGATGGCTTTCTTGCATGGTGAGTTAGAAGAGGAGATCTATATGACTCAGCCCGAAGGATACACAGATGCTGGTGGTAGAAATTGGGTTTGTAAGCTGAACAAATCGCTATATGGATTGAAGCAATCCCTGAGGTAGTGGTACAAGCGATTTGATAGCTTTATGAGAAGGCAGAAGTACACAAGAAGCAAATATGACAATTGTGTGTATTTGCAGAAGCTGCATGACGGATCTTTCATTTATCTACTCTTGTATGTTGATGATATGTTAATCGCTTCGAAGAGCCAAAAAGAGATAGATAAGCTGAAGGCTCAGTTGAATCAAGAGTTCGAGATGAAAGATCTAGGTGAGGCTAAGAAGATTCTCGGCATGGAGATAAGTAGAGATAGACAGAGAGGCAAGCTTTGTTTGAATCAGAAGCAATATCTGAAAAAGGTATTACAATGTTTTGGTGTAAATGAAAGCACAAAACATGTAAGTACCCCACTTGCTTCTTATTTGAAACTTAGTGCTCAATTATCTCCAAAAACTGAAGAAGAAAGAGAATATATGGCAAAAGTCCCATATGCTAATGCAGTTGGGAGTTTGATGTATGCGATAGTGTGTACGCAGCCTGACATTTCACAAGTTGTTGGAGTTGTGAGCAGGTATATGCATGATCCTGGAAAAGGACATTGGCAAGCTGTGAAATGGATTCTACGGTATCTTCGAAAAACCGTAGATGTTGGTTTAATTTTTGAACAGGATGAAGCACTTGGTCAGTTTGTAGTTGGATATGTTAATTCCGACTTTGCTGGTGATTTAGATAAACGTCGTTCAACTACGGGGTATCTGTTTACTCTTGCGAAAGCCCCAGTGAGTTAGAAGTCTACCTTACAGTCTACAGTAGCTGTGTCTACTACAGAGGCAGAATATATGGCAGTTACAGAAGCTGTTAAGGAGGCTATTTGGCTTAATGGATTGTTGAAAGACTTAGGAGTTGTTCAAAGTCACATAAGTTTATATTGTGACAGTCAGAGCGCTATTCATTTAGCGAAAAATCAAGTCTATCATTCAAGAACCAAGCATATCAACGTAAGATATCACTTTGTGCGGGAAGTCTTTGAAAAAGGAAAAATTCTACTTCAGAAGATTCCGACAGCAGATAATCCCACAGATATGATGACCAAGGTGGTAACAACAATCAAGTTTAATCATTGTTTGAACTTGATTAACATCCTGAGAATTTGAGCACCTTCAGGTGTATGGCGCTCGAGAGCGCATTTGTAGGCACTACAAAAGATAGCTTTATCGAATTTGGGGAGTTGAAGGAAGTGTGTGAAGATGTGATTATCCTAATCAAATCTTCAAGGTGGAGATTGTTAACATTAATGGAAGACAATTAATAATGGTTGCCATTAACATTAATGGGAGACAATCAATAATGACAACCACCAACTTTGGAAAAGTGGCAAGGGATAATTTTTTTTGGTCCTTGAGATAATGGACTATTTATTGTTTGGTCCTTGAACCTCAACTATAAATAGGCCTTCTCATTTCTCATTTCAATTCATCCCAACCAATCTTTCTCTCTTAGTTTTCTCTCTTCTCCCATTTGAGAATTCTTAAGGAATTCTATTTGTTTGTAATATTTTGGAGATAGTAAAGTTATCATCTGGTTTTAGTAGCCCGAGGACGTAGGTATAATTTACCGAACCTCGTTAAAACTCTTGTGTTCTTTTTGTCCTATTTTTCTTTCAATATTTGAGGGTATAATAGTAGTATTTAATTGTGCTATTAAATTACGTTAGAAGGAATATTCTGACTAAGGAAAGACTTGGTATTTAAGAGATCCTTGTGATCCACCTCTCTTCCCTGAGAATTAAACTTTGTGTGATTTTTTAGTACAATAATTTACACGCTTCCGACCCTATTGGAACAACACACCCAACTTGATAGTGAACATTCTTCCATATTTGTCAGCCAAGTTAGCCAAGCTTATTTGAGGTGGCTGTGGCCCTCCTAAGAGGCGTAGATGACCAATAATAGGCCATGCTCCACCAGCTTCTGGTACTGTTTTCTTCGAGTTTGTGTTTCTTCTTGATAACCATAGAAAAGAGAAAAGAAATAGTAGTGGAAAAGCAATGATTGCAACAACTGAAGTTGCTGTGAGTGAATTGAAATAATCCATCGCCAAATTCCTACTTTCAATCTAAGATGCATACATACATATATATATATATATGCAATGTGGTGGTGTTTACGTAATTATCGTATATTGATCTTTCATTAACTTACGTTACTGAAATTGGAATTTTGAAGCCATTAGAAAATCAACAATGTAATCAATTATCGTTGAACACTTTTTTCCGAATAAAAACAAGATGAAAAATGAAATTGGTTCACTTATTGTTTTCCATGAAATTAATACATTAGTCTGTTCATCATCATTTACATAAATGTAAAACTATAGTGATGTTATATTTTCCTTTTTATAATTTTTTATGATTAATATTTTCATAATTTAATAGTTGACATTCATGTTTCATTTATGTAAATTATGAATGTTAAATTTAGCATAATTTAATTTATAATTTTTGTGAAAAAAATTTAATCATTAAATATATATTAATATAGTAATATTTTAGATTAATATGATGAAAATATCAAATCGATTTAAAAATTTATATGCATGTATAAATGTTTTCACAAATTCAATGGTTGGATTTCTAAAATATTAATATTTTAAAAAGTTAGAGGAGGATATAAAATCATTTTAATTTTGGGTAAATATTTATATATAGAATATGTTTTGGAGATTTTCCAAAGCTATTCTGAAATCAATATGAATGTTGAATTGAATTTTTAGGAGCATGCTTAAGAAACAATTGTTAAATTATTTAGGCTAAAATTTTCCTTTTTAACAGAAGCATAGTCAAGAAATTTGTATTGGAAGGATCGAAATGAAATTAAAAAAATTTTCTCTTCATCTCCACCATTACTTTGTCACTGTTACTACTTTTCTTCTTGTTCCGTAGTTGATATAACTGTTGCAGTGATGCTTTCACCTGGGATTCCTTACATGTTTAAGAAAGTTGAGGCGATGACTTGAGAGGAGCTCAATAGTGGCGAATTTACGCATTTGACGCCAATAAGGTCCATAAGGAGCAGTGGCAATCATGGCGTTGTTGTAACCTAAGAATTCCATGATTACGAACTTTGGACGAATGATTGAAGTTGCGGTGACTGAACGGAAATAATCCATTGCTGGATATCTACTTTAATCTATGATCTATATGCAATAGCAGAGATGAGGGAGTTGGATTTATAGGGTTAATAAGGTTAAATTCTGATATCCGGTTTTATACTTTGCTAAATTAAGTTGTGGCTTTAATTTGATTTCTATACTTTCCAAATTTTAAATTTTCAATTATCGCTAAATGATAATTTTAAATTCATTAAATTATGTTATTTCTAAAATCAGAAGCGGTAAATATATCATCATATATATAATGTTTTATCAGCTTGTTATTTTCACATATTATTCACAAAAAATCTAATTAATTTATCAACGTGTGTGAAAATTAAAATTTCAAAACTTAAAAAATTTAATAACTTAACATATTCCAACTGAAAAATATTATGTATGGAACAAAATTAATAATTTAATTTAACCGTTATTGTTTGATTTTTTATTTTTCAATATATGGTTTGAAATCTATTAATTCTATCTTTGCCGTATTGTTGACCGAGAAAATTGAGGGAGGAAATTATTTTAGTGGGGTCGAATTGCAGCACCACTTGTTCTAATTCACATTATAGTTTACAAGTTTTAGGAACTGAGTTTCAATACTTCTAGAGAAATTTGATGATCGATAATAGAAAGGTAGATTATACTTTTAAAAAGGAGATATAAGTTTAAATTTTGAAAATGATATTGTTGAAAATCAAATAGATATAAATATATATTAATGAAAAAACTAAGCAAGACAGGTTAGTAAATCAAAGATAAAATTAATTTATGTAGCTTTTATTTTTTCTATTAATATCTAATTTAACTATTATCTATTTTATTTTAAACATGTCCGTATTTATGTAATTTCATGTGCTATAAAATCAAAAAAAAATACGAAAAACATTTATTTCAGATATGTGTTATTTTTGGTTTTGAATCGTTTCTTGTTTAAGTTAGACAAGTTATAGTTATTGACTTTTTATTGTCAAATTGAATTAAGCTTAATTTATGTAGGTGCGAAGATTATGATGTATGACTAAATTGATGTTTACACATATTAAATAGACCATGTCATAGTTGATTGATAGTTTTTTTATTACGAATATACTTTATTTTTATTGAGATTGACAATGATATTTTGATGATAAAGTTTCAGTCGATACAGGGGCGAAGCCAGGGGGCTGGAATGGGCCTCGACCCCTGTAAAATATAAATTTATTCTTTTGGCCCTTAAAATTTTTTAAAAATTTTAAATTAGTAAAGATAAAATTGCACTTTGCCTCTCTAAAATTATAAAAATTCGATTTAATCTTTTACAAATTATAAAGATATAAACTATAAAAAAATTAAAATTTTATCCAGCCCCCTTAAATATTTATTCTGGCTTCGTCACTGAGTGGATAATATAATAACAAGGAGAGATAAGAATAAGAAATATTTAAAAATAATAGCTTATTAAATTAAGGTACTTTTTTATTGGTATTGATTGAAAATTATTTAAGGATTTTGATAGTGACAGTATGGCGAAAATTCAATGTAATTTCGGTGATTATGTGAAGATCATTCAATGTAAGGGGCAAATGGTTACCTTAAACAAAAACATGGGCGTAGACTAATGGGGCCAATGGCAAAAATACCTTGTAATCTTTTTAAAATTTAAAATATTACAAATTAGTATAATGATAAATTTATGATTTAATCTTTAATTGGATGCTGTTTTCAAATGGTCTTGGTAATTGAGGATTTTCTAGGAAAATTGTATGATATTTGGATTCTCAAAGTGTTTGGGGTTGTTGTTTGTTTACTTATACTGCTAAATGCTAAAATGGGTAACTATTAATATAATATTTGTTATTTGATTTTAGTTTCAAATTTTAATTGATATAAGAGTTTTTTTATTTTAATTTGGTGCTTAAGTTTGATTTTGATGTTCAATTTGGTACTCATACCAAATGACATAATGTGACTCAATGAATATTTGACACATGTACTTTAGTAAAAAGATAAAAGTATTTAATTAGAAAAAAAATTTAGGTTCCAAATTAAATATTAAAAATGAACTTAAGTAGGATAAAAAACTCTTAAATATCAAATTTAAAAAAAAGGCTGAAATACAAGAATAAACATTAAAACTTAACGCTGAAGGTTGTCGTTGTGATTGTGACAACCTTTACTAATACCTTTAAAAAAATTAAAAAAATTGTTAAGGTATTAATGTGTAATTTTATTTTTTTAAAAATTTAAATTATAAGGCCATGACAAATTCATAAAAAAATAATTAATTTAATAATCACAATTGACGTAAGAAATTTTAGCTGAAAAAAATAGCTTGCAAAGTAAGGGTGTATGGCCCAATAGGTTTAAACTTATTAGTTGATACTACATCTGCTTCTAGGTTGGGTTGAGTATTCGAAAAATAGGTTTGAGTAAAAATAAGGTTTGTTTAGAAAATAGGTTAAGCAATGGGTAAGGTTTTTTTTATCTGATCCCAACTTGAATATGTAAAAAAAATTTGCTATTTTTTTTACTGTTTTATAACTTTTTTTTCTATTTTGTTTTTTTTTCACTATTTTTCTATCATTTTACTATTATGTTGCTACTAGCTTGTTGTTATTGTATAACTCTTGTTTCATTGTTAATTTTGTTATTACTTTAGAGGAATTTGCTTGTTAAGTTGCACCTATCTTAGTGTTATTTAAGTATACATATTTTTTGAATTTATTTTCAATTTGTTGGGAAACATTTATTTTTAATGTTTTTAGTATTTTTGATTTTTTTTAAAAAATAATTATATAAAAAATTTAATACTAGGCTAGCTAGGCCGAGCTCAAATTTTAACATTTTTATCTGGGCTGAGCTTGGATAAAAAATTAGACCCATTTTTTGGGTCGGGCCAATCCTAGCAAACGGGCCTAAACTTTTGATTGTGCCCGACTCAGCCCAATAGCACATCTAGTTGACAGGCCTTGTGATTTGAGGTCTACGAAATATAAATGGTTTTTATTTTTTATTTAGGCTGGAGTGAGATTTAAGATTACAATATCAAATCGACCCAAGTTCAAATAACAACGAACTTGAGTTTAATTCAAAAATTTTTATTTGAAATTCAGTTTAAACTTAAAAGAACGTTTTATTTCAAAATAAAATCAAACTATTTGAGCTCGGTTTGGTTAAGCGCATATATATATATATTCAAGTTCAAATTTAAGTTTGTTTCATATAAAATTTTCTTTTGGATAAAATAATAAATTACAAATACATTTGTAGCGACGTAAAAAATTTTAGCTTAGCTTTCGGTTGGTCGCTAATTGTGATGATTTATTAAACATTTGAAAACCAACTTTCGATTTTATTAACAAAGGGAGTCGCCACCGATCCTTTTTATAGGTGTGATCGGACACCTAATAAATTTATTTTTAAAACAAAAAGAAGGCCAAGTTTAGGTCTACGTGAAAGTCCAGAGAAAAATTTGGGTTCGGGAGTCGGTTATGAGCGAGGAAGGTATTAGCACCCTCGCGACGCCCAAAATTTGTATCTTATAAACAAGTGTTGTCTTAATTTTCAAAATTGCTAGTCCAAAGTAACATTGAATCGTGATCCGATCAAAACACGAGAAATTTCAAGTTTCGTTTTCTTTTGAGAAGGATATACCGTTTTAACACGAGTCGATTGATATTCACCCAACATAGCGATGAAATCGATGACATAGTGTTTAAATCGGTACGTTGCCTTGCTTATTGAAATAAATAAAAACACGAATAAATATTTTAAAATAATGAACAACGGGGTAATATATAAAAATGGGCGGGAAACGAAAGATAATAGTTGGAAATACATCAAGGCACATAATAAATACAACAATAATATTAAAAACAATGACAATGCACGCGATAGTAAATGTAACAATAGTATGAAATACGAGAACACAATGAGAACACGATGAATATACATATAAAGATAATTAAGAGTATATATGTAAAATATATATATGTATATATAAATAGTAATAGTGTTAGAAATATACTATATATAGTGTTTGAAGTATATACATAAGATAGTAAAAAGGTATACGTAACTTGTATTATTAAAATATGTACATAGGGTAATATATACAAAAATTTAACTAATAATATTGAAAATACATGTTCATAATATATATAAAGCATATATATAATATAATATTAAAAAAATTTACATAATATATACACATATAATTACGATGTTAAAAAAACATATTAATATTAATAATAATACTAATATTACATAAAGATATACTTATATATATATATTAAAGATATGTGCATATATGATATAATACATGAATAATACGATATTTAATATATACGTAATATGTATAATAAAAATAATAATATACATAATATATAAAATATATACGTATATAACAAAACATATACTACGGTTAATGATTATAATAGTAATGGTATTAAAATACAAAAAACAACAATGTAACATAACAAAAATACTATATATATAGATCTATGTACTTAAATAGAAATATACACTATTACAATGATAATAATAATAAATATAATAACAATATTGAAACACAAAAACAAAAACAATAAAGATATTGAAGTAAAGTAATAAAAATAAGCCTATACGTAAATATATATATATACATATATACATAAAACATATATAAACATTGGTAATAATAATAATAATGTTGAAATATAAAGGTAAGTATAGCATTAAAAATATTAAAATAGAATAAATAAAAAAACCTAATACAAATACATATATATATACGCATATAACAAAAGCACATACTAATAATAATAATAATAATAATAATAATAATATCAATAATATGAAAATAACAAGGATATTTAGATAAAAAAACGAAAATAAACGAAAACAGGACTAAAATTAAACTAAAAACAAAGTTGTGGGGCAGATTTGAAAAGAAAATAAGGAGGAGAGGACCAGATTGCAATATGGGCGCAACATGGGAGGACCGAAAACAGAAATATCCCCAACATTAAAACGCAATGCTTGGTACGGGGCTAAATTGAAAACCTCAGAGAATTAGGTGGCCAAATTGCAAAATCATAGGAAAAAGGTAACTAAAGCACTAAATTGCAGCGCACTGGAGAGGTTGAGGGACCAGGGGGACAAATATCCCTAAAAGCAGAAACATACAAATCATGGAGTTAGTGGCGCCGTTTCACCTTTGACTTTTCAATTAAGCTTTTATTTTAAAACCATTTTAACTTTTATATATTTTTTCTAAAAAACCTAATGCTCTCAAACCCCCATTTTTTGTCTCTTCCTCCTTTCTTCAGCTAGCGTTTCAACACCCATCATCGCCGGGAGTTTACCGTGCCGAACGGAGAGGGGAGCGGCCACGGGGTAGATCCTGTAAGACTCTTTTCTTCCTTGATTCTTTTTTTTTTAAAGTAAGTTAATGAAATAAAAAATAAAACAAAGCAGAGATAAATAGAAAGATTGAGATAACAGAGGAAAAAAAATTGAAGTTCACCTTCTAAGCTTTTCTTTTTTCTTTTGTTTTTGATACAAACTTTTTTGTATTTTCCCCTCAAAAAAAACCCCCACATATTTTCGATTGAGGCTTCTTATAGCCGAATACCAAGCAAATTTCTATTGTTTGTTGCGTTTTTGCTCTGTTCTCTGTAGTTGTGTCTCGTTTTGCAGGCGGTGTCAGACGCATGGAGGAGAAGGGCATGCACGGGGTGTGGTGGTGGTAGTGCGCAAGGTGGCCCATGGTTGGCCTAGCGTGCGGCGGCTGGAGGCTTGGGGAGCTGCTAGGGTTTCCTCTTTTTTTTTTTGGAAAATGTTTAGTGGGCTAGGTTGATTTGGGCCTGTTGGGCTAGTCTTTTAGTTTTGTACTTTGGACTTTATTTATTTGGTTTATTGGGTTTTGTTATTTTTTATTTGTCTGGGCCAAAAATTGGCCATTACAGCTGCCCCTCTTTACTTATTGTCGTGTAACGATAATGGAGCAAAGACTCAAAAATGGCCAATTTTGCTTAGTCTCGCTGAATCTTAACTTCTTGGTACTTCTTTTCTTCTAATAGCCTCGTTTCATCCCACTGCATCTTCAGGGGCATAGAAATTGTTGCTTTGATTCACTCTACTGCAACTTCGGAGATTTAAGGAGAAGAGATTTGTAGCCTCGATCTTCTCTACTAAACTTCAATTAGCTTCACTGTAACTTCAGGATGTAAAATCTGTATCTTCGATTAACTCCAATCTTTATCTTTTACTTGGCATGTGATCTTGAGCTTAACTCATTTCTCGCAATATGATTTTTTTTTAAAAACATACATTAAGACAGAAATAGCTCAGCACGTGAGCTAAGGCTCAACTCACCTCTCGCAATATGAGTTGATTTTTGAAAAAAACATTAATTGAAAATACCTCAGCGTGCCCCGAGGCTCAACTCACCTCTCGCAATATGAGTTGATTTTTGAAAAATAGAAATAGAAATTACCTCAACGTGTCCTGAGGCTCAACTCACCTCTCGCAACGTGAGTTGATCTTTTTGAAAAAACAGAAATTGAAAATACCTCGGCGTGTGACCCGAGGCTCAATTCACCTCTCGCAACGTGAGTTGATCTTTTTGAAAAAATAGAAATTGAAAATACCTCGGCGTGTCCTAAGGCTCAACTCTCCTCTCGCAATATGAGTTGATTTTTGAAAAACAGAAATTGAAATTACCTCAGCGTGTCTTGAGGCTCAACTCACCTCTCGCAATATGAGTTGATTTTCGAAAAACATAAATTGAACAGGAATTGAAAATACCTCAACGTGTCTTAAGGCTCAACTCACCTCTCGCAATATGAGTTGATTTTCTTGAAAAGCGGAAATTGAAAATACCTCAATGTGTCTTGAGGCTCAACTCACCTCTCGCAATATGAGTTTATTTTTTTGAAATGGAAATAAAAACATCAGAATGCCAAAACATGTTATCTGGTAGAACTCTAGTGTCTTTTCCTTTAATTCAGTACAGCTATCATCACGTCCTCTCGCTCTACTGGAGTACCTGTAGATGTCATGCATAACGTTATCATGATATGCATATGTTTGTCTTAGATGCCTTTATGCCTACATGATTATGCTATGCGCCTTTGGCATGTTTGTCATATATCCCTTTTTCGTCATGATTTTTGATGATCCACGTTCATTACTTCGACTCTTGACTTTCTCTTCAGTACCCGTACCCGTCCTCGAGCTTTACGAATAATCTGTGTTTTCTCAGATATCACTCTTTTGCCCTTAGTTGAGCTTTGTCCTTGCGTTGAGACTTTTGTACTTATCAAATTCTTACCCGGGTAATGCTTAACATTTCTTTTGTTTAGAGTATGTCATTTCACTATTTATCATGTAATTGAACTACATAGTGAGATGTATGAACATGGTCAGGTAAGGACAAAAGGATACCTCACATTTATTCATTTCAAATGTAGCAAACAAAGAAAGTTAACCAATGATAGTAAAAGAGTGTCATAAAGAGGAAAGGGATTGCATTCAACGAATACAAATGCTCTAGATATTCAATGCATGAACTCTTCCACGTTCCTCAATCAAGAATCTTTTCGAGCATGGCTTCTTGCGTAAAAGATTTCGAGCTTTCAGAAATGCTTCAAGTATGGTAGTCTCACTATTTGACCCACCGTTCAAAATGCCTTGTTCTTTAAACCCGGGTTTGCTTCATTAGAATGCCCTTTCGGGTTTTCATCCTAATCTTTTGTGTTTAATCAAGACGCCCTTTTCGGGTTTTCATATTGGTTTCCTTTTTCATCTTTTTTTTAAAGATGCTCTTTTTCGGGTTTTCATCTTGGTTTCTTTTTTCAAGCATAATATTTCTTTACAGCATCTGAGTTCACTGGATTCGGTAACTCCTTCCCATCCATCTCAGTGAGAATCAAAGCTCCGCCCGAGAATGCCTTCTTTACGACGTATGGTCCTTCCTAATTCGGTGCCCATTTTCCTCGCAGGTCTCTTTGTATTGGGAGAATCTTTCTCAGCACGAGTTTTCCTTCGTGGAATTCTCTTGGTCGTACCTTCTTATCATGAGCCGCGATCATTCTCTTCTGGTAAATTTGTCCATGACAAATTGCCTTTAGACGTTTTTCTTCGATGAGGTTTAATTGGTCACATCGAGCTCGAACCCATTCTGCTTCCTCTAATTTTGACTCCATTAAGACTCGTAGAGAAGGGATCTCAACTTCGATGGGTAACACAGCTTCCATTCCATAGAACAGAGAGAAAGGAGTTGCCCCTGTAGACGTCCGTACAGATGTGCGATATGCAAACAAAGCAAATGGTAGCTTATCGTGTCAATCTTTATATGTCTCGGTCATTTTCCCAATAATCTTCTTAATATTCTTGTTGGCTGCTTCAATAGCTCTGTTCATTTTTGGGCGATAGGGTGAGGAGTTATGATGCTTTATTTGGAATTGCTCACACACTTCTTTTATCATCTTGTTGTTCAAATTCAATGCGTTATCTGAAATGATTCTTTCAGGCAAACCATATTGACAAATGATTTCTTTTTTCAAAAACCTGCAAACTGCATTGTTCGTCACATTGGCAAACGAAGCGGCTTCTATCCATTTTGTGAAGTAATCAATAACCACAAAAATGAATCGGTGTCCATTAGAAGCTTTTGGGGAAATTGGCCCTATAACATCCATGCCTCACATAGAAAAAGGCCACGGAGAAGTCATGACGTGAAAAGGCAAATGGGCTTCATGAATTTTATCACCATAAATTTGACATTTGTGGCATTTTCGTGCGAAATTAATGCAGTCGCTTTCCATCGTCAGCCAGTAATATCCGAGTCTCATAATCTTCCTGGCCATAGTGAAACCATTGGCATGTGTCCCGCAATTCCCTCATGGACGTCTTCAAGTATTTTTCTAGCTTCAACAGCATCTACGCATCTCAAGAGCACCTGATCTTTTCCGCTTTTGTATAGGATGTCCCCATCAAGAACAAATCCCGCTGCCATTCTTCTGATTGTTCTTTTGTCGTTCTCATTTGCTTGTTCGGGATACTTTTGATTCTTGATATATTCTAAGACATCATGGAACCATGGCCGTCCATCTGGCTCTTTTTCAATGCTGAAACAATGAGCAGGGACTTCATATATGCTCATTTGAAAAGGCATTATTTCTGTTTCTCTGTTTGCTTTGAACATTGAAGCCAAAGTGGCCAGGGCATCGGCCAATTGGTTTTCTTCTCGTGGGAGGTAATTAAAAATTATTTCTTCGAATTCTTTAATCAACTCTGCCACTAGATCTATGTATTTAACCAGTTTCGAGTCTCTCACTTCCCAATCTCCACGGATTTGGTAAATCACCAAGGCTGAGTCCCCGTATACCTCTAACATCTTGACGTTTCGTTTAATAGCTGCACGAAGTCCCATGATACATGCCTCATACTCTGCTATGTTATTTGTACAGAAGAAATTCAGTCTGGCAGTGAGTGGGTAATGGTTCCCTTCTGGCGATACTAAGACTGCTCCAATCCCATACCCCAATACATTCGATGCACCATCAAAGCTCATCTTCCATGACTTCTTTTTTGATGACTCGCCCCTTTTTTCTGTAATGCACATCAAATCTTCATCCGGGAAATCAAATCTCAATGGATCATATTCATCCATTATTCGGGTTGCTAAGAAGTCAGCTATTGCGCTTCCTTTTATGGACTTTTGACTCACATAGTCAATGTCGTATTCCGACAGTAAAATCTGCCATCGTGCCATTCTTCCTGAGAGTGCAAGTGATTCCATCATGTACTTTATTGGGTCCAGCTTTGAAATTAACCATGTTGTATGATACAACATATATTGCCTAAGTCTCCGAGCTACCCAAACCAGAGCGCAACAGTATTTTTCAATAGACGAATACTTTGCCTTATATTCAGTGAACTTTTTATTGAGGTAGTAGATCGCCTTTTCTTTCTTTCCTGACTCGTCGTGTTGTCCCAGTACGCAACCCATTGAATTTTAGAACACAGTCAAATACAATATCATTGGTCTTCCCGGAGTTGGTGGTACTAGCACTGGAGGACAAGACAAATATTGTTTTATCTTATCAAAGGCCACCTGGCATTCCTCATTCCATTCTCCCGGGTTATGTTTTCGAAGAAGCCGAAAGATTGGGTCGCATTGGTTGGTAAGTTGAGCGATGAATCGGGCGATGTTTCCCTAAAAACCCTCTGACTTCCTTTTGCGTGGGCGGAGGTGGTAACTCTTGAATGGCTTTTATTTTATCCGGATCAACCTTGATACCTCTTTCACTGACAATAAAGCCCAGCAATTTTCCCGAGGTAGCCCCAAACGTAATTTGGCTGGATTGAGCTTTAGCTGGAACTTTCTCAGTCTATCGAACAACTTCTTCAGGTTCACTACATGCTCTTCTTCCCCTCGAGATTTAACAATCATATCGTCGACGTAAACCTCTATTTCTTTATGCATCATGTTATGGAATAACATCACCATAGCCCTCTGATATGTTGCCCCAGCATTCTTTAGCCCAAATGGCATCACCTTGTAGCAGAATGTTCCCCACATTGTTATGAAGGTAGTTTTCTCCATATCCTCAAGGGCCATCTTAATCTGATTATACCCCGAGAATCCGTCCATGAAAGAAAACAATGAATGTTCTACTGTGTTATCCACCAACATATCAATGTGTGGCAAGGGAAAATTATCTTTAGGACTTGCTCGATTCAGGTCACGATAATCCACGCACATTCGTACTTTTCTGTCTTTCTTTGATACCGAGACTATGTTAGCCACCCATTCTGGATATTTGGAGGCTTGTAGGAAGCCAGCATCAAATTGCTTATTAACTTCCTCTTTTATCTTCAACAACATCTCAGGCTTCATCCGTCTTAGCTTTTGTTGAATAGGCTTGCATTCTGGCTTTAATGGGAGCTTATGGACCGCTACATCTTCATCCAATCCTGGCATGTCCTGATATGACCATGCAAATACATCTTTGTATTCGCGGAGCAAAGCAATCAAATTATGCCTGGTGCCCTCTGAAATAGAAGTCTCAATCTTCACTTCTTGCTTCCTTTATTCAGTTCCCAGATTTATTGTTTCAACAGATTCTTGATGAGGCAAAATCTATTTATCCTCTTGTTCCACCATTCTTAGCAAATCAGGAGACGAGACATAGTCTTCAGCGTTTTCTTCGACTTCGAATTCTCCTAAACAAACAACCTTCTCAAAATCGATTTCAGGACTCGTAACGGGTTTGTTCATGCTGTTGACATCTGAGCACCTGAAAGTTGAATGAAAAAGGAAACTATAGAGGGGCATCCAAGTATTGGAACCAACAAACGAAATGTTATGGCATGACATAAGGCAAATGTAAGGATTGGCTATCAAATGATTATGGAATTAGTGATAATGCAAAAAAATCGTGACAAAATGCATCTTCATTGATATTCATTTAAATGATAAAGAGTGAATGCAAGCTCCTACAAAAGAATTCTGTTATATCTAAGGACATAACAGAATGTTAACGTTTGAGCATTACTCTGAAGACTTATAAACTACAAGAAGATCCTCGGCAGTCCAATTGTTCAACATGAAACCCAGGGGACAAGGGCGTATCTTTGAGACGTCTTTACTCGCGTCAGCTCCTTTGTCAATAACATTTATACTCACATTCTGAAGACCCCTTTCAATTAATAACAGTGTGCTTTGTATATTATCCTGTCTGGGGTATATCATTCCTGCAGATGTAAATGTTTTTGACAAAGGAGGGTACGTTATGGGCTCCCATTCTACTTCTCGGCCCAAAGTTCTCGCAATCATTCTCTCCTGATCCTTTTTCTACTGTTTTCTTCTTTGATGCATGTCCGGTTGGAACCTCAAACCGTATCAGGCCATGTGGTGCACTGGCTTTGGAGCCCTGACTATTCCTTGCAGGTACCTTCCCAAACCTTTCCTTGCTCGGGCTCCCTTTCCTACAGTCAACTTGACACCCATCTTGGTATTTCTCGACAATTTTGGCTCGGGAATTCTGTTTCCCTCAGCGACGAATGTGGCATTGACAAATTCAAGTGATCAGAAAGAACATTCTACTGCGTCTTTGCTTACTTCGAGGTATGGCGCATCAGCAGAGATAGATGCGACAATGTCTTCTTCTCCCTCAATAGTGACCAAACAACCATCCATGATGAATTTCACCTTTTGATGGAGGGATGATGGGACTGCTCCAGCAGAATGGATCCAAGGTCTTCCCAAGAGACAATTGTATAATGGTGTAATGTCCATGACTTGAAACTCAACATCGTATATGTAGGGACCCACTTCTAGAGGGATCTCGATTTTTCCAATAACTTCTCGTCTTGTTCCATCGAATGCCCTTACTGTAGAATGACAGGGCCTTAGATAGGACAAATCTATCGGAATCCTGGAAAGTGTGGCCAAAGGCATGACATTGAGTGCCGATCCATTGTTGATGAGCACGTTCGGTATTCTATAGCCCTTACAACGGGTTGTGATATGCAATGCTTTCACTGAACCTCTACCATTGGGCGGTATTTCATCATCATTAAAAGAAATGAAATTATCCGTATTCAAGTTGTTCACCCACCTATCCAGTTTTTCAACGGATACATTGTTTGCCACATAAGCTTGATTTAACACTTTCAGCAGAGCGTTCCGGTGTGGTTCTGATTTCAACAGCAGAGATAATACTGAGATTCGCGCTGGCTGCTTACTCAATTGTTCTACCACGTTGTACTCACTGTGCTTGATAAATTTTAAGAATTCATGTGCTTCTTCCTCGTCCACAGGCTTTTTAGCTTCTTGTTCAGGCACAGTTTCATACTCATCTTCGGTCACATGTATCGGTGCTTTTCCTTTTTGTTTTAAGTCACTGTTCTTCTTTACTGATTCGACCTCTTTCGAATAACATCTTCCACTACGAGTGAAATGACCTACTTCCCTAACGCTTCCAGTCATGGCTTTGGGTATTTCATCTTCAGGTGTGACGATATTAACGTCATATTTCCATGGTACTGCTTTATTGTCCTTGTAGGGGAAAGGAGATGGTACTTCGATTATCATTTTTGGTTTCACTGGTTCCTTCTTTGCGTCATAATAAATTATTAACGGTCGGTCGGCGCTATACGGGAAACCTAATGATTGATGTTCAGAGGCGCATTTTTCTCCTCTATCGGCCTCTTCGCCTTTATAAGAAATCCCAATCTCCTTATTGTCCATCATATTTTGCAGTAATCTCCTGAACTCTTCGCAGGATTGAATGTCGTGCCCCTCAATACCATGGAATTCGCAAAAACTTTGATCTTTTGTATTCCTTCCCTCGAATACTCTGTTAAGATGACAAAGTAAACCCTTTTCAACTAGCACCTCCCAGATTTTCTGCAGAGGTGTTCTTATTTCAGAAACCTATCTTCTACTTTGTCGTTTGCCCTCCTCTCCCACTGCGCTCACATTCCCTTCGGCGTGGTTTGGGAATGGGTTCCCGGATGTACCGCCAGTGCCATCAAATCGCAGAATACCCGCATCGATAAGTCCTTGAACTCTCCTTTTGAAGGCCAGGCAGTTTTCCGTAGAGTGCCCCTAGTTCCCTGCATGGTATGCACAACTAGCATTTGGATTGTACCATTTCGGGTATGGAGGTTTAAGGGGTGCCATGTAATGGGGAGATATTAATTGCTTCTCTAGAAGTTTTGGGTACAGTTCCCTATACGACACAGGAATAGGGGTGAATTGCTGTCTATCGGGATTGGGCTTTGTTGGTCTTGGTTCATTTCTGGGTTGGCTTTGAGCGGGTAGAGTGTTTTGTGGGAATGTAGTGACGGGCCTTTGGTTATTCATGGCGTATACAGGGTAGGAATGAGGTGATGCTTGGTAGTAAGGGGTTTGAGGAGGATAATAAAAATTCGGAGGAGGATAATTTCGAGGTCGGGGTTGGTTTGGATATGGATTAGGGGTATAACGGCTTTCCATTCCTACCATATGGGCTTCTGGTTCTTTCTTCTTCATGGGCACTGCCTTTTTTGAACTTTCTGAACCTTCCATCCTTCCACTTTTGATGGCATTCTCTATAAGTTCTCCGGATATTACGATATCCGAAAAATCCTTCGTAGCACTTCCCACCAGCTTGTCATAAAACGACGTCTTTAAGGTGTTGATAAAAAGGACGGTTATCTCCGTTTTCGTTAGTGGGGGTTCCACTTGGGCTGAGACGTCCCTCCATCTCTGTGCATACTGTCTAAAAGTTTCTGACGGCTTCTTCTCCATCATTTGTAAAGTCATCCGATCAGACACTATATCTGATACATGCTTGTACTACTCACAGAATGCCGACGCCAAGTCTTTCCAAGATCGGATCCTTTCCTTACTAAGTTGGTTGTACCATCGAAGAGCCGATCCTACTAGACTATCTTGAAAACAATGTATGAGTAGCTGGTCTTCATTCACGTAACCAGTCATTTTTCGACAAAACATGACAAGATGCGCCTTTGGACATCTCGTGCCATCGTATTTTTCGAAATCAGGCACCTTGAACTTCGGAGGTAGAACTAGATCAGGCACCAAACTGAGCTCTTTGGCACTTAGTGCAGAGAAGGCTTCAGTACCCTCTATTGCTTTGAGTCTTTCCTCTAAGCTCCTATACTTCTCTTGAGCCTCATGATCGTCCGTTCTCAACCTGGCTATTTCCGCTGGATTGTCCAAATCTGGAACAATTGGATTGGCAGGATTAGCCCCAGAATTTGATATGAATATTCCTTACCCTAAATGAGTATGTGGCACCGGCCGTTGCTTTAGGTCTGTGGGTTCTCCTTGGGTGTACCCTCTTTGTGCTGCGCGGGCGTGTGGTGGAGTGAATCTGGGGGGGATAGAGCGGGTCTTGATTGTGATTAACTCTTGACCGAGATTCCTCGATGTCAGGGCTCTGCATGGGTCCCTTTCCTTTAACTAAAGCTGACACCATCTCCATCATCTTGGCCATTTGATCCTTCTGTTCTTGCGATTCTTCTCGTGATCTCACCATTAAGTCTTTCGTCTCTTGCTGTGACCTAGCCAATTGCTATTGTAATTCCTTTTGGATTCTTTCCATTCTTTCAATCTTTTCATTGAATTCAGCCTCCATTGTTCTAGTTTGTCGACGCGTTCTATACAAGTGGCATGGTTCCAGATTTGAAGTATTGCAACTGCGAATTGTACGTTTTAACTTCAGCAAATAAGTACGGGATATGCCATGAATGAATGAATAAATGCATGAATGCTTGAATACCAAATGAATGTTAGTCATGAATGACATGTAAGGATTTGGTGTTGATTTCAAGATAGCCCCTATTTAGGCATTTCATTCATCAAAATAGTTCATTACAAAACATTTTGCCATTTTTGATTCAGCTATTACACAAACTTTCTAGCTATATCGCCATATTTCTTTACTCGCTCTAAGAATTCCGATATGCTAGATCGTTGGCTTGGTGGGAATTGGCAACTGAGATTTTTAGCTTCTTCCAATAATTGTACCACGTGCATGGCTACCCCACGAACTTCATTGATCAAATAGCTAAGTTGCATTTCTTTTTCCTGGAGGCCCTCTTCGTAAGCACGAATGTCTCTATCATACTGACTATCTTTTTCTTCCAAAGCCTTCAAGAGAGTATCTAACTGTTGTTGACGATCTTGCAGCATATCTTCTAACTCTTGTATCATTTCTTTTAGTTCTTGACGTTTAGATCGACTAGTCATCACCTCGGCAGACACAACTTCATATTCGGCGTTCTTCTTCCTCAATTCTATCATAGCCCGCGCAGCCTTTTATTATTCTTTATTTGCTTTTCCTTTCCAAAATTCTATCCCTCCTTTAATGTTGCTTATCTCCTCTTTCCATTCTGCCGACGACTTGCCCAGCCCACCATTTTTTATTGTGTCTCTTAACTTTTTATTTTCCAGATGGAGGTCTCTTAAGTCATTTCTCACGACTTCAACTTCTTTTTGCACTTTCTCGGTTCTGGATCTTTCAATCTGAACGTCGATCTTCAATTGGTAGTTTTCCTCTTGAAGAGCACTAAGGTCCCAAGACATCTTGGCCTTTTCTTGTTCAAATTCTTGTCTTGCCATTTCTAGCTCAGACGACATTTCCTCCGAGAAAGGATTCTGGACGGTGTAGTTCGTTGACGAGATTTGCTGACTGTTCGCTCGTTGCTTTCTCCATATGTCGTAATCTTGGGTGAGGGTATCAGCGTATAGAGCCAATTCTATGAGATGAACTTTCTTCCAAGACTTTGCAGTGTCTCGGACCCTCTTCATATACCCTTCACCTGCAAAAGCAAATTCGGATTGTGCCAATCCTCCAGTGGCGGGTATGAATTGTCGCGAAGAAAATTGCCTTTGGACTAATAGTGGGGCATATCCGACTCCTCCCTATAATCCAAGTAGTGGTACCCAATCTTGATCTCCGACCTTGTATAGCAGAACCGAAGGGCGTATCCACGGTGCTCTCCACGTTATATCCTTAGCTCGAAGGTTCTGAAAAACTGAGACCCAATGCTGTTCAGTGACTTCCTTTGGCCATTCTTTCTTGAGATAAGCTTCCAACGGGGCAAATGTTTTTGAAAACATATGGAACGAGGTACGCTCTACTTTCCAAAAGTGACTCAAAATCCAGACATTTAGTAACTGCGCGCATCCGATAAAGTGTCCTTTCCCCATTTTCCTACAACTGTTCAGGGATCTGAAGGTCTCGGCTAGGATAGTCAGGACAGGGTTGATTCCTTGTTTTAACCTTTTAAAGAAATCGACTATTGCAACTTCAAGATGTCCGAGAACTTTCGGGAAAATGATCAAACCGTAAATGTCCAAAGCGAATAGATTTATCCTTTTCAACATGTCGGGATGGTTCAGAACCAAATCTCGTAAGGCAGACCATGGAATACAAATGGTTTCATTCTTCTTTTTTATCTGTTTTTCGGCCCATGCGTCAGTCATGTCTGTCAATCTCACCAACTTTTTCTTGAAGGTCATCGGCTTAGGTTCTTTCACATATATCTTATAGGGTTGTACATTATCGATACGAAGCAGAACATCGTACTCTTCTATAGTCGGGGTCATGTCTTCCTGGTTGAAAGTAAAATATTGGTAACCCGGATCCCAAAATCTGACCATGGGTTGGATCAATCGTTCGTCTATGTTGACAGCAATCAAGTTGGCTATGTCCCCATATCTCTCAATGAAGATACCCCTAGTGTCCGAGTCCCACTGATTCCAAACCCGAACCAAATCTTCAAGGTTATTCTGGCGAACATTCACAGTTACGTGCTCGGGCAGATTGGCAATACACCCCTCCACTAGACTATCCCCTTTTTTCTTTCTGAGTTTTTAGAGACCAATCTCGGACTACGGCATTTTTCTCGGTTGTTTGTATAATTGACTCTTCCATTAGAAACCCGTTTTTTGGCAACCGATCTTTGGTCAACACCTTTCTAATATGATGCCTATAATGTATGATGAAAAACAATACGGCAAAGACAAACAACCTTGATTAGTAATTAAATACAGACAGAAAAAATATGGAAAATTTAACGAATCAAACTACCCAAATCTAGTTTATTAAACAGACCCAATCCCCTTGTATAGAAAGTGAAAATGCAAAAGGCAAGAGGCGTTCCTCCCGTGCACTTATTTTGGTAACTACTAAACGGACGGAGGTTCGGCATGGCTCTAGTTAGGTGGCTCGTATGGTTCATTATATGCGGTTTTGGTTCTAGATAGGTACTCGAATTGTCCGTACTGTCATCTGCTAAGATTAGTACGAAGCCTCGGTCATAGCCCATTACAGACTCACGAGTTCAATTCGAGGGATTACATTTATTTATGCCTATGCGGAGGGACAAGTTAACTCACGAAAGCATAAGTCTTATGTAACCCGAAAGTATTCACTAGCCTGTACGGAGGGACGAGTTAACTCACGAAGGCGTAGCATTTACTTTCACTTAAACGGACGGAGCCCGGGTATAGAGCTCATGTTATGCAAAGATGTATGTGCATGGTGTGTGGGGAGAAACTCACAAACCTTTACGTTTTATTTAAAAAACTAAGCCAAAACTAAAATCACAAAAATTTAAAGCTGAAAAACAACCGGATAAAACAAGTTAGAATATATACAACACGATGCAAATGCATAATTGTTTTGAAAACAAAAAATTTGAGGATCACGACTAAATGTTAATTTGAACAAGGAACTTTGAAAATTTTGACAACGCGCATTTAATTCAACTCGACTCTCAAAAATGGTCCCCAATGGAGTCGCCAGCTGTAGCGACGTAAAAATTTTTAGCTTAGCTTTCGGTTGGTCGCTAATTGTGATGATTTATTAAACATTTGAAAACTAACTTTCGATTTTATTAACAAAGGGAGTCGCCACCGATCCTTTTTATAGGTGTGATCGGACACCTAATAAATTTATTTTTAAAACAAAAAGAAGGCCAAGTTTAGGTCTACGTGAAAGTCCAGAGAAAAATTTGGGTTTGGGAGTCGGTTACGAGCGAGGAAGGTATTAGCACCCTCGCGACGCCCAAAATTTGTATCTTATAAACAAGTGTTGTCTTAATTTTCAAAATTGCTAGTCCAAAGTAACATTGAATCGTGATCCGATCAAAACACGAGAAATTTCAAGTTTCGTTTTCTTTTGAGAAGGATATACCGTTTTAACACGAGTCGATTGATATTCACCCAACATAGCGATGAAATCGATGACATAGTGTTTAAATCGGTACGCTGCATTGCTTATTGAAATAAATAAAAACACGAATAAATATTTTAAAATAATGAACAACGGGGTAATATATAAAAATGGGCGGGAAACGAAAGATAATAGTTGGAAATACATCAAGGCACATAATACATACAACAATAATATTAAAAACAATGACAATGCACGCGATATTAAATGTAACAATAGTATGAAATACGAGAACACAATGAGAACACAATGAATATACATATAAAGATAATTAAGAGTATATATGTAAAATATATATATGTATATATAAATAGTAATAGTGTTAGAAATATACTATATATAGTGTTTGAAGTATATACATAAGATAGTAAAAATGTATACGTAACTTGTATTATTAAAATATGTACATAGGGTAATATATACAAAAATTTAACTAATAATATTGAAAATACATGTTCATAATATATATAAAGCATATATATAATATAATATTAAAACATTTTACATAATATATACACATATAATTACGATGTTAAAAAAACATATTAATATTAATAATAATACTAATATTACATAAAGATATACTTATATATATATATATTAAAGATATGTGCATATATGATATAATACATGAATAATACGATATTTAATATATACGTAATATGTATAATAAAAATAATAATATACATAATATATAAAATATATACGTATATAACAAAACATATACTACGGTTAATGATTATAATAGTAATGGTATTAAAATACAAAAAACAACAATGTAACATAACAAAAATACTATATATATAAATCTATGTACTTAAATAGAAATATACACTATTATAATGATAAAATAATAAATATAATAACAATATTGAAACACAAAAACAAAAACAATAAAGATATTGAAGTAAAGTAATAAAAATAAGCCTATACGTAAATATATATATACATATATACATAAAACATATATAAACATTGGTAATAATAATAATAATAATAATAATAATAATGTTGAAATATAAAGGCAAGTATAGCATTAAAAATATTAAAATAGAATAAATAAAAAAACCTAATACAAATACATATATATATACACGCATATAACAAAAGAACATAATAATAATAATAATAATAATAATAATAATAATAATATGAAAATAACAAGGATATTTAGATAAAAAAACGAAAATAAACGAAAACAGGACTAAAATTAAACTAAAAACAAAGTTGTGGGGCAGATTTGAAAAGAAAATAAGGAGGAGAGGATCAGATTGCAATATGCGCGCAACATGGGAGGACCGAAAATAGAAATATCCCCAATCATTAAAACGCAGTGCTTGGTACGAGGCTAAATTGAAAACCTCAGAGAATTAGGTGGCCAAATTGCAAAATCATAGAAAAAAGGTAACTAAAGCACTAAATTGCAGCGCACTGGAGAGGTTGAGGGACCAGGGGGACAAATATTCCTAAAAGCAAAAACATACAAATCATGGAGTTAGTGGCGCCGTTTCACCTTTGACTTTTCAATTAAGCTTTTATTTTAAAACCATTTTAACCTTTATATATTTTTTCTAAAAAACCTAATGCTCTCAACCCCCCTTTTTTATCTCTTCCTCCTTTCTTCAGCTAGGGTTTCAACACCCATCATCGCCGGTGGTTCACCGTGCCGAACGGAGAGGGGAGCGGCCACGGGGTAGATCCGGTAAGACTCTTTTCTTTCTTGATTCTTTTTTGTTTTAAAGTAAGTTAATGAAATAAAAAATAAAACAAAGCAAAGATAAATAGAAAGATTGAGATAACAGAGGAAAAAAAATTGAAGTTCACCTTCTAAACTTTTCTTTTTTCTTTTGTTTTTGATACAAACTTTTTGTATTTTCCCCCCCAAAAAAAACCCCACATATTTTCGATTGAGGCTTCTTATAGCCGAATACCAAGCAAATTTCTATTGTTTGTTGCGTTTTTGCTCTGTTCTCTGTAGTTTTGTCTCGTTTTGCAGGCGATGTCAGACGCATGGATGAGAAGGGCATGCGCGGGGTGTGGTGGTGGTAGTGCGCAAGGTGGCCCATGGTTGGCCTAGCGTGCGGCGGCTGGAGGCTTGGGGAGCTGCTAAGGTTTCCTCTTTTTTTTTTCTTTGGAAAATGTTTAGTGGGCTAGGTTGATTTGGGTCTGTTGGGCTAGTCTTTTAGTTTTGTACTTTGGACTTTATTTATTTGGTTTATTGGGTTTTGTTATTTTTTATTTGTCTGGGTCAAAAATTGGCCATTACAACATTTATAAATATAAAAACTCAGATTAAGCTTTATCAATTATTTGAATTGAGTATTAAGATATTTAAATTATTCTTATCCGATAGCTCGTGTAAGATTAATTAAAAAATAATTCAATTCAATTCAATTTTTTCTCAAATCAAAGTAGAATAATTTTCAAATACAATGTTTGATTTACACCTAGGGGAAAATATTATAAATATATTTTTTTTATAAATGTTAATATAATGCTGGAAATTATCAAAATGAACGTCACTTATCGAACTTATGAAATTAGATATTATTGGCATTTAGCAAATTAAAAATTTTAAATCTTTTCATCGCGCAATACAATTTTTGATACAACAAAAATTAGATATTGTCATTGGCAATAATGTACTTGAACACACCTCCATTGAGATAGCAAAGTTGGGTAGCTTATTATGGTTATAAGGGGTGCGATGAGTCGCAAGGAAGGATGGTTTTTGAGGATCTCATAAGTTTTGAGATTTCTTGGGAGAGATTAGGTAGCGTTTTGGCATCATATGAAGCCTCTCTTTCTTCTTGTGTTATGGAGAAAACTTTTATAGAGAAAGGGGAGGCAGCTTTCACGATTATATATAAGGTTGCTGTAAAGGCATGATGGGTTCATTAGAATATGATGGGATGATTTAATGGTAGTGTGTGAGAATGTGTATAACAAAATAAAATTTTAGAAGTTTATTAGAGTATAAGATAATATTATTTTTTTCATTATTACAAGTCAAACTTAACAATTCAACTAGTTGTTGGAGTCATAAACAAAAGTAGGTAAGCGAGGAGTTATATGAACTTCCAATGGAGTTGCTTTAGGACTCGTCATTTCAGCTACTTCACGCATACCGACTGTTTCATTCAACAGGGTTTCAAACTTGAACCAATGCAACAAATTAGCTAATGTAAGTTGCATAATCTGAAGTGCAAATGAAATGCCAGGGCACATTCTTCTACCACTACCGAATGGAATTAGTTTAAAATTATATCCCCTCACATCAATGTTTTTATGGGTAGTCATGAATCTTTCAGGATGAAATTCAAAAGGGTTTTCCCAAATGAATGGATCACGATGAATCTTTTGAAGATTGATAATAAGCCAAGTGCCGGTTGAAACATGATATCCATTAACAGTGCAATCTTCAATGGATTCATGCATCACAGAAAGCGGAGCAGCAGGGTATAGGCGAAGAGTTTCCTTAATGACTGATTGAAGGTACACTAAGTTTTTGATATCCGATTCTTTCACTAACAATCTATTGTTGCCAACATGGATGTCTTACTCTTGTTGAACCTTATTTAATGCATCACGATTATTGAGTAACAAAGATAAAGCCCATATCATTGTAATCGAGGTTGTATCTTCTGCCACTAAAATAAGAGCCTATTTCATGTACCATAGATATTCAATAGCTTATCATACATCTTCAAATAAATATAAAAAAAATTCAATAAAAAATGTTAATAGAAGAAAAAATAATTATATAAAACTTTTAACTTATCATTTTCAATAACTTTAAAGATTGTGAAAAGCCAAAACAACCTACTTTATATTATTTTAAAATAGAACAAAAATTTTTGAATTGAGTATTAGTTCGATTGGTATGGATATTCTTATCAATGTAGGAGAATGTATATTCGAATGCGTTGAAACATATTATGTTTCTATTTATGGGTTGGGGAGAGGTTATGAGTAGTTCTAATTTTTGTGTTACAAAGAGTTAAAACGATTAGAACCTATAATGGAATTGTTAAAAAAAAATAGAAAACTTTAAGAGAAATGAACGTACGAGACTGGTGGCTTTGTTGATGGTATCAGCATCATGCTCCTCCGCATCTCGAAGAATAGGTAGCATCACTCCCATGAAATCCTCCTCACTATTTGCCTCATCTTCACCTCTCTTGCACTTGTGCTCTCGTAGCCATCCCTCGACAATGCGGTCTAATTCTTTCGCTATCTTCTTCATCGACTTCTCGTATCCACCTATGTTCAACCATTTCAGGAACGGTAGCGTATCCGAAATTACAAACTTGCCCGCCATTTCAAAGAAATCTTCCAATAATTCCTTACACTTCATGGTTTCACCTCCTTCACTTGAACTCGATATTCGCTTGCCCACAATAATCCTCATACTCATGTTAAGAGTAACATCCCTAAACCATCTCTTCATCTCCACCAATACTTTGTCACAATTAGTACTTTTCTTCTTGTTCCATATCTGGTACAACTGTTCCAGTGATGTTTTCACCTCGGATTCCCTTACATGTTTAAACAAATCGAGTCGGTGAGTTGAAAGGAGCTCAATGGCGACACACTTGCGCACTTGACGCCAACAAGGTCCATATGGTGCAAAGACAATCATGGCATTGTTATAACCCAAAAGCTCCATGTTTACTACCTTTGGACGAGAGGCGAATGCTTTATCATTTATGGTGAGACATTCTTTAGCAATTTCCCAATTGTTCACCACCAAAGCTCTATGCACACCTAACTTGATAGTGAACATTCTTCCATATTTGTCAGCCATGTTAGCCAAGCTTATGTGAGGTGGTTGTGGCCCTGCTAGGAGGTGAAGATGGCCAATAATAGGCCATGCTCCACCAGCCTCTGGTGGTGTTTGCTTCTTGTTTGTGTCTGTTAGGGTATGTTTTGATATCCATAGGAAAGAGAAAAGAAATAGTAACAGTAATGGAAAAGCAATTATTGCGATGGTTGAAGTTGCTGGGGATGAATGAAACGAGTCCATAATTATTGCTAGTACAGGGTAGGATGTGCCGGCAATTGAAGATGAAGGTGTTGGATTTATAGTGGTTATTAAAGTGTTCTGGGATGTCATGTCATATTCATGGCTTTAAAGTAGAATGGAGATCTTTCTTGCTTAGGGAAGTGTAATATTTTCCCAATCTATTATAATTTATTGGTTAAAATATACCCCTTATACTTGTATAGAATTTGAGATTTAATCTTTATAATTTAAAATATTATATTTTTTAATTTTAAAATTTTACTTCAATCAATATCGTTATTAATAATTTCTATCAAAATTTATCTATTTATTATATTTATTTCCTATCAATCATATACTACATCATATAAGAATAACTTAATAAAAAAATTTTAGTTGATAAATTTAAACAATAAAAATTACAATTTTAATAATTGAATTGAATTTTTAAGAAAAAAATATAATTTTTAACTTTTTTAAGTACATAAAATTTATAAAAAAATATAATCACTGACATCATATTTTGTTGTGAACATATTTTTGTTGTGAAGAAAGATTCAATTTATTTTGAAGTTAGGTGAACTAACTTTTCGTACTTGCATTAATCATACGTACCACTCCAATTTCATTATTAGTTTTCTTGTAAATATATTCTTGCATATAAAATAATAATTAGTATAAATATTATTGTCAATGTAAGAAGAAGTGAGTTTGAGTACGTTAAAATATATTATCCTCTTATTTATGAATCGAGAAGGGACTATAAATAATTCTAAATATTATATTAAAAGATCAGATACGATAACATCTTATAAAAAGTTATTAAAAAGACAATTGCTAGTTTCTAGCTTTAGCTCGAGGATAAGAAAACAAAACATTGAAACACACCTTTCAATGATTTTGGTGAAAAAGACCAATGATGCAGAGAGGGTTTTTTCTCTACAAATTCAGTCTTAAAGAGTGGATTTACACTTGTAGCTATTTCAAAATTTTAAAAATTTTAAGTTCATATAAAAGTAAATTTATACTTGGCTCTTAAAAAAATTATGATTCATCACTAATTTCTTAAAGTAATCTTTTAGCTTTGTCCCTAGTAGGAAAGGCGAAGAAGGCAGAATTCATACTAAGTGTACTTGTGTGAGATTGCAATTATTCAAAGATTAAAATATATTCGGCTTAAATCACTGCTGGTATTGTATAGTGAAATTTTCTCTCAGTAAAGCCTCGTAGATGTGGATTTAAACCCAATTTACACTTTTTGTGTTTAATCTTTTATTCTTTTTGCATTTGTTTATCAATGTATAATTCAGTGTACACATGTAATTTAATATACCTTACTACTAAATCTGTCCATGGGTCGAGCCGGGTTCAAGCTAGGCATTGTCAAAATTTTAGGCTCGAGTTCAGCTTGGCATAAAAAATAGACTTAAAATATTGCCCAAAACCAACCTGGATAAAAAATACTAAAACCTAGGCCTGACGTGCCCAAATTAAAATTTTTATATTATGTTTCATATAAAAAATTTAAAAAATATAATACATAAAAAATACTAAAAACACTAAAATAAATATTTTTCAACAACTTGAAAATAAATTAAAAAAATTTATACTTAAATAACACTAAGATAGGTTTAACTTAACAAGTAAATGCCTCTAAAATAATAACAATAATAAAATAGTAGTAACATAACAATGAAATGATAATAAAACAATGAGAAAACAATAAGATAATAGCAAGAAAACAGAAAGAAAATATCTGATTTCTTTCGTCTTTTTGCTAATTTAAGCCGAGCCCAGGCCAAAAAAGCGTTACCTAATGCCCGACCCTTTTTTTATTTAGACCTTATTTTTTTTTTAAACTCATTTTTCAAGTTTATATTTTTATCAAAATCTTCTCATTTTTTGATCCCATAAAAAAAAACTACTTACTACTAATTTCAAAATTTCAGTTTGCATTCAAATTAATTCAATCAAAACAACCACTAGGGGTCAAAAAGGAGTAAACACAAATGAAAATGACAAGAAATACCTGTCTAATCAATTTAAGAAAGCTTAAAGTTTTCTCCCCTGATTGTAGGGTGACCATCATCCATGGATACAGCCATCTTGAGCCTAAAGGGACAAAATTTTGAGATCCACTCAATGAAAGCTACATCAAGATTGATGATGCATGGGCATGATTTCAAGGCTGAGATCTCGAGGAGATGATGACCTATTATGTAAGAACAACCAATGAAGTGTAAGAAGAGGTGACAGTAGAAGTCACCCATGTGATGATAGTAAATGAAGATGGGGGGTTTTAATGCGATCCCTTTTTGAAGGACCACGATTTTGATGATGATGATGATATATAGGGAAGTTGGGTAATGGTCCATTAGGACCATTTTAGGTTGATGTTACATCAAGTACTCACCATGGTTTCACGAACGAGTCACCCTTATTTGGGTGCTGTTTTCAAATTGCCTTTGTAATTGAAGATTTTCTAGAAAAATTCTATGATGTTTGGATTCTCAAGGGTTTGGGGTTATTGTTTGTTTCACTTATATTACTAAAATGGGTAACTTTTAAATTCAATTTTAGAAAGTTTTAAAGAATATTTGATTGAGTAGAAAAGGAGGATAAACAAAGAAAGTGAGAATATAAAAATAAAATCAAATTTTAATATAACATTTATTATTTAATTTTAGTTTCAATGTTTAATTTAGTATACGAGTTTTTTTTGTTTAAATTTGGTACTTAAGTTTAGTTTTTATATTCAATTTGGTATTTATGCCAAATGATATCATATGGCTCAATGAATATTTGACATGCATACCCTAGTAAAAAAATATAGGTACTAAATTGAACAAAAAAATTTCAAGTACTAAATTATATATTAAAAATGAATTTAAGTACTTAAATAGGAAAAAAAATCCTTAAATATCAAATCAAACAATTAGAAATGAGCACCAACCATTGACAACAAGGAGGGAATCATCAATTATGTGCAGGCAATAAAAATATTAAATATGAATTATAATTAAAAAATTTGGTTAAGAAATGAACATACGAGATCTTGGTAGCTTTGTTGATGGTATTTGCATCATGTTCCTCAACATCAGGGAGCTTAGTTAGCATCACTCCCATGAAATCTTCCTCACTGTTTGCCTCATTTTCAGCTATCTTTTCCTTGTGTTCTCGTAGCCACCCCTCAACAAGTTGGTCCAATTCTTTGGATACCTTCTTCATGCGCTTCTCTTCTCCACCGATGTCTAACCATCTCAAAAACGGAAATGCATCTACCGTCACGAACTTCGCACCTAGTTCAAAGAATTCGTCCACCGACTTCTTCCATTCCACGGTTTCAACACCTTCGTATGAATTTGGTATTCGTTTCCCTACAACCATCATTAGTATCACGTTAAGAGTAACATCTCTGAACCATCTCTTCGCTTAATAATGAGAATATATTGAGTATTAATCAATGATGCATTCATTAATTTTAATTATACTTATAAATGGAGTTTTTTTTAACAATAAAATATTATTAGCGATTAGTGATTTTTTAAAAGACTCGAAAAATGTAATTGTAATATGCAAATTATAAAATTAATATTTTGGCGTTTTAAATTTTATAAATTTTAATTAACTATTTTTTAAGAATTTTTACCAAGTTGGATTTTCAATAGGATTTTGAGTATTTGGCTAGAAAATTATGTTTTTCATTAGGAATTTGAGTAAATAGTTGATGGATTTGGTAGTTAGAGAATATTGTTATTTAGACGGTAATTACTAGTACTTTTAGTATTTGTACGAACGGTTTTTTACTTTCTGTAGCTATAATATTAATTGATAGGTGCACTTGTCTTAGTCAAAATTTTAGTTAGTTTCTTGACAAATCAGCTAATTTGAATAAATAGTTGATGGATATGGTAGCTAGAGAATATTGTTTTTTGTGAGATATAGAGTTATTTAGAGGATATTTTGTTATGTATCATATAAAGAGATTGTGAATTTATGATTTATTGGTCAATGTGTCATGTCATTGGTTCATGAAACTAACTAAAAATTTGACTAAGACAAATGTACCTACCAGTTAATAGTATAGTTACAGTGAGCAAAGATATGGTTCCCACAAAAACTAAAGGTACTAGTAATTACTGTCTTTCTATTATTTAACCGAATAAATAGAATGATTGATTAAAAACTAAAATTAACTAAATTAATTAACTAATGAAGACAACAAAGAATAAAATACGAAAATCATCGAGTAAGAACCAAGAAGCAAAACAATACCCAAGAAAGAACTCACTTAGATTTCATTTTTTACTATCAATCTAAATTATACTAATATCTCTTTCGAGAGTAAGAGCAACAGACTCTAGGTTGATTAATTAGAATTTATTTCTAATTAGAACCCTATTATCGCATTAACTCGATCTATAAATTCCTCTATTAGATTGACTCTAATCTGGTAGATTTATGTCGTCTTATTTCTAGGATTGCATGCAACTCCACTCAATTACGCTAGATTTACTCTTAAACAGGGTCTATTCCTCCTTTGATTTAAACACATCAAACATGGATCAATAACCTAGAAATATTAAACCAAGAATTAAGCACACATAATTAAGAAATTTAATTATTTATTGTGTAAAATAAAAATCAAAATACAGAATCATCATAGGGTCCATCTCCCCTAGGTATTTAGAAAATTAGTTTATGCCTGCAAATAAAAACATCCAAGAGACAGTATAACCGAAAGAAATAAAGAAACTCATGATAATCTCCTAAGAAATCATTAATCTCCTAAGAAATCAACTGGGAATCTTCAATCTTGACGGAAATCTACTTTAGAATAAGCTTCAATAGTGTTTTTCGAGTTGTTTTCTTGAATATTCTATGATAGCCCACTCATTTCTTCTTATTTTTATCATATATACGTCTTAGAATGCTCGAAAAATCTAAAAAAATGCAAATTCCCGCAATTTAGGATGTAAATTCATGAAATTGACACGACCTACCACATGACCATGTGATCGTCCGTGTGGATCACACGACCGTATGGAATCGGTCACCCGTGTGGCTCTTATGGCTTGCTTCGATTTTTCGATTTTTCACTCATTTTTTTCTCCCAAATGTTCTATTAAGCATAAAAACATGAATTTAAAAGATCAGGAGTATAAAACTCACAATTTACATCAAATAATCACCTAAAATCGAATTAAGAACGTGATTAAAATATGTTACTTTTGGTACTTATCAACAAACTTGAAATTTCAATAGGACTTTATGATAAAGAGTGAGAAGGATGAACGTGAAAGCGGATAGTAAAGTTTGTCCAAGTCGCGGATTTGACTTAGGGCTCTAGGCGTTCGGAAAGAAACTTGGATTTTTTATACAACTTGAGACCAAATTAAATCCAAGTTAGATAAAACAATTAAAACAAATAACTAAAATAAAATAATAAATCAAAGATTAAGGAAGAGAATAAAGAAGATAAATGGAAAGATAGAACGTGGCGTGTAGAAGTCTTAAGAAGCCTTGGAAACACGAAGAATCCACAACCCCTTTCAAGCAGCTCTAATTTCACCTCCAGAAATAAAAACCTTGGCGAGAAAAAGTTTGAAGATGATCCCCACAATCTAAAAAGATTGTTAAAACTCTTCTAAAAGAAACTCAAGAGAAATTCTTGAAAAGAAAAATTCAGAGAGAATTTATTAACTCAAAAGAGAAATAGAATAATAATGAATTGTCTGTTTTGTGTACAATGCGAATGCCTATATATAGGCTAGCTAAATAAATATAAATAAAACTCCTAAGTATGCTAGAACTCTAATTTAATCTAAACAAAAAGTAGTTTTAAATTAAACTTTCTTGTTAACATAAAATTCCTAAATAACTTAGAATACTTAATAATTATAAAAAATTCGGAATAAAACAATAATAAAATAATAAGAGCTGATAAATAAAATATTGGGCTCATATATAATAAAAATTAAGCCTAAAACCCAAACCCAATATGATTTAAACTCGAATTAAAAGCCCGAAACTCGTAATTCCCGTCATAATCCCGTTCAGAAATTCTGCTCACGCAGTCTTCACTAAAACGGTCATAACTTGAGCTCCCGAACTCAAAATCGAGTGATTTAAAATGCATTTTGAAGTTAAGAGATATATCTTCAAACGCCATGAGACATCTCAACTAAAAAAATACCAGGATCCCATCCAAAAAGTCGTTGAAAGTCTGCTGACTTCCCAAGCCTAAAAATTGACAATTTTGATGATTGAAATTTAATAAATTTCACCCTATCTGTGCATGTATCACTTTAAGTATTTGATTAAAAAATTATGTCACTTTAAGTATTTGATTAAAAAATTATGTTTTTTCATTAAGAATTTAAGTAAATAATTGATAATTTTAATAGTTGTTAGAAGTTTATAAAAATAACCTGTTAAAATTTATCTTTATCAAAGCTCATAAAATGTTGATATTAAGAAGCTCACCTAAAACCTTCAATAACTTTTGCGGTTGAAGTCAAACATGTTTCTTTTTGAAGTAAAGGCAAACATGTGAATTCATTCTTTTTTTTTTTTAAATGATGTGACAATAAAAAGCAATTAAAAATTGCTGTATCAAAACCATATCATCCTAAGTCATAATATAAAGGAAATCTTCAAAACGGATATGTAATAATGCAGAAAATACAAAACGAAAATAGTGCTAACCGAATGAAATTTATAATTTTTTTCTACAAAGGGTAATTTTTATATGATATAGAAATTTATAACAACCAAATTAGGTATTAAAATTATAAACAAAAGTAGGAAGGCGAGGAGATATATAAACTTCTAATGGAGTTACTTTAGGACTCGTCAATCCTGGTGCTTCACGCATATCGACTGCTTTGCTTGATGGGGTTTCAAACTCAAACCAATGTAACACATTAGCCAACGTAAGCTGTAAAACTTGAAGTGCAAATGAAATTCCGGGACACATTCTTCTACCACTACCAAATGGAATCAATTCAAAATTTTGTCTTCTCACATCAAAGTCTTTGTGGGTGGTCGTAAATCTTTCTGGTCGAAACTTAGATGGGTCTGTCCATATGTGAGGATCACGATGAATCTTGTGAATATTGAAAATAAGCCAAGTGCCAGCTGAAACATTGTGTCCATCAACTGTACAATCTTCAATAGCTTCATGGGTCACTGAAAGTGGAGCAGGAGGATGTAGACGTAGCGTTTCCTTAATGATAGATTGAAGGTACACTAAGTTTTTGGTGTCTGATTCTGATATTAACAATTTATCCTTGCCAACATGGATGTCTAATTCTTGTTGGACCTTGTTCAATGCATCACGATTATTAAGCAATAAAACTAAAGCCCATGTCATTGTAATCGATGTCGTGTCTTCTGCAGCTAAAACAAGAGTCTGTTACATCATGTATCATAAAAATATTAGTATTTAGTGGATTTAGAGCCAAAATAATTTTATTAAAAGAAGAAAAAATTATACAATTGTTATGGTAAATATACACTACAGTATCTAAATTAAAATTTAATTTTTTAAATTCCTACTTTGATTTCCGTCACACATTTTAGTCCATTTTAACTCCGTTAAAATTGTCAAAACAACCCCACTTAAACTATTTGAAAACACGAGAAATTTCTGTCAAAAAGGTCAAAAAAAAAAAGAAAAAAAAAGAGAGAAATCATGTAACAAGGCAACAAGTGTCCAATATTTTATAGGAAACAAAACTGGTAATCGGTTCAGAGCAGACAGACAACATTAAAGAGAGCACAAAGTGATGAAAAACTGCTGACGATATAAAGAAACCAAATCAAACAATTAGAAATGAGCACCAAACATTGACAACAAAGAGGGAATCATCAATTATGTGCAGGCAATAGAAAGATTAAATATGAATTATAATTAAAAATTTTGGTTAAGAAATGAACATACGAGACTGTTGGCTTTGTTGATGGTATTGGCATCATGTTGCTCAACATCACGGAGCTTAGATAGCATCACTCCCATGAAATCTTCCTCACTATTTGCCTCATTTTCAGCTATCTTTTCCCTGTGTTCTCGTAGCCATCCCTCAACAAGTTGGTCCAATTCTTTGGATACCTTCTTCATGCGCTTCTCTTCTCCACCAATATCTAACCATCTCAAAAACGGCAATGCATCTGCCACCACGAACTTCCCAGCTAGTTCAAAGAATTCGTGCACCAAATTCTTCCATTCCACGGTTTCAACTCCTTCGTATGAATTTGGTATTCGTTTCCCTACAACCATCATTAGTATCACGTTAAGTGTAACATCTCTGAACCATCTCCTCATCTCCACCAATACTTTGTCACCGCTACTACTTTTCTTCTTGTTCCATAGTTGATATAACTGTTGCAGTGATGTTTTCACCTCGGATTCCCTTACATGTTTAAGCAAGTTGAGGCGATGATTTGAGAGGAGCTCAATAGTGGCGAATTTACGCATTTGACGCCAATAAGGTCCATAAGGAGCAGTGGCGATCATGGCGTTATTGTAACCTAAAACTTCCATGGCTACTACCTTTGGACGAGTGGCGAATGCTTTATCATGTATGGTGAGACATTCTTTAGCAATATCCCAACTGCTCACCACCAAAGCTCTACGCACACCCAACTTGATAGTGAACATTCTTCCATATTTGTCAGCCATTTTACCCAAGCTTATATGAGGTGGTTGTGGCCCTCCTAAGACGCGGAGATGGCCAATAATAGGCCATGCTCCACCAGCTTCTGGTGCTGTTTTCTTCGAGTTTGTGTTTCTTCTTGATATCCATAGAAAAGGGAAAAGAAATAGTAGTGGAAAAGCAATGATTGCAACAATTGAAGTCGCTGTGACTGAATGGAAATAATCCATTGCTGGATTCCTACTTCAATCTAAGATCTATATGCAATAGTAAAGATGAGGAAGTTGGATTTATATGCATTAAACGAGGACTAATCAAATAGCTTTTCACAGTGGTATGTCATTAAATTACATTTTTCATTAATAGTAACCCAAAGGAAAATGTTAAAATGTGGATGCAAATTAACTCCCAAACCCCTAATTTATGAGAATGAATGATGTAAGGATAAAATGTTACTTCAATGAAGCTAATTGACTGCAAAAAGAATCTATAAAAAGAGCTTTTGATACATGCACAGATGGGGTGAAATTTATTAGATTCCAATTATCAAAATTGCCAATTTTCAGGCTTGGGAAATCAGCAGAATTTCGACGCCTTTTTGGATGGGATCCTGGCATTTCTAGGTTGAGATGTCTCATGGCATTTGAAGATCTATCTCTTAGCTTCGAAACGCATTTTGAATCACTCAATTTTGAGTTCGGGAGTTCAAGTTATGACTATTTTAGTGAAGACTGCGCGAGCAGAATTTCTGAGACAGGAATTACGAGTTTTGGGCTTTTAATTCGAGTTTAAATCATATTGGGTTTAGGTTTTAGGCTTAATTTTTATTATATACGAGCCCAATATTTTATTTATCAGCTCTTATTATTTTATTATTATTTTATTCCGAATTTTTGATAATTATTAAGCATTTTAAGTTATTTAGGAATTTTATGTTAACAATAAAGTTTAATTTAAAACTACTTCTTGTTTAAATTTAAATTAGAGTCCTAGTATACTTAAAAGTTTTATTTAGATTTATTTAGCTAGTCTATATATAGGCTTTTGCATTGTACACAAAATAGACAATTCATTATTATTCTATTTCTCTTTTGAGTTAATAAATTCTCTCTGAGTTTTTCTTTTCAAGAATTTCTCTTGAGTTTCTTTTAGAAGAGTTTTAACAATTTTTTTAGATTGTGGGGATCATCTTCAAACTTTTTCTTGCCAAGTTATTTATCTTGGAGGGAAAATTAGAGCTGCTTGAAAGGGGTTGTGGATTTTTCGTGTTTTCAAGGCTTCTTAGGACTTCTACACGCCACGTTCTATCTTTCCATTTATCTTCTTTATTCACTTCATTAATCTTTGATTTATTATTTGTTTTAATTATTTTATCTAACTTGGATTTAATTTCGTTTCAGGTTATGTCAAAAATCCAAGTTTCTTTTCGAACGTCTAGAGCCCTAAGTCAAATCCGCGACTTTGACAAACTTTACGATCTGCTTTCGCGTTCATCCTTCTCACTCTTTATCATTTGGTATCAAATTTGGGCGTTTTAGGTGTTCTTTTTAACTGATTTCTAGAAAATAGCCTCAAAGCAAATTTTACCCCTATAGTTTTCAGAAAAAAATATTTTTCAGTGGGTAAACGATTTTCAAACGATCTGAAATTTTGCATACTATTTCTTGACACTATTTTAAAGTATAAAAAAAATATTTTCTACAAAAAAAAAGTGATCAAAAGTGTACAAAAAATAAAATATGAAAAAAACAAAAAAATAAAAAAAATTCTGTGGGTTGAATTTTGTGCCGAAAATTTCTAGATCAAAGTTACATTATTTGAGGAGGCTCCAGTTTAAATTTTGTGATTTTTGGAAATTGGGAACACCTTAAACGAAGTAACCCAAAATTGAGTGATTTAAAATGCGTTTCGAAGCTAAGAGATAGATCTTCAAACACCATGAGACATCTCAACCTAGAAATGCCAAGATCCCATCCAAAAAGTCGTCGATTCTGTTGTTTTTTGGTGTGGTATTTACTAATTAATATTCTGTTTTGTTTGATTATTGTATAACAAGTTTAATTATTTCAAGTTAGGAAAGTATGTGTCTATAAATAACCTTTTTCCATTTTTTTGTCCACAAAAGAAACCAGCTGGCCTGCATAAACAAACATAAGAAACAATTTGAAACAGCCAATCAGCTGGCTGATAAAAGAAGCACAAAGCAAAGCAAGACCAAGCAACAGGGATAAGGGACCTCAAGTGGCTCACATTTTGTCCTAATGGAAGTAAACAAATTATTGTCATTTTCATTGCCCAATACCTTTTCTTCATTGCAGAACAATAATTTGATTGGCATTGCACTGTCTATTATTACAATTTTATTTTATTTTTTAATTATATGCATAATGATAAAATATGCTTAAGAAAATGCAGAAATATCATACAAGCCTCTCTTTCTTCTTGAGACGGAGAAAACCTTTAGAGAGAAGGGGGATGGAGCTTTGATTTGGGTTCCATTGGAATGATTATATATAATTAAGGTCACTGTAGAGGCATGGTGGCTTCATTAGGATAAAATGGAGTCACTTAATGGTAGTGTGTGAGAATGTGTATAACAAAATTAAAATTTAGAGGTTTATTTGAGCACAAGTTAATATTATTTTTTCTAATTAATTGTTTGAGTTATAAACAAAAGTAGGTAGGGGAGGAGTTATATGAACTTCCAATGGAATTGCTTTAGGACTCGTCATTTCTACTACTTCACGCATATCGATTGCTTCATTGAACGAGATTTTAAATTCAAACCAATGCAATACATTAGCTAATATAAGTTGCATAATCTGAAGTGAAAATGAAACTCCATAGCACATTCTTCTACTACTACCGAATGGAATCCGTTCAAAATTATGTCCCTTCACATCAATGTTTTTATAGGTAGTCATGAATCTTCCAAGGCAAAATTCAAAAATGTTTTCTTAGACAAGTTGGTCATGATGAATCTTCTAAAGATTGATATTAAGTTAAGTGCCAATTGAAATATGACATCTATTAACGGTGTAATTTTTAATAAATTCATGCATAAAAGAAAGGGAAGCAGCAGGATATAGGTCTAGAATTTCCTTAATGACGAATTCTTTCACTAGCAATCTATTGTTGGACACGGTTATTAAGTAACAAAGATAAAACCCATATCATTGTAAACAACATTTTATCTTCCGCCATTAAAATAAAAGCTTGTTAATTTATGTACGATAGATCTTCATTAATTATAAAAAGAATCAATAAATAATGTTATTAGAAGAAAAAATAATTATATAAAAAATTTTAACTTAGAGTCAAAATTCAAAACAACCTACTTTATATTATTTTAAAATAGATGGTAAGAAGTAAATAAAAATATTAAATTTGTGTATTAATATGAAATCCTTAATATTATTTAAGTAGAAAAATAAAAAATCTAAAAATAAACGTAAAACAAAGCATTAAAGAGAGCAAAAAGCAGTCAGTCAAATCTATGGTTTTCTCCATTTAGAAATGATGTGACGATAAAAAACAATTAAAACATGACACGTATATACATTATATGTATATTTGGACTAAATTTCCAAACCAAAGGTGATGTGTTTTATTTTAATTGGGAGGAACTATAAGAAGGCTTCATAAAGTAATTTTTCGTACAAAACATACAAAAGGAAATTGTATATAATAATTATATTTTATTGTATAAAGGATAATTTTTATATGATGTAGAAATTTGCATACAACCAAACTAGGTATAATTATATTTTATTGTATAAAGGGTAGTTTTTATATGACGTAGAAATTTGGATACAACCAAATTAGGTAGTGGAATTATAAAAAAGTGCTGGCAGTCTAGGAGATATATAAACTTTTAATGGAGTTGCTTTAGGACTCGTCAATCCTGGTGCTTCACGCATATCGACTGCTTCGCCTGATGGGGTTTCAAACTCAAACCAATGTAACACATTAGCCAACGTAAGCTGTAAAACTTGAAGTGCAAATGAAATTCCGGGGCACATTCTTCTACCACTACCAAATGGAATCAATTCAAAATTTTGTCCTCTCACATCAAAGTCTTTGTGAGTGGTCATAAATCTTTCTGGTCGAAACTCAAATGGGTCTGTCCATATGTGGGGATCACGATGAATCTTGTGAAGATTGAAAATAAGCCAAGTGCCAGCTGAAACATCGTATCCATCAACTGTACAATCTTCAATGGCTTTATGGGTCGCTGAGAGTGGAGCAGGAGGATATAGACGTAGCGTTTCCTTAATGATGGACTCAAGATACACTAAGTTCTTAGTGTCTGATTCTGTTACTAACAGTTTATCCTTGCCAACATGGATGTCTAATTCTTGTTGAACCTTGTTCAATGCATCTCGATTATTAAGCAATAAAGCTAAAGCCCATGTCATTGTAATCGATGTGGTATCTTCCGCAGCTAATACAAGAGACTGTTACATCATGTATCATAAGAGGATCAATATTGAGTGACTTTAAAGCTAAAATAAATTTATTAAAAGAAGAAAGAATTATACATTTTTTATGGTATATATATTTTAGTATCTAAATTAGGTTTCAATATTGAAATTAATAATTTGATTTCCGTCGCACGTTTTATCCAGTTTTTTAATTCTGTTCAAAGTAAATGATATGAGCTAGCTAATAGGTTGTTGCACATGGTAAATACATCAACTGATGATGCGGTATATGTGCCACGTTTCAAATTTTGATTATTCCATATCACCCAATTTTAAAAGAAAAAAAATTAAAATATGTCATAAGAATCCAACTAAAAAAAGTAAATATCAATTTCAAGATTGAAATCCAATCCAAGTAAATAAAAAATCTATTAAACTACAATTATATTCGATAAACTTAAAATTTGTCAAAGAACCCCACTTAAACTATTTGAAAAACACGAGAGAAATCATGTAACAAGGCAACAAGTGTCCAATATATAGGAAACAAAACTGGTGATCGGTTCAGAGTAGACAGACAAAATTAAAGAGAGCAGATTGTTAGTGTATAAGGTAAGTTAGGTTGTTAGCAGTCGTTTCTATTTTGCCTGTACTCTTTTTGTATTTCCTTTCTATTTTCCTATGCTTACTAACACTGATGGTATAAAGAAATCAAATCAAACAATACATTGACAACAAAGAGGGAATCATCAATTATGTGCAGGCAATAAAAAAGATTGCATATGAATTATAATTGAAAATTTTGGTTAAGAAATGCACATACGAGACTGGTGGCTTTGTTGATGGTATTAGCATCATGTTCCTCAACATCATCACGGAGCTTAGATAGCATCACTCCCATGAAATCTTCCTCACTATTTGCCTCATTTTCAGCTATCTTTTCCTTGTGTTCTCGTATCCATCCCTCAACAAGTTGGTCCAATTCTTTGGATACCTTCTCCATGCGCTTCTCTTCTCCACCAATGTCTAACCATCTCAAAAACGGCAATGCATCTGCCACCACGATCTTCCCAGATAGTTCAAAGAATTCGTCCACCGACTTCTTCCATTCCACGGTTTCAACACCTTCGTATGAATTCGGTATTCGTTTCCCTACAACAATCATTAGTATCACGTTAAGAGTAACATCTCTGAACCATCTCTTCATCTCCACCAATACTTTGTCACTGTTACTACTTTTCTTCTTGTTCCATAGTTGATATAACTGTTGCAATGATGTTTTCACCTCGGATTCCCTTACATGTTTAAGCAAGTTGAGGCGATGATTTGAGAGGAGCTCAATAGTGGTGAACTTACGCATTTGACGCCAATAATGTCCATAAGGAGCAGTGGCGATCATGGCGTGGTTATAACTTAAGAGTTCCTGGGCTACTGCCTTTGGACGAGTGGCGAATGCTGTATCATGTGTGGTGAGACATTCTTTAGCAATATCCCAACTGCTCACCACCAAAGCTCTACGCACACCCAACTTGATAGTGAACATTCTTCCATATTTGTCAGCCATTTTACCCAAGCTTATATGAGGTGGTTGTGGCCCTCCTAAGACGCGGAGATGGCCAATAATAGGCCATGCTCCACCAGCTTCCGGTGCTGTTTTCTTCGAGTTTGTGTTTCTTCTTGAGATGGATAGGAAAGAGAAAAGAAATAGTAGTGGAAAAGCAAGGATTGCAACAATTGAAGTTGCTGTGACTGAAGGGAAATAATCCATTGCTGGATTCCTACTTTAATCTAAGATTCTGTATGCAATAGCAGAGATGAGGGAGTAGCATTTATAGGGTTAAGTATGTATCGACCGATAGCATTTTTTTGTCTTCTAATTTATAGTTGAAAGGACATATATTCCGCCTTTTTTAGACCAGATAAATTATTTTAATCGAGCGGAACTGCATCACTAAAAAAAATAAAACTGTAAAATTAAAATATAAATATAAAATTAAATTCATCAATTTTGATAATTGTATAATTTAGTAGCGGAGCGTGATGGAGACTTAGAGGCCATAGCCTCCTAAATTAGTAAAATTTTAGTCTAGAATTATTATAAAAAATATAATTTAATTTCATCCTTCAAAGTCAATTTTCTTATTTCACTACTGAGATAATTCAACGGGTTAGGTAATTTCATTGAAGCCCTTGTTCAAGGGATAGCATCACTTTATTTGGCTTTTAGTATATGGTTCAAAAGTGGTCATATATATTACTATCCTTGGTCAATATCCTAGGGTTTCCTAGTCAACAAACTCGTGATAGAATTTATAACTTTTGAACCATAATGCTAATCCGTCGAACAAGGGCTGCGGTCACATTAGCTAACCAGTTGATTCAAATTTGAATTTTAATCCAACTACCAAATTACAAAAACACTTGTCAGAGCCTGAGCCTGACTTTAATTTCTGTAAGCTCTAAATGCAACCCACATTTAGGATGATAATTGATAAATAATTAATTATTTTTTCATTACAATCAAAATTTACATTACAATATAATTACGAGAGAATGTTAATTGTTAGATTTGAAACCTAAATTTTAAGATTTTGAGAAAATTATTGCTTGCTTCGTGTTTTATTATATTGATTTTATTTTTCTACTTAGATCATCGAATTGAGTCTTAATAAATTATGTTTGTGCTGAATTCAATCTATTTAGATGTGGTATATTTGACAAAACTGGAAATATGGGTTGGCTTGGATATTAAGCCACTCAATCTACTTTCTTGAGATGATTTGATTATCATTGAAGTTTTATTATATCTTGATGATTAAAAAGCTATTTTTTAAAGATAAATATCATAATTATTTAAGGGAGTTTTTTAACGATTTATCTACTGATTTAAAGGAGTTTATCTTGCTGCTATAAATGGCAACAAATAAGCTTCATTCTCCTTTGGTAAATAACGACAGAGAGAGCTAGGAGATTTTCACTTTCTTCAGTTTTTCTCATTACTAGCCTTTGTTTCTTTCTTATGTTGAGAACAGTTTTTTTGGGTGTCTTTGTTGTCAGCTTTATTATGTTATTATGATTATTTTGTGATACTTTTTTAAATATTATTTGGAGAGATTTGTCGATTGTATTGTGAGGTATGTAAGTGAGTGATTTGTGACAATTGGAGTCGGTATTGGGGCTGCAATTACTTCTTTGAGTAAGGGGTAGGTTAGTTGTGTCAATTCTTTTCTTCTCTTATTATTTGTGCTGCCTATTTATATTCTAACTGCCATTACAATGAAACATTAAGCAAAATTAGCTTATCATACTATTTTTTTTTCAAATGTCAACATAAATCTTTAATATTTAGATTTAAAATAAAATTATATAAATGCTAATGAGTTTAAAATAAAACAGATAATATTAATATTTAAATATTAACTGAAAAATAAGAAATAAATAAAATTTACCTTAATTCTAGTGATAAGTTAGTAGATGTGTTTACCAAGACATATCAGTTGTAATATTTGAAAGTTTAATATATAAAACTAGAATGTACCGACCTAAAGATGTTCAGTGATATTGTGAATAAGGGGAGTCCAAAACATCATGTACTCTTTTTCTTTAATGAAAGTTTTGTCTTACTAATTTTTTTTGGTAAAATTTTTTAATGAGACAACTTACAATGGAAGGTTGTATACTCTTTTATGTATATTAAACTTTTATTTCATAGTTTTTTAAAATAAAAGTTCTAATGAGCCACATTTGTCATTAATAGTAATACAAAGGAGACTATTTCCCAACCCCTAATTTGTGAGATATTTATGAGACTTGTATAGGTTTTATACTATGGGTTATAACACTTGTTTTTTTATTAAGGAACTAGTAATTGTGAGTGTATTGAGAAAGTAAAAAAAGTGTTTTACTTAGTGTATAACCTAAATTTTCGTTTTTAGGTGCAAAAGTAAAGTTGAATAAGTATATGTGTATGCATGAGGACATAAATAACTTATTTTGGTTTACTCTCATGATTTACTACCAAAAACATGTGGCAAGAAATTGATAGTATTAACCTTGACATCCAACGCTTGCATACTCACAAGGCTCGGCTTGCTGATTTGGTTCGAAATTTGGAAACTTCTTCTTGGAAATAGGGGGAGAAGAGCTAGAATGCTGAGAAAAAGGGAGAGAAAGAATATATGCAAGCGCATGGCTAATCTTCAGCTTTTGGGTTGCTGCAATATCTGTTTCAGCTTTTTTGTTTAGCTCCGTTATGCCATAACTCAGGTGCTAGATGTTTTGCTTATCTGCACAGTTGTTAGGAGTTTATAAATAGATACGTTGAAAATCATAGAAAATTATTAAAAATCATATTAATTATTTAAAACTCATAAAAAGTATTTTTTTGGCATTATAAATTATATAATTTTTTAACAAAGAATTTTTACAAAGTTAGGTTTCAATAAAAATTTGAGTACTTGATTAGAAAATTGTATTTTTCATTTAGAATTTGAATAAATAATTGATGGATTTAGTAGTTGATAAAGAATATTATTTTTTTTTGTGATAAAAGAATGTAATACATCAACTACATAAAATAGCCACTCGCTTTATCAGCTTGAAATAAGCCTAAAATTTCCTTAGGAGCCTCAACAAATATTTGTAGATTGGACTTCCAATTCAAACTAAGTTTAGCAAGGCAATCAGTTACCAAATTCAGATTTCTTGGAATGTGCTCGATCTTCCACTCCCCTACTGATTGCAATATGCGCTGAGTTCATCAAAGGACCGCAATTCCTGAATCTTCCAAATTTAAAATAGATAAATTTTAAGTAACTTCAACGTTGTCAGTCAAAATAATGATCTGTCTAAATCCTTTATTTAACAAAAGAAAGATTCCATCCAACATACCCTAAACTTCAGCCTCAAACGGAGAGCAAACTCATAAAAAATTGTGAACCGATGACATGCTGGTTAACATTCGGGATCAACGTGCCACAGCAGTAGTTCACAATCTCTTTATAAGCCACGCAACCAAATATTCCCTAAATAACTTTAAGATTCGAAGTCTTTTTAAGTAAAATCAAACACGTGAATTCATTTTTTCAATTAAAAAATCACGTGACAATAAAAAGCAATTAAAACATGACACGTATAAAATTGCTGTATCAAAACCACATCGTCCTAAGTCATAATATAAAGGAAGCAGAAAATACAAAAGAAAAAGAGTGCTAACTGAATGAAAATTTAGATCAAAACTGACCTACATGATAATTATTTTTTTATTGTCCAAAGGGCAATTTTTTTGTGATGTAGAAATTTATAAACAATCAAATTAGCTAATGGAATTATAAACAAAATTAGGAAGGCGAGGAGATATATTAACTATTTGCCTAATTTTCAGCTCTCTTTTCCTTGTGCTCTCGTAACCATTCCTCCGCAACTTGGTCCAAATGTTTGGCTACCTTCTGTATAAGCTTCAGGTCTCCACCAATGTCCAACCATCACATATACGGCAGCGCATCTGATATTATGAACTTTCCACTTTGTTCAAATAAGTCGTCCAACGATTTCTTCCATTTCACGGTTTCAACTCCTTCGTATGAATTCGGTATTTGCTTCCCTACAACAATCCTTAGAATGACGTGAAGAGTAACATCTCTGAACCATCTCTTCATCTCCACCAATACTTTGTCACTGTTACTACTTTTCTTCTTGTTCCATAGTTGATATAGCTGTTGCAGTGATGTCTTCACCTCGGATTCCCTTACATATTTTAATGAGAAACACAATGAGGAATAGAAACTGAATAATATTTTCATATATCTATAAGGCAAACAACAACGATATATATACACAACTTAGTTAGCAGCTGACTAATAACAGACTAACTAACTGCTAACTGTTGCTAACAACCACGACAATCATTTAATTCCTTAATATGCCTCCAGCTTTCTCTGTGATCTCTGACTGACCATGTTTAGCAATAACCTTTGTCGAAACCACCCTTTGTCGAAACCACCCTTTTTCAAATATTTTAAAATTTTAAATTTTAATGAAAATACGGGGAATCGATTTTTTGAAAATAAAACGTGGAGTCGCCACCGATCTTCTATTTTAGTGTGATCGGATCACTTAAAAGATAAGGTTAGTTTAATAAAACATTTTTTGGTTTATTAAGACTCGATTTTGGTCTTACAAAAATGTGAGAAAATGGGTTCGGGAGTCGGTTACGCACGAGGAAGGATTAGCACCCTCACTACGCCCAAAATTGGTACCAAATTGATTAAATACTGTCTTTATGTCAAAGCTTAAAAAATGTTTTTGAAATGTGATTCTTATCGATAACGTTTAAATAACCCGAGTGGGTTATCAAAATCTTCTTGTTTCGACGTCTGAAAGTCTACAATTTGAAATTAACAAAAGGATGCCCAACTGTTTGGTCCAACGAAAAACCGAAACCCAGCACAGTAGGGCACGATTCCTCGAATTTCCAAACATTGTCCATTGCCTTACCTTAGAAAATAAGGGTGAAATTCCGAAGGGATCCTTGATGGTTTTGAGCAAATGGAAAAGCGCAACCCAGCACGATAGGCTCGATTCTCAAATTGCCAAACATCGAACATCACCTTCGTTTTGAAAGGTTTTTAATAATTATGAATAAAGACCTAAAGGAATACTCGATTGTTTTGAACAAACAAGAAATCACAACCTAGCACGATAAGGCAACAATCGAGAAATTGCTACCCAACATGTTAGGGCACGATCCCGCGAATTGCCAAATACCAGATATCGCCTTCATTTTAGGGATTTTAAAAGACACGAGCGAAATTTTAAAGTGATATTCGATTATTTTGAGCAAATGCGAAATTGCAACCCAACACGTTAGGGCACGATTCCGCGAATTGCCAAACACCAAATCTCATCTTCGTTTAAGGGATTTTAAAAGATATGAATGGAATTTCGAAGGGAAATTCGATTATTTTGAGCAAATGCGAAATTGCAACCCAACACGTTAGGGCACGATTCCGCGAATTGCTGAACATCAAATTTCGTCTTCGTTTTGAAGAATTTTTGAATGAATACTTAAAAACATATTAATTCGATTTGAAGTAAGATGACATTAATCGTAAAAAATTGGGTTTTAGAACCACATTTCAAAAATCAAAAGGAAAATAATGAATGGGGTAATATGTACATGCGAGACGCAATGCTTAGCGAATGAAAATATTAATCAATTAGCAGAACAAGTAATTAAATATAATTAGTCTAAGTTAACCTAATTTCAATTGCGTAATAATAATCGTCATGTCAATAAGATGAATACCACGTGATGAGAATGTATATGCTACAATATAGAACAATCGACGAAATATATGCAAAATGGAATAGAATTTAAGAGTCAAAGTAGTATAAAACGATGTCGGAACAAAGGCGATCTAATGAACCAATAATTTATGCTACATGCAAATTAATGAATTGAGACACCTTAAATCTAAAATAACTAGGGATATATATACTTGATACATATTATAAAATGAATGAATTAATCGGATATCATGCCAAAACATTAAATAATATTAGTTTTAAAAAAATGAAGAATTATAGTATGAAAATTTTAAAATATATGTAGATATATTATGAATAATAATAATAATAAATGTATAATATGATATAGTCTTTAAAAAAAACGTAATGGTTCCACAAATTATGTGTATATATAAATAATTTTTAAAAGTAACTATTTGTAAAATATGGAAATACATGCATGCTTTTATATATATATATATATATATATAAAAGAGTGTGCTTGTATATGCGTAATAAGGAAAACTATGTAAAATACATAAATTAAATAATATCTATCTAGATCAAATATAAATATTAATATATACATATATACATATAATAATAATAATTTAAGAGATGTGTTTTGTAGGATTATAAAATACGAGGAAAAAGAATTGATAATGATATATGTACATATGAAATAAGACCAATTTTAATACAAAATATACATGTACGTAAACAAAATGGACTAAAAACATACTAATGTGTGCAAAGTATATTTATTTTTTAATGAAAATATATATAAGGTTTATATATATACACGCATGGATTCAAAAGAAAGAATGTATGTGTCTAAAGGTAAGTAAATGTAAATTTATAGATAATGTATATACATACTCAATAACTTATATGAATCAAAAGCATGCACTAATATCCATGGATACAAAATAGTTTAAATCCAATGTGAAACACATATAAAGCATGTTTGAAATAAAAAAATGTTGAAATGCAATGATATATTTATAGAGTCCAAAGCCATTATGCATAAAAGTAGATTAACATTATTATAATATATATATATGTATATATAATAATATAGATGAAACCAATGTTTAAAATGTACAAAACATGATACTAGGATTGTTAAAAGAGAACATTTTACAACAATGGAATAACCATGACTTAAAATTAAAAATAATTAATTAAGAACACACAAAAGGGCTACGAACTAAAGGACTTAATTGAAATTAAGCTAAAACAAGAGGGGAAAATTAACAAAATGGAGCAAATAAAAAGGGGACCTATACGCGAGGCGCGATAATGCAGGAGGATCTAAACTGGAAATATTCCAGTCCTCACAATGCAGCATTAAGACGCGGACTTGATCGCAAACACACGCAAATTATGGGTGAAATTTAAAAAAGAAAAAATGCGAACATTGATTGATTTGAAAATAGAGCTAAAAGGAAGGGACCAAGCCCGTAAATAGCCCTCACCGCAAAAACGCACGGGTCCTTGGGGCACCTGGGGACGGGTCGGGTCAGGCTATCTAGACGGTGTCGTTTTAAGGCTACAGATCATGCCTTAAATGACACCGTTTCGCATCACCGAATAAAAAAAGACAAGGCCTCTGAAAACCCTAGGCATTTCAATCAAAGTAACGGAGAAAGGGGGGAACCCAAAGGTTTTGCGCCGTTCGGCCATCATTTCATCACTGCGACGATGAATGACGACCTTCGGTGACCACCCCCTTTTTGCTCCTTCATTCGATCCGGCATGGAACTCATTGATTTAAGCCCCGAAATCTCATCTCCGACTTCAGTTTCAGCGAAGTAGACAAGGTCTTCAATGGCTCGTATGCAAAGGTAAAGTTTCACTCTCCCTCTTTTATTTTATTATACAGAAACATGTGAAAACGAAAGAAATATGAAACAGATGCGAAAAAGAAAAAAAAAAGCACAAGGCGTTCGAAAAGATCACCTTCTTGTTCTATTGCTTTCTTATTGATTTGCTGTCTGTATTTGTATTTGTGTGTCCCTCCCCAAAAAAAACTTTACAATAAAAAATCAATAGGCTTTTATAGCCGAATGTAAAAAAATAAGTAAAAATGAAATACAATTCTTCTTTTTTCGTCTTTGCTGTTTTTGTCTGTTCTCCTTTGCAGGTACCAGTACGGGGCTGTGCGTTGGCCATTGGCGCGAGGTGTACGGGGTGGTGCTAGCATGTGTACGGGAGGGTGCGTGGCGCCAGGAGGATGCTGGGGTTGCTGGTTGCGGCGCATGGGAAGAACCCTAAGGTTCTAAAATTTCTAGGCCACTTCGGGTGTTCATATTTAGGCTGTAAGGCTACTGGTTTTTTTGTAATGGGACTAAAGTATTAGTAATGGGGTCATGCTATTGGGCTTATGCTATGTAATTGGACTTTAAGTATTTAAGGGACTGTTATGATTTTATTTATTTATTTATTTGTTATATAGTTTTGGGATTTCTTTAGCGGGCCCGGGCCAAAATTGGTCACTAAAGCTGCCCCTCTTTGCTCATTGTCGTGTAACGAGAATAAAGCAAAGACTATAAATGGGCCAATTTTGCCGGGACCTGTTGAGCCTGGACTTCTTGGCGCTTCTTTTCTTCAAGTAGCTTCAGTATGCTCCACTGCAACTTCAGGGAGACATGGTTCGTGTGTTTATTATCCTGCTCTACTGCAACTTCAGATAGATAAGGATTGTGACTTTAATTTTGCTCCACTGGAACTTCAGGGAGACAAAATCTTGCAATCTTCAACCTGTTGCTCTACTACTTAGAGGGTTAAGGCTCGTTTTCTCCGACCTGCTCCACTGGAGATGAGATCTGCAATTGTCAGCCTACTCCACTACAACTTTAGGGATCTAGGGTGATGGCTTAAATCTGCTTCACTGCAACTTCAGGAAGTCAAGATTCATCATATTCAATCTGCTCCACTGCAACTTCGGGGAAACGAGATCTAAAATTTCAACCTACTCCACTACAACTTTAGGGAGCTAGGTTAGTGACTTAAATCTGCTTCACTGTAACCTCAGGAAGTCGAGATTCGTCGTCTTCGATCTGCTCCACTGCAACTTCAGGGAAACGAGATCTAAAATTTCAACCTACTCCACTACAACTTTAGGGAGTTAGGTTAGTGACTTAAATATGCTTCACTACAACCTCAGGAAGTCGAGATTCGTTGTCTTCGATCTGCTCCACTGCAACTTCAGGGAAACGGGATCTAAAATTTCAACCTACTCCACTACAACTTTAGGGAGCTAGGTTAGTGACTTAAATCTGCTTCACTACAACCTCAGGAAGTCGAGATTCGTCGTCTTCGATCTGCTCCACTGCAACTTCAGGGAAACAAGGTCTAAAATTTCAACCTACTCCACTACAACTTTAGGGAGCTAGGTTAGTGACTTAAATCTGCTTCACTGCAACCTCAAGAAGTCGAGATTCGTCGTCTTTGATCTGCTCCACTGCAACTTCAGGGAAACAGGATCTGTGGGATTCGCCAATGTCACTACACTATCTTCTAATGACATGCTTTGTAGAATTGGTTTCCTGTATCAAATAATTGGGATGCTATGATCGAGATGAATCATATGTCCCTAACTAGATGTGGTGTCTATGTCAGATAATTAGAATGGCATGATCGAAATGAATCAAGTGCTCCTAAATGAATGATTATGAATGTGGAAATGTTATGAGAGTGATTCTTTTATAAATGCTTAAGGTATCATTGCTCATAACTCGTCCAGGTTCCATCATTGATGTGCTATCGTGTCTTCTTACTTAGCCGTTATCTCTGACAGAAAATTTGAAGAAATAGTCCTAATTTGGATTTCTCTTTTTCTAATATTTTCCAACTTTGAACCTGGTTAGTCCTGACTAGTAGCCCTGTTTCAGGTCCTTGTACTATTTAGAGACTTTACAGAGTAATATGCATAACGTCTTTTGTGTGAATATTACATGTCCAAAAATTTCAATTTCAACAAAAATGCTCGAAAGAGATTATAATAATGGACAAATGGCATTTTATTAAGCAAAATTTTGATGTAAATACATAGGAATATGAATCTGATAATGTGCAAAAAATGAGAAAAAGGTGCCTCAGATATCGCAGCACGAGTTTCACTATTCTAATTTCTCAAAGGTTCCTTTGAACCAAATGTGTATTTAAGAGATCCTACGCATTTTGTTGATGCTCCAAGGTGTACTGTTCTTCTGTCTTGTTGATTTTGGAAGGACAATACTACCATATGCCCCATATTCAAAATTTGATCTGCCCGTTTTCGGGTTTTCAACTCAAAAGCCAATTTAGTTCCAAAGTGCCCTTTATGGGTTTTCACCTTGGCCTCTCCCTTTTTTTTTTGGATTTCAGAGTGCCCTTTGCGGGTTTTCACTCTGGCCTCTCTTTCTTCAGGTAAAATACTTCTTGACCGAATCCGAGTTTACAAGATTGGGCAAGCTTCTACCATCCATCTCAGCTAGAATCAATGCTCCTCCGGAGAAAGCTTTCTTCACCACAAAAGGTCCTTCCCAATTAGGCATCCATTTCCCTTGAAAATCCTTCTGTATAGGAATGATCTTTTTCAAAACCAGGTCTCCTTCATGAAATTCTCTAGGGTGGACCTTTTTGTCATAAGCCCGCATCATTCGCCTTTGGTACATCTGACCGTGACGGATAGCTCTTAGCCTCTTTTCCTCAATTAGGTTCAATTGATTATATCGAGACTGGATCCACTCAGCTTCTTCCAACTTTAACTCTGAAAATACTCTAAGGGACGGGATCTCGACTTCGATAGGAAAAACTGCTTCTATTCCGTAGACCAGGGAGAAAGGCGTTGCCCCAGTTGAGGTTCTGACTGATGTTCGATAAGCAAAGAGGGCAAATGGTAACTTCTCGTGCCAGTCTCTGTAGGTCTCGGTCATCTTCCCCACAATCTTCTTAATATTTTTATTGGCCGCTTCCACTTCCCCATTCATCTTTGGGCGATACGGTGACGAGTTGTGATGTCTGATCTTGAATTGACTGCAGACTTCCGCCATCGTACTATTGTTCAAGTTTAATGCATTGTCAGATATGATCCTCTTTGGCATTCCATATCGACATATGATCTCATTTTTTAGAAACTTGCTCACTGCCGACTTCGTCACACTAGCATACGAAGTAGCTTCTACCCATTTGGTAAAGTAATCGATAACCACAAAAATAAACCGATGCCCATTGGAAGCTTTCGGCGATATTAGTCCAATCACATTCATACCCCACATAGAGAATGGCCATGGAGAAACCATGACATGCAGCAGTGAATGAGGTACATGGATTTTGTCTAGATTTGGCATTTATGGCATCTCTTAGCGTAATTGACACAGTCTCCTTCCATGGTGGACCAATAATACCCGAATCTCATAACTTTCCTAGCCATTGTAAAGCCATTAGCGTGTGTCCCACAGACGCCTTCATGGACTTCTTCCAAGATTCTCTTAGTCTCTACAGCGTCTACACATCTTAGTAGTACTTGATCCTTTCTTCTTTTGTATAAGATATCCCTATCTAAGACATAGTCGATGGCCAATCTTCTTAGTTTTCTTTTGTCATTCTCACTTGCCTGGTCCGGGTATTCACGATTCTTCACGTATTGCAATATATCGTGATACCAAGGGTGATCATCTTTCTCCTCATCTTCTTCAATATTGTAACAGTGGGCCGAAACTTCATAAATGCTCATCTGGATGGGTTTGACATCTTCTTGTTTGTTCACCTTGATCATGGAGGCTAAGGTAGCCAAAGCATCAGCCATCTGATTTTTATCTCGTAGAAGGTAGTGGAAGGTAATGTCATCAAAATCTTTAACCAATTCTAGGACTAGCTTCCGATAATCAATTAACTTGGGGTCTCTAGTCTCCCATTCTCCCCTGAGTTGATAAATCACTAGCGCAGAATCCCCATACACCTCTAGCACTCTAATCTTGCGTTCTATGGCTGCGCGGATACCCATGATGCACGCTTCGTATTCCGCCATATTATTTGTACAATCAAAATCCAATTTACTAGTGAATGGATAATGATCTCCGTTTGGGGATACCAAGACGACTCCAATTCCATTGCCCACAGCATTTGACGCCCCATCGAAGTTCAGTTTCCAAGGAAGTTCTTCCAGAGCATCTTCTTCAGTGATAGCAATACACATTAGGTCTTCATTCGGAAAGTCGAAGTTCAGAGGCTCGTAGTCTTCCAAAGCTCTACTGGCCAGAAAATCTGCTATTGCACTTCTTTTTACTGCTTTCTGGTTCACATAGACTATATCGAATTCAGAAAGCAGAATCTGCCATCGGGCCATCCTTCCATTCAAGGCTGTTGACTCCATCATGTACTTTAAAGGGTCCTATTTTGATAAGAGCCAAGTGGTGTGATACAACATATACTGCCTCAGCCTTCGGGTTGTCCAGATTAGGGCACAACACAACTTCTCCATCGGCAGGTACATTGTCTCACATTCTGTGAACTTTTTACTAAAATAGTAAATTGCCTTCTCTTTCTTTCCTGACTTATCATGCTGACCCAATACGCATCCCATGGAATTCTCGAATACTGCCAAGTACAGTATCAACGGCTTATCGGAGTTAGGTGGCATCAGCACCAGGGCATTGGATAAATACTGTTTGACCTTGTCGAAAGCCCTTTGGCATTCTTTATCCCATTCTCTTGGGTTATGTTTCTTGAGGAGGCGAAAGCAGGGTCACATTTCTCAGTTAGTTGTGAAATGAAACGAGCAATGTAATTTAATCTTCCTAGAAAGCCTCGAACTTCTTTCTGAGTGCGCGGTGGAGATAGTTCTTGTATGGCTTTAACTTTGTCTGGATCGATCTCGATCCCTTTCTCACTAACCACAAATCCGAGTAACTTTCCAGACTTGGCTCCAAAGGTACATTTGGCGGGGTTGAGTTTTAGCTGAAACTTCCTCAACCTCAAGAATAATTTCCTCAGGACTTGTATGTGCTCCTTCTCCGTTCGAGATTTAGCGATCATATCATCGACATAAACCTCACTCTCTTTATGCATCATGTCGTGAAAAAGGGTTACCATGGCTCTTTTATAGGTTGCCCTCGCATTCTTTAGTCCAAACGACATCACCTTGTAGTAGAACATCCCCCACATAGTTACAAATGTGGTCTTTTCCATATCCTCAGGATGCATATTGATTTGGTTATATCCAGAAAAACCGTCCATGAATGAAAACAGTGAGTGTCCTGCCATGTTGTCCACTAGGGTGTCGATATGAGGCAGTGGAAAATTGTCCTTCGGGCTGGCTTTATTCAAATATCTGTAGTCCACACACATTCGCACTTTTCCATCTTTCTTAGGGACAGGGACGATATTGGCTACCCAATCTGAGTATTTTACTACCTTCAGAAATCCAGCGTTAAACTGCTTTCGAACATCTTCCTTTATTTTTAGCAAGACGTCGGGCCTCATTCTTCGGAGTTTTTGCTGAACTAGCTTACACTATTCTTTTATGGGGAGTCAGTGCACCACGATATCAGTGTCCAACCCGGGCATATCTTGGTATAACCATGCGAAGACATCCTTGAATTCTTGAAGTAATTCAATGAGGTCTCACGTAGTGATACATGTTCCGATCTTCACCTCTTGTCCTTCTCCTAAGCTCACAATTTCAATTGATTCTTTGTGAAGTAGGATTTGTTTCTCATCTTGTTCTACCATCCTCAACAAATCAAGAGATAGGTTACAGCCTTGGTCATCTTCAAAATCTTGAGAATCATCCATACACACATCTTGCTTGAAAGGAAATTCTGAGTCGCTAGCAGTGTCACTCGTATCATTAATATCTGGGGACCTATTGTGAGGATGAAGGCAGATACAAAGAATCAAAAGAATTCGAAACATTTATTTGCATGATATGATTATGAATGACGAATGAAAGAATATTTAGAAGAATGTTTCAAAAATAAAAGAATTCGAAAGTAATCATTTGTATGGTTATGAATAGAATTGAAAGGACGAGATAACATTTACTCAAAAATGATAATAACCGTGCATTTTATTGAAATATTGTTTTTAAACATCAGCCTATTTCACAAAAGATTCTTATCACTCCTAGGCCTAGGGCAATAAGTGTGTTTTGGACATTACTCTGAATCTGTTCTAAAAACTACAAGGATCTCTTCCGTAGTCCAGTTGTCCAGAACACTTCCAAGCGTGTAGAGGCAAATGTCGGACAAATTTTCTCTTCCAGTCTCCTCTTCGTATATGACGTTGATGTCTAAACTTTCCAGGCTTTCTTCTATAGCTCCCGTCATTGGTGTGTTTCTCTCGGGATGAATGATTCCCCCAGACACAAATGTTTTCGATATGTGGGGGAATGTCATTGGTTCCCACTTGATTTCCTCCCCCGTTAATCGAGTTCTCCTTCTTTCTTGCTTATTTTCCAGCTCCCTTCTCCTTTGTTTCACATCCAGCTTAAATCCTAAACCGAAGCAGTCTCCCTTTTCTTTCAGCATTGGCGTTTCGATCCTTCTTTGTAGATGTCTTCCAAGTCCCCTTCCTGGTAGGGCCCCTTTTCCAATCGTCAACTGGAGGCTCATCCTCGTGGTTTTGGACAATTTCGGCACCAGAATTTTGCTTCCCTCGGCGATGAACGTCGCGTTAACAAATTCCAAAGATCGAAATGAGCATTTGATTGCTTCGTCATCTGTTTCCAAATAGGGTGCATTATTGCTCACAGTTGCAATAATATCTTCTTCAGCCTTAATTGTTATCAACCTCCCCTCCGACACCAGCTTCAATTTTTGATGCAACGAGGAAGGCACTACCCCAGCTGAATGTATCCAGGGCCTCCCCAACAAGCAATTGTATGAGAGCTTGATATCCATCACGAGAAAATCCACCTCATATGTGTTTGGCCCAATCTGGAGAGGCACATCAATTCTGCCCATCACCTTTCTTTCCGTGCCATCGAATGCCTTCACGATGTTCTGGCACTCCTTCATGTGAGAGCTGTCTATAGGTAATCTGTTCAGCGTGGTCAATGGCAGGACGTTCAAAGCTGATCCATTGTCAATCAGTACGCCTGGCAGCGTGTACCCTTTACAGCGTGTGGTGATATGCAGAGCTTTAGTCGACCCCATGCCCTCAGGTGGTATCTTGTCGTCATTAAAGAAGATATAATTTTCGGCACTTATGTTGTTCACCAACCGGTACAACTTGTTAACAGAGATATCATTGGCAACATATGTCTCGTTTAAGACCTTCATTAGTGCGCTACGATAAACTTCTGAGCTTAGAAGCAAGGCCAGCACTGAAATGCGGGTTGGTTGTTTACGTAGTTGTTCCACCACACTGTATTCGCTATGCTTTAGAAATTTTAAAAACTCCTTGGCCTCCTCTTCGTTAACTGGCTCATTAACAAGTTTGGCTGCTTTTCCCTTCATTTCCTCGACCACCTGGGCTTTTCCTTTTGTGGGTTGTTCCTCCTCATTCACCGTATCATAACGCCTCCTGCTACGTGTATAGGAACCTCTGTCTTGATCCCCTCTTGAAACACCAACCGGGCTCTCTTTTTCCGGTATCGTCACACTGCAATCATAATTCCATGGGACCTTTTTGCTGTCTTTGTTAGGGAAGACTACAGGTCTTTAGATTATAACCCTCGGTGGCATTTGTTTTCCAGCTTCATTATTTTTGGGTCTCGAAATGATCACCACGGGATAATTAGGTGTTTGATTTTGCGCATTTGATTCTCCTTCGGATGCGCATACATTTCCCTCTATGGGGATTTTAGCTTCTTCATAGAATTTCATTTCTTTGTTATCCATCATGTTCTGCACGATGGCCCTGAATTCCACACATTCTTGGATTTCATGCCCCACCTCGTCATGAAACTCACAGTAGTTTCTCTCTTCTTCGGGTTTTTCCCTTGGATCGAATGATATTAATCCTCTCTTGGCCATCTCTTTCCATACTCGCATCAACAGGGTCCTGACTTCTGCCACCTCATACTTGGTCTTCTTGTTCAAGCCTTCACTTATCCCATTCACTCCTTGGTCGGTATGATTGGGGAGTGGGTTTCCTGCTACATTGGGCGTGGCTGGGTCATCAAATCTCACGATTCCCACCTTAATAAGTCTTTCGACCACTTTCTTGAACGCAATGCAATTTTCGATTGAGTGCCCAGTAATTCCTGCGTGGTATTCACATTGGGCATTTTTGTCATACCATTTGGGATACGGGGGTTGCAGTGGCTCCAAGTAGAAAGGGGATACTACATGAGCGTTGAACAGGTTCTGGTACAACTCCCTATACGTCATGGGTATAGAGGTGAATTGTAGCCTTTCTGTGTTCTTCCTCGTATTGGATTCTTGTCTTACAGAGCTTTGTTGATTGGTAGTCACCGTTTTGGGTTGATTTACAGTAATTGACTTAGACTGCCCCTTGTTGAATGTGCTCGTGTTGTTTACTTCATTGTCTCTTTTCCTCGGGGCTGACTTCCTAGCATTCTCTCCTGATTCTATCTTGCCGCTCCTTACAACATTCTCGATCATTTCCCCAATCATCATTATGTCAGAGAAGCTCTTGGTGGCGCTTCCTAACATATGCGTGATAAAAAGGGCTTTCAAGGTGTTAAAAAAGGGCATTGTTGTCTCTTTTTCTAGAAGCGACGGCTGAACTTGTATGGCCACTTCTCTCCACATTTGTGCGTACTATCTGAAGCTTTCATTTGAAATTTTTTCCATATTCTGGAGAGTGATTCTATCGGGGGTCATGTCCGTCACATGACTGTATTGCTTCATAAAGGCCTGGGCCAGGTCCTTCCACGAGTTAATCTTAGAGCGACTTAATTGGTTGTACCACTTAGACGCCGCCCCGACCAGACTATCTTGAAAGCAGTAGATTAATAGCTGGTCATTGTTAACATATCCCGTTATACGCCTACAGAATATAGTGATATGAGCTTCAGGGCAACTTGTTCCATTATATTTCTCGAATTCGGGCATTTTGAATTTAGGAGGAAGAACTAAATCTAGGACCAAACTCAGGTCCTTGGCATCAATCCCTTGATGATGATCAGCGCTTTCCATAGCTTTAATTTTCTCCTCAAGCCATCTACACCGTTCTTCCAATTGTTTTTGCGAATCCATCCTCGCCTTTTCTTCTTCAGCAATTTCATCCAAGTCGGGAACGGACAGATAGTTTGGGTTGTTGACAAAGTTAGAGCCTGAGCCGGTTTGGAAATTCATCGGTATTAAAGCTCCGGCCTGAACCTGCTAGGGTATGATCGTGACAGATGGCTTCGGTAAATTAATCTCGGGCTTCATTGGTACATGTGTCGGAGTGAAGCCAAAGGGGTATTGAGGATCCTCATTAGTTTCTCCAGCTTTATCCATGGGGCCCTTTCCCTTATCCGTTCCTCCCAACAGCAATTGGGATAACTGACTCATCATTTCCCTCTGGGACTCCATCATTTGCTCTTTCATCTCTCGCTGAATCTTGGCTAGCTGCTCTTGCATCTGAGACTGCATTTGTTCTTGCATGTCTTTTTACATTTGTTCCAATTTCTCGAGTCTCTTATCCATTGATTTTTTCCTTGTACCATAGGGGTGTGTGGTTGATTGGTTTTCACTGGTTTCCAGGTTACTGAAATAATTTTTAGCTAATTAATTAGAAAACTCTTATGGCCTTTAATGCATAATGATATGATGTAATGAAAATGCATGAATGCAAAGGAGGCATCAATTTTGATTCAATTGCCCTTAGAAAATTTTATTTGTAAATAAAATCTTTTACATAAAGTCGAGTTACAAATAAAATTTTGCTCTAATACTCAAAGTTCTAATTTTTCTAAGCAATGAGGCCAGCTCCTGCCCGTGCTCCGACTCCAACTCATATTTTACGCTTAGTGTGTCTGCCTGAACCGCTAAAGTTTGCAAGTAGTCCGCTACCTCCCGAATCTGGGTTATGGCTTCCCCCATAAGGTAATCTCTGTTCCTGACTTGGTCTTGCGCATGGTGAAGCTGCTCCTTCCAACGATCCTCGTTTGCCTCGAAAAACTGGATCCGCATCTCACAATTTTGTAGTGACGCCTCTAACTCTTCTATTCTTCCTTTCATTTCTTGTATTTTGTTCAAGCTTGCCCTCAATTCTGTCACAGTGTTGCGGTTTCGGTACTGGTGTAGGGACTTCTCAAGTTCTGCCACTTTAACCTTTAATTCCCCTCACTCATTTTTGCTTTTTGACAGACTTCTCTCCAAATCTTCGTTTCGTACTTGAGCTTATCGAAATTTCCTTTCCCACCGGTCGGTATTGGCTTTTTCTTTCCGAATTTCAAGGCGCCATTGTTCGGAAGTCTTACCTAAACCCGCAGTCCTCATAGATAGGCGTAACTTCTTGTAGTCCGTTTTCAAACTGTCTAGATCTTCTTCAGCCTTAGTTTTTCCTTTTCTCCACTTCTCAGCCTCTGACCTCTGGACATCAGCCTCTAATCTTAGGTGCATCTTCTCTTCCTCTAATTGTTCAATCTTCTTCCCAAGCTCCAAAATCTTCTTCTCGAAATCTTATTTTATAATCTCCAATTCTGATGGGGCGACTTGTAATTGTTCCTCGATAGGCCGAGCATTCTCCAAGCTTGGCCTAGGAATATTATCATTAATCCTCTTCTTAAACCATTCGCTGTACTCGGGTGTTACCATAAAACCGACAGCTAACCTCTTCATCCAACCAGTTTGCTTCCAAGCATCCGATAACTCCCGAACTCTCTTCTTATAGTGAGCACCTTTAAACGAGAATTCACTCTGAGCAAGTCCGTGGGTCGTGGGTACAAACTGCCTCGACTTATATTGCCTCAAGGCTATTAACGGAGTATACCCGGTAGCTCCCCAGATTCTTAACAATGGCACCCAATCGAAGTTACCACATCGGTACATTTTCTCATCAGGAACCATCCAATAAGCTCTCCACTCGATATCTTCCTCCTTGAGGTTCTGAAAAATATCCATCCACTTCTCCTCCGAGATATCCTCTCTCCTCTGTATAGCTGCCTCTTCTTTTAAAGGGGAATAACCTTCAGAAAAGACTCGATAGGAAACCTTGTCTACCTTCCAAAAGTGCCCATGAAACCATACCATCAATAGTTGAGCACATCCAATAAATTGCCCCTCGCCTGTGTTCCGACATGAGCTCAAAGATCTGAACGTTTCTGTCAATATTACCGGTACCGGTGTGATTCCCTTTTCAAGGCGATCGAACAAGTCGATGACCGCCTCGTCCATGTGCCTCAAAGCCGTAGGAAAGATCACTAATCCGTAGATGCTTAAGGCAAATATATCGACCCTCTTTCTTTCGTCTGGATGAGTCAAGATCAAATCTCGCAAATTCTCCCAAGGAACACATTTGCTATCTCCTTTTTGCTGAATCCGAGCAGTGACCCAAGGCTCGCTCATCCCAGAAACGCTCATCAGTTTCTTCACGAAAGCCTGATTACTAAAAACCCAGGCATAAGTCTTCCAGATCTGAATCTTTGAACATCTAAGCAGCGTAGTGTATTCCTCCATGGTAGGTACCAAATCCACTTCTCCAAAAGTGAAACACTTGTACACAGAATTCCAAAACTGCACCAAGGTTCGGAACAAATGTTTATCCACTCTAATATCTAGCAGGTAGGATATGTCACCATAGCTTTGGTAAAACAACTGCATGATTCCTCCATTCCAACTAGCCCAAATGTCTCTCAACTCTTACAGCTCATTCTGTACTACATTGACGCGAGTGAAATCCTGCAGCTCCGACACATACCCTTTTGCCAAGCTATCCCCCTTTTCAGATTGTAGCCTCTCCGACCAAGCACGAAGGGCCGCATTATCCTCGACTTTACTAAGAAATTCATTCTCCATGTCAAATTTTCTAACTTAGTAATTGAATATGGATTAACGCCTCCTTTAGTATGTAATGTCATGCAAAAAAGACAATCAAAACAAAACACCGGTTAGTATCAAATAATAGCGATAAAATGCAAGCACATAAGCGATAATCATAACATATATACGGGTAAGTACTAAGGCTCGACGCGGCTTCACCCAATGATAGCTCCTAAGGTTCACTATATGTGGTTTAGTTCTAGGAAAAAGGGTACCCGAACCAGCAGATTCCTCAATCCTCACCCATTACAGGTTCATATAGATCGAGTTCGGTTCGGGGGGATACATTTCCCTATGACTATGCAGAGATGAAAATCTCACGAAATCATAGGTACGGATGTACCCCGGAAGCAATCCACTAGCCCATGCGGAGGTGAAAACCTCACGAAAGCGTAGTTTCTTACTCCCACTTAGAAGGTGTGACCACAGTGGTCATGCAATGAAATGCAATGCTATTCTACTAGACCCGCACCGAAACAAACATTCAATCAAATGCAATCGAAAGATACATGATTTTTAAAACAGATTTTGATTTTTGACAAAAGGACAGCAAATAATCAATTTTTATGGCTAGACTCTCTTAGGTTCCCCAGCGGAGTCGCCAAGCTGTCGAAACCACCCTTTTTTCAAACATTTTAAAATTTTAAATTTTAATGAAAATACGGGGGAATCGAATTTTTAAAAATAAAACGTGGAGTCGCCACCAATCTTCTATTTTAGTGTGATCGGATCACTTAAAAGATAAGGTTAGTTTAATGAAACATTTTTTGGTTTATTAAGACTCGGTTTTGGTCTTACGAAAATGTGAGAAAATGGGTTCGGGAGTCGGTTACGCATGAGGTAGGATTAGCACCCTCACTACGCCCAAAATCGGTACCAAATCGATTAAATACTGTCCTTATGTCAAAGCTTAAAAAATGTTTTTGAAATGTGGTTCTTATCAATAACGTTTAAATAACCCGAGTGGGTTATCAAAATCTTCTTGTTTCGACGTCCGAAAGTCTACAATTTGAAATTAACAAAAGGATGCCCAACTGTTTGGTCCAACGAAAAACCAAAACCCAACACAGTAGGGCACGATTCCTCGAATTTCCAAACATTGTCCATTCTTACCTTAGAAAATAAGGGTGAAATTCCGAAGGGATCCTTGATGGTTTTGAGCAAATGGAAAAGCGCAACCCAGCACGATAGGGCTCGATTCTCAAATTGCCAAACATCGAACATCACCTTCGTTTTGAAAGGTTTTTAATAATTATGAATAAAGACCTAAAGGAATACTCGATTGTTTTGAACAAATGAGAAATCACAACCCAACACGATAAGACATGATTCTCGAATTGTCAAACACCGAGTATTGCCCTCATTTTAAAGGATTTCTAGAAAAGCCGAGTGAAATTTTGAAGGGATATTTGATTATTTTAAACAAACGAGAAATTGCTACGCAACACGTTAGGGCACGATCCCACGAATTACCAAATACCAGATATTGCATTCATTTTAGGGATTTTAAAAGACACGAGCGAAATTTTAAATTGATATTCGATTATTTTGAGCAAATGCGAAATTGCAACCCAACACGTTAGGGCACGATTCCGCGAATTGCCAAACATCAAATCTCATCTTTGTTTAAGGGATTTTAAAAGATATGAATGGAATTTCGAAGGGAAATTCGATTATTTTGAGTAAATGCAAAATTGCAACCCAACACATTAGGGCATGATTCCGCGAATTGTCGAACATCAAATTTCGTCTTCATTTTGAAGAATTTTTGGAAGAATACTTAAAAACATATTAATTCGATTTGAAATAAGATGACATTAATCGTAAAAAATTGGGTTTTAGAACCACATTTCAAAAATCAAAAGGAAAATAATGAATGGGGTAATATGTACATGCGAGACGCAATGCTTAACGAATGAAAATATTAATCAATTAGCAGAACAAGTAATTAAATATAATTAGTCTAAGTTAACCTAATTTCAATCGCGTAATAATAATCGTCATGTCAATAAGATGAATACCATGTGATGAGAATGTATATGCTACGATATAGAACAATCGACGAAATATATGCAAAATGGAATAGAATTTAAGAGTCAAAGTAGTATAAAACGATGTCGGAACAAAGGCGGTCTAATGAACCAATAATTTATGCTACATGCGAATTAATGAATTGAGACACCTTAAATCTAAAAAAACTAGGGATATATATACTTGATACATATTATAAAATGAATGAATTAATCGGATATCATGCCAAAACATTAAATAATATTGGTTTTAAAAAAAATGAAGAATTATAGTATGAAAATTTTAAAATATGTGTAGATATATTATGAATAATAATAATAAATGTATAATATGATATAGTCTTTAAAAAAACGTAATGGTTCCACAAATTATGTGTATATATAAATAATTTTTAAAAGTAACTATTTGTAAAACATGGAAATACATGCATGCTTATGAATGTAAAAAAATATATATATATGATAGCTTCAAGAGTGTGCTTGTATATGCGTAATAAGGAAAACTATGTAAAATACATAAATTAAATAATATCTATCTAGATCAAATATAAATATTAATATATACATATATACATATAATAATAATAATTTAAGAGATGCGTTTTGTAGGATTTTAAAATACGAGGAAAAAGAATTGATAATGATATATGTACATATGAAATAAGACCAATTTTAATACAAAATATACATGTACGTAAACAAAATGGACTAAAAACATACTAATGTGTGCAAAGTATATTTATTTTTTAATGAAAATATATATAAGGTTTATATATATACACGCATGGATTCAAAAGAAAGAATGTATGTGTCTAAAGGTAAGTACATGTAAATTTATAGATAGGGTAAACTACAAAAATAGTCACTTTTGTTTGCCTCATGTTACATTTTAGTCACTTATGTTTGAAATGTTACGATTTAGTCACCTATGTTATTATTTTGTTACGAAGTGATCACTCTTCCGTTAAGTTTTGTTATCTCCTTAACGGTAATCCTACGTGGCAGTCCAACTAGATATTACTGAATCTGCTAATACATACTTCATCCGGATAAAGTATGCATTATTAAAATTAAATTAAAATATTAAATAAGAAATAAAATTATGAAACAATATGTTATTTGGAAAATTACTATTATTGTAATGAGATACATGTTTTATTAGGTATAAGTATTTAAAATTTTGCTTTTGTAATGTGATACATGCGTAAATATATATATTATATATGTAATCATATTAGTGAATCTGCTAATACATACTTCATCCGGATGAAGTACGTATTAGCAGATTCAGTAATATCTAGTTGGACTGCCACGTAGGATTACCGTTAGGGAGAACTTAACGGAAGAGTGATCACTTTGTAACAAAATAATAACATAAGTGACAAAAACGTAACATTTCAAACATAAGTGACTAAAATGTAACATGAGGCAAACAAGAGTGACTATTTTTATAGTTTAACCTTATAGATAATTTATATACATACTCAATAACTTATATGAATCAAAAGCATGCACTAATATCCATGGATACAAAATAGTTTAAATCCAATGTGAAACACATATAAAGCATGTTTGAAATAAAAAAATGTTGAAATGCAATGATATATTTATAGAGTCCAAAGCCATTATGCATAAAAGTAGATTAACATTATTATAATATATATATATATATATATGTATATATAATAATATAGATGAAACCAATGTTTAAAATGTACAAAACATGATACTAGGATTGCTAAAAGAGAACAGTTTACAACAATGGAATAACTATGACTTAAAATTAAAAATAATTAATTAAGAACACACAAAAGGGCTACGAACTAAAGGACTTAATCGAAATTAAGCTAAAACAAGAGGGGAAAATTAAGAAAATAGAGCAAATAAAAAGGGGACCTATGCGCGAGGCGCGATAATGCAGGAGGATCTAAACTGGAAATATTCCAGTCCTTACAATGCAGCATTAAAACGCGGACTTGATCGCAAACACACGCAAATTATGGGTGAAATTTAAAAAAGAAAAAAATGAGAACATTGATTGATTTGAAAATGGAGCTAAAAGGAAGGGACCAAGCCCGTAAATATCCCTCACGGCAAAAACGCGCGGGTCCTCGGGGCACCTGGGGACGGGTCGGGTCAGGCTCTCTAGACGGTGTCGTTTTAAGGCTACAGATCATGCCTTAAATGGCAACCGTTTCGCATCACCGAATAAATGAGGACAAGGCCTCTGAAAACCCTAGGCATTTCAATCAAAGCAACGGAGAAAGGGGGGAACCCAAAGGTTCTGCGTCGTTCGGCCATCATTTCATCACTGCGACGATGAATGACGACCTTTGGTGACCACCCCCTTTTTGCTCCTTCATTCGATCCGGCATGGAACTCATCGATTTAAGCCCCGAAATCCCATCTCCGACTTCGATTTCAGTGAAGGAGACAAGGTCTTCAATGGCTCGTATGCAAAGGTAAGGTTTCACTCTCCCTCTTTTATTTTATTATACAGAAACATGTGAAAGTGAAAGAAATATGAAACAGATGCGAAAAAGAAAAAAAAAAGCACAAGGCGTTCGAAAAGATCACCTTCTTGTTCTATTGCTTTCTTATTGATTTGTTGTCTGTGTTTGTATTTGTGTGTCCCTCCCCAAAAATAACTTTACAATAAAAAATCAATAGGCTTTTATAGCCGAATGTAAAAAAAATAAGTAAAAAATGAAATACAATTCTTTTTTCGTCTTTGCTGCTTTTGTCTGTTCTCCTTTGCAGGTACGAGTACGGGGCTGTGCGTTGGCCATTGGCGCGAGGTGTACGGGGTGGTGCTGGCGTGTGTACGGGAGGGTGCGTGGTGCCAGGAGGATGCTGGGGTTGCTGGTTGCGGCGCATGGGAAGGAACCTTAAGGTTCTAAAATTTCTGGGCCACTTAGGGTGTTCATATTTGGGCTGTAAGGCTATTGGTTTTTTTGTAATGGGACTAAAGTATTAGTAATGGGGTCATGCTATTGGGCTTATGCTATGTAATTGGACTTTAAATATTTAAGGGACTGTTATAATTTTATTTATTTATTTATTTATTATATAGGTTTGGGATTTCTTTAGCGGGCCCGGGCCAAAATTGGTCACTACAACCTTGAGACATGACCTGAACCTTGTAAACAAAGGAGCTGAAAAAGGCTTAGTGAACACATCTGCTATTTGCTCTTGAGCAGGAACATGTCCTACTGTCAACCGTCCAGCAGCAATTTTTCCCGTACAAAAAAGAGATCTAATTCAACATGTTTGAATTTCGAATGTAGTACTGGATTAGCTGAAACAGCAACAGCTCTAGAGTTATCGCACCAAACAGTAGCTTTGCGAGCAGATGAAATATGCAACTCAGACAGGAGAGACTCGAGCCAAACCACTTCAGTAACAGTGTGAGCAAGAGCGCGATACTTAGCTTCGGCAGTTGACCAGGAGACGACCTTCTATTTTTTGGATCCCTAGGCGACCGGATTCCCTCAAAGAAATACACAAAACCCCGTAGTAGATTGTCTATCATCCACGTCGGTTCCCCAATTTGCATCTGAGTATCCTACTAAATCCAGGTCACGATTATGATCATGATCATAGTAATACATAGTTATTTTACTAATAGAAGTAGTCATGATCATGGCCACGGTCCTAACCATAGATTGTTATGGAGTTAACAATTATTTCAATCACCAAAAAGAAGAAGAATAGTAAAAAGAGAAAAGTAGTCTAATTAATCTTTCAACAATTGCTAAAATTTTTACTATTAATATAATATGAGTAAGTATTGGCCACATGTCTTTCATACACCTTAACATCTTTTAAAGTTTATCAAATATTCATTAAGAAAAAAGAAGAGAAAATGTTGAAACCAATTTGACAATCATAATGATGACATTAATGATGTTCGACAAAACAAAAATTAATTATTATCTCTTGAATATCTTTAATTAAGGCTAATTACGCTTCTAACAGTCAAATATTTAAAATAATCAAATAATAAATAATAATTTTTAACGCATTATTTTCGAGAAACTTTTGCAACTCGTCTTATCTTCTCAAGTAATTTTCTTTTAAAGGATCCGCAAATTTTCTTCCAACACAATCATCCTTCGTCATATAAACAAATTAATTCTTTTTCACTTTCCATTTGCCCAATACCTTTTTTATAGAACAAAAATTAGTTTGAAATTTCGAGATAACGTACTTAAACAGGTATCTATTATTTTGTTGATTCCATTCATTTTCCACAAAAACCGATCATATGGTCCAATTAAAAACAGGCCCACCACATGGATCTCGTGACCAATAGATTTCATTCATTTAATAAAACCACATTGCGTAGTCTTTCGATGGCAGATGAGAAAGGTAATGAAATGGTTTCAATTTTGGCGGTGAGAAATATAGTGGTGAATATTACTTTTAACGTCGAATATTAATTTTCAATTGTAGAAAATGTTACTTTAAATATGATTCTTATTAATTGAAGTGGTTGATAATATTGCAAGATAAATTTGTCATTTAGGAGGTATTCAAATTGATTTTTGATTTGGTGTGTAAATCAATTTTGGTTAAGCTTTTGTTTGAATTATATTATAGTTTATTTTCACATCAATAGCTAACGATGATATTTTATAAATGGGGTTTCGATTTTTCAACATCTTTTATATAATTATTTATTAAATATAATCTAAAATCCAACAAACAGTAGCAATTAATTGTTGGATTCATCGAAGACTTTTAATGGAGTTATTTTAAGATTCGTGAATTTTGGATCTTCATACATATCAATACCTTCACATATATCAATTACTTCATTTGATAGAGATAGTAAACCATACAACAGCTCGCACAAATGGCAAACAGTCTAATACGAATTTGAGGAATTGTCTCGTGAACTGACATTATGCAGACAGTTCATATGATACAAGAATGGCACTGTTCAAGTGAGAACAAATTTGCGGACACATGAAACTGCTCAATATGGCGGGATTGAAGAAATGCGGAGTATATCGGCAGAATGTGCGTGCTGACTGCATCCACAATTAGAATGAAGTTGTTTTGGTATAAGCTACCAGTGATGAGTGCGTGTTTGTTTTAAGTAAAATCAATCTTAGTTGGTAAATTTTTTTATGTGTTTTGGTAATAATTGGCATATTTGGTTATTTTATTTTTTTACAAGAAATATATTTCAAATTTCAAGATTATAACTCGTATATATTATAAAATTAGAAAACAAATGAAATATAGAGCAGACTCGTTATACTGTTAGTTGTCTGTTTTGCTTTCTTTCTTTGTTCTTAACACCAACAATTACTTTGCCACAGTTACTACTTTTCTTCTTGTTTCACAGCTGGTATATTGTTGCAGTGATGTCTTCACCTCGGATACCCGCACAGGTTTAAGCAATTCGAGTCGGTAATTTGAGAGGAGCTGGTATATTGTGTTTTAGTACGTCATTGCCATCGTGTTCAAGTTGGGTGTGCACAGAGCTTTGGTGCCATGAAAATATTCAATTTATAGATCTATTGGTTATCTATTCAAAATATATATTTTTTATTCAATGATGAAACATTTATTTGTTTGTGATTAAAAAAAATCCGATCATGTGGATCTCTTGAGTAATAGATTTCATTAATTTAGTTTAGATCTAAATAAATGGATATTATAGTCTAATTAATTTAATTAATTATCTTGTGAGATAGGATCTCAATCAATATCCATTGATGTAATTCTAAGATATTATGATTTTTTTTTATTTTTTTAAATAATACATAAATTAATTTGAGAAAATAATTTTTTTCCATCATGAATATCATAAGAGAAAGGGTAAATTACACCCATGGTCACTTTTGTTTACATCAAGTTACGTTTTAATCACTTATGTTTGAAATGTTAGTTTTAGTCACTTATATTATCGTATTGTAACATTTTAGTCACTGAGCTGTTAATTGTCGTTAATGGTATAACGGTAAGCTAATGTGGCACATTAAATCATCATTTCAAATAAAAAAATTAGATTAAATTATACAATTGGTCCCTATATTTTTTTATTTTGAGCAATTTAATTTTTTTATGTTCTTTTAACTCTTTTTGTTCATTATTTTCCATTCTCTTTTGCTTCTCTCTCTACTTCCTACTTATTTCTTCATTGTCAATTCGACTTCTTGATATGTTAAAAGAAATAGAGAAGGTAAGAAAATAGAGGGAGAAACATAAGATAATGGAAAATAAAGAATAAAAAATTTAAAGAACATAAAAAAAAATTAAATTGCTCAAAACGAAAAAATATGGGGATCGATTGTATAATTTACCCTAAATTTTTGTTTAAAATTATGATTTAACGTGTCATGTCAACTTACCGTTACATTGTTAGCGACAATTAATAGCTCAGTGACTAAAATGTTACAACATGATAACATAAGTGACTAAAACGTAACATTTCAAACATAAGTAACTAAAATGTAACTTAAGGTAAACAAAAGTGACCATGGGTGTAATTGACCCTAAAAGAAATTAGTGTATAATTTGAAGTTTTAGAAAGAAGTTTTTTTGAAGTTTTTCAATTAAATTTAAGATTTTGGAACTAACTCAGGATTTAATGGTATTAACTACACTCTTTTAGAATCTAGCTAAGTAAATCCCTCTTCCCCCACTAGCTATATTCCTATGCTAGATAAGTTGGTGGGCGAAGTACTATGATCAAACCTATTGGGTTGATTAGGGTTTCAAGTATATTCCTATCCTAGCTGCAAATCAATTTGTTTTTCAGCGCTACTAAAGTTAATTTTAATTTATTTAGTCGAGATCTCAACCTTAATTTTCTCTTATAAGACAAATCAAGATTATCGAATTAATTCAACTTGATGATCAAGCAAGTGGATTAAATAAGTAAGGGGACGAAATAAATAATTAACAGAAATCAAAACAATTTAAGAGAAAATAATTAATTAAGTTATAAATATGGTCCATCGATGCTCCAAGAAAACAAAGTTTAATTTATGTTGATTAGAGAAAATATCACAAGAAGAAATTCAAAGTAAACTTGCATTAAAAAAAATAAACATAAATAATATAGGGATAAAAATAATTATCAAACTGATGCTAGGTGCTCCAGATCTCTTTATTAAACACACGTCTAAAATCCAACAAACAATACCAATTAATTGGTAGATTGGTAAACAAAAGTAGGAAGGCGAGGAGTTATATGAACTTCCAATGGAGTTGCTTTAGGATTTGTCAGTCCTGGAGATTCACGCATATCAACAATTTCGCCTGAAGGAGTCTCAAACTCAAACCAATGTAGCACATTAGCTAATGTAAGTTCCAAAATCTTAAGCGCAAACAAATATCCAGGGCACATTCTTCTACCACTACTAAATGGAATTAATTCAAAGTCATATCCTCTTACAACAATGTCTTTATGAGTAGTTATAAATCTTTCTGGTCGAAATTCTAAGGGATCTTCCTATATTTGTAGGTCGAAATTCTAAGTACCAGCTGAAACATGGTACCACTAACTGAGCAGTCTTCAATAGCTTCATGGGTTACACTAAGTGGAGCAGCAGGGTATAGGCGTAGTGTTTCCTTAATCACAGATTGAAGATACACAAAGTTTTTGATGTCTGATTCAATCAGTAGGAGTTTATCCTTGCCAACATAAATGTCTAGTTCTTGTTTGACCTTGCTCAACGCATCACGATTGTTGAGTAATAAGGACAAAGCCCATGTCATTGTGATCGACGAGGTATCTTCCGCCGCTAAGATAAGATTTTGTAAAATCAGTTACCATCAAACTATTAATATCGGATTGAAATTGAAATTCCTGTGAAAAATGAATATAAATATCTGATATAGAATTATAATAAAATAAAAATGACCCAACCGGGTTCGACTCGAGATCCGAACTGATATAATAAAAGGAAATCCTAAACCCAAAGGAGGACTCCTTTTGCTTCCATTTTCTTCTCTAAAAGAAGATTATCATTTTCTCTCATTTTGCACCTCCATCTTTACTTTTGTTGATTCGTTGTATAAACAATATCAAACACATATTTTTCCAGATTCAGTTAATAAATGAACGTACGAGACTGGTGGCTTTGTTGATGGTATCGGCCTCATGCTCCTCTGTATCACTGAGAATAGATAGTAGCACTCCCATGAAATCTTCCTCACTATTTGCCACATTTTCAGCTCTCTTTTCCTTGTGCTCTCGTAACCATTCCTCCGCAACTTGGTCCAAATCTTTGGCTACCTTCTTCATGAGCTTCAGGTCTCCACCAATGTCCAACGCAGACACGGCAGCGCATCTGATATTATGAACTTTCCACTTAGTTCAAATAAGTCGTCCAACGACTTCTTCCATTTCACGGTTTCAACTCCTTATGAATTCGGTATTCGCTTCCCTACAACGATCCTTAGAATGACGTTAAGAGTAACATCTCTGAACCATCTCTTCATCTCCACCAATACTTTGTCACTGTTGCTACTTTTCTTCTTGTTCCATAGTTGTTATAGCTGTTGCAGTGATGCCTTCACCTCGGATTCCCTTACATGTTTGAGCAAATTGAGGCGATGATTTGAGAGGAGCTCAATAGTGGTGAACTTACGCATTTGACGCCAATGAGGTCCATATGGTGCAAAGCCAATCATGGCTTTGTGGTAACCCATAAGCTCCGCGCATGCAAGGTTTGGACGAGTTGCAAACGCTTTATCGTTTATGGTAAGACATTCTTTCGCAACCTCCCAATTGCTCACCACCAAAGCTCTCTGTACACCCAACTTGATAGTGAATATTCTTCCATATTTGTCAGCCATGTTAGCCAAGCTTATGTGAGGTGGTTGTGGCCCTCCTAGGAGGCGGAGATGGCCAATAATAGGCCATGCTCCACCAGCTTCTGGTGCTGTTTTCTTCGAGTTTGTGTTTCCTCTTGAGATCCATAGGAAAGAGAAAAGAAACAGTAGTGGAAAAGCAATGATTGCAACAGTTGAAGTTGCTGTGACTGAATGGAAATAATCCATTGCTTGATTGCTACTTCAGTACTTAAATCTATGATCTGCATGCTGTAGGGAGTTGGATATATAGGGTTAGATCATTGACTATTCGTACAGGGAAGTCCTTTTTTTTATGGTTTAGTTTTATGGTTTTCTCTTCATTATATATATTTGATTAGGTATTATCATGGTTATTTCCCTTACATATATATATGTAGACATGGTTAGGTACAATCATTATTGATTATTCATATAGAGAAATTGAATTTATAGTTCTTTCTCCATATATGGTTAAATACTATTATGGTCTCTCTATTATATACGTCTATATATATAATTAGATACTATCATCATTGCTTACTCATTCAACGAAAACAATTTTTTTTATCGTTAAATATATTTTTTTCTCTCTATTATATATATATGATTAGACATTATCATGGTTCTCTCTTCATTATATACATATATATAAGGTTAGGTACAATCATTATTGATTACTCAAATAATAAAGGTGTTTTTTTTCGTTGAATTTATGATGCTCGCTCCCTTCTATATGGTTAGGTACACTATCATCATTGTTTACTCACTGAATGAAATCAACTTTTATTTTTAATCATTCAATTTATGGTTGTTTCTACCTTATTTATATATATATATATTATTGCCGAAAATTGAGTATATTGATGACTAAGTTAATTTAATCGAGTGGAAATTGTATCACCACTTCTTCTTATTCACGTTACATTTAGCACCTAATTTCATTTTACTTTCATCCACTTAATTTTATTTTACTTTCTTCAATCGTACTACATAATAGAAAATAAATGTGTGAAGAAATAAAATATCTGAAAAGATGTAGTCGATCATTTTGAAATATTTTGTTTTATTTTTTTTAGAAATAATCTTTAATTGATATTTGAAAATAAAGGGTAAATATACATTTTGGTACCTGAACTTGGGTTCAAGGTTCAAATTGGTAATTAAGGTTTTCCTATTGTCTAATTGCGTACCTAAACTTGGCTTCTAGGTTCAATTTGATACCTAAACTTTATTTTTTATCCAATTAGGTACTTGAGCAATTGACTTTTTGGTTCAAATTAGTACATGAACTTGGTTTGATAGTTCAAACTGGTTCAAATAAATTATTTACTTGGACCATAAAACCTAGTGCATATACCAATTTAAACCAAGAAACCAAGTTCCAGTGTCTAATTAGACCAAAATAAACTTTAAGTGTAACACCCCCTAACCCCAAGCCGTCACTGGAATAGGGCTACGAGGCATTACCGGACTTATACACTAACATTTATACAATACCGAGTCATAAACTTTACATTTCAGATCAATTCTTATCAAATTTATCTTTAAGTCCTTAATATGGGCCTACGGGGCCCTATATATGTTTTAGAAGTGATTTGAGACTAAACCGGGAACTTTGGAAAATTTTCTTTGAAGATAGGGGCACATGCCCGTGTGGCCTGGGACATGCCCGTGTGGCCTGGAACATGCCCGTGTGGCCTGCCCATGTGCAGATTCTGACTTTTCCACACGGCCTGGGCACACGCCCATGTGATTTGGCCGTGTGAAAACATGATTTTTGACTATTTTAAAGCTATTTTCACATAATAAACACACCCTATTCATGCCCAAAACATTTACTTATGTATCTTAATCAAATAACATTCTTTTTATCCATTTCTTGTACCTAAATACAATTATACACTAATAGAATCCAACCAATCAATTATTTCAAGCCAAAACATGTATATTTCATTTTCTAATCACAAAACATCACATTCAACATAGTTTGCATACTTAATTATTCATATAATTACATTCCTAAATCAAATCCTATACATGCCATATAAATAAAAAAATTGTTTAACAAAATCTACCAGAGTAAATTTGGATAGTGTGGTCCTTATTGTAGGTCCGATCCTCCGTATGTATATAAGTCAATCTACAAAACAAATGACATACACAAGTAAGCTTATAGACTAAGCTCATAGGCATAAGAACACAAATCTTACCGAACACTGTACACAATCATATATCTATTAGTTAAACTAATTCATCATGCAAATCACAACTTCATTAATAAACTCATTTGAATAATTTTCATGATGCAATTCACGAACTTAATTCTTTTGGGCCCATTTCTTATTTATTTCCATTGTCAAATTAGGGAACAATAATGAGATTGAGTGCTTCATTATCACATTGCCATAGTAAACTATGGACTTTCACATTGTCACACATCACACACCGAAGCCATAGCATTGCCATGGTTTTACATGGATCACATAACATACCGATGTTATATCCTAGTTATGGTTTTATACGGAATCACATTATCACATCACACCGATGTCATAGCCCAGCTATGGTCTTATACGGGAACGCGAATCACATTGTATCGATGTCATAGCCCGGCTATGGTCTTATACGGAAGTATATATCACATCTTTTCCGTCAATTCATTATGGCCATAAAATGAAAGCACTCAAACCATTGTTCCAACTAATTTGTTCTTTTAATTCCACATTATTCATTAGTTAATACAATTTGATAATATTCATCTACGATAAAATACTTTAACAATCATAATATTTTCATATCAAACATGAACTTTTCCATATGAACTTATCTGGGCTAATTTGCAAAAGTCGTAGAAATTCAGGGACTATTCTTGAATTTTCTCCTTTCCACGATTCACTTCGTTTTCTTTATCTATAATTATTAAATCATTCCTTCATTAGCATCCATTTCAATTCCATTCTATTTCACAATTTATGCCCTTAATTTTCAAATTTACACAATTACCCCAAACTTTTCAATTTTTATAATTTAGTCCCTATTCAATTTACTCATCAATCAAACTAATTCCTTTCAAATATCATTTTATCTAAACACTACAAACTACTTCACAGCCTTTGACATTCCAAGCTTCAACACAAAACCCTAATTCCATCAACTTTCACAATTAGATCCTAAAATAAATTTCTATGCAAATCTCTTCATAAAATCATCATATAATGAAATTAAAACTTTAATTCCATGATAAATCATCATAAAATTTCGGCACTTACTCATGGTAACTTTATAAAATATTCATAAAAGCAAAAACTATTGAATTAGATATTAGGACCTAGTTGCAAAAGTCTCAAAATCACAAAAATCACAAGAAATAATTAAGAATTGAGCTTACATCAATAGAAATATGAGAGACCAGCTTAAAAGAACCCTTCAATGGTGTTTTTTCTGAGAAGATGAAGAAAAATGAAGAAAACTCTAGATTTTTACCTAATATATCATATTTTACAATTTAATATTTACCCAATTCCAATTTTGCCCCTTGTTCACACTTGATTTTTATTTTTCCAGCACACACCTACCGTCCAGCCCAATAATAGGTGTTTAATTGCCTATTTAGTCCTCCTTTAATAATTACTTGAGCTATTTAATAACATTTCACAATTTTGCACTTAATTCAATTTAGTCCTTTTTACCCAATTCACTACCGAAACCTTAAAATTTCTTAACAAAACTTTAATACTAACTTACTAACACTCCATAAGTATTTATAAAAATATTTATGGCTCATTTTATGAATTCGAGGTCTCGATACCTCGTTTTTATCTTATTTAATCTACAAATTTCTTTTTAATTCATAATTTCTCTAATTCAAAATTATTTCTAAAACCACACTTAATTTTTACTTACTAATAACTAAACTCACATGTCGGATTTAGTGATCTCAAATCACTATTCCGATATCACTGAAATTTGGGCCGTTATATTAAGTACCAAATTGAACTTTAAAGACACGTTCACGTATTTAATTGGACAAAAAAACATTATATCCCAATTTGAAACTTGAAACCAAGTTTAGATACCAAAATGTAGGTTTACGCAAAAAAGAAGAAGATAGGTAACTGTTTTTCCTTTTATATCATTATTGAGAGAGGAAGATAACAGAACGTACTATTTAAGTGCCGCATACCAATTTTAACCATGTTTCAAACAAGTTTTGGTAATAGGAGAAAAAAATCAAATTTGCTGACTTTTAGGGGTTAAAAGTTAATTTCATTGAGTCGACTCAATCTTAATTTAATTGTCATTGATAATTTTGTTAATGCAAAAGAACATGTGCTTGAGCGCGTTAAAGCATGTCACTACAAAATAACTAATTTTTATTGGTATTTATAAGTGTCAGTAAAAGTAAGAAAAAAGCCATAAACATGGCCTCAAGAGCATTGTTCCTGTCCAACAGTTTCTTCCTTTGAGAATCTAGCAACTCTTGCACGTTATCCCTTTGGGAAGTGAGACACGTGGTCACAAAGTCCCTGAACAGTTCCTTCATGTCTTCAATGCTTTCCTCACCAGCATTGTCTGACACTCTTGCGTCCTCCATGGACTCCTCAAGTTTACCCACGTGTACCTTACTGCCAACAGCATCTCCCTCAAAGACTTTCTCGCCCACCATTGTTCGAGCTCTTCTTTCGACATCCCAACAGTGCCTTCGAACCAATAGCTCTGATATCACTTGTCACGGGCCTAGACCTTTCGTCTCGCAATCCGTGCGGCCTTAGGCGATTCGCTCATTCAAACTCGCCTAAGTCAGCCTTTACTCGAATGAGGATTCCTTAAGAACTCCTCCAAGGCACCAACTCGAATAGCGGAAGCGGTTTAATGCCAAAATAAGCAACCAAAGAACAACAGAAAGGGACGCTCGCAAAGTGTTTGAGTAAATGCTCTCTATTATCTTATTCACAAAGAATAATGAAACAATGAATGAAGTGAGTACAAATGAGGGGGAGGCTCTCGATTTATACTTGAGCTCCCCCAAAACCGACGGTCAAGATACATTTACATCGACGGACGAGATTAACCATATCCCATGATTTAAGGGATTTACAAGATATTGCCATATCAAATCCTATCTAATCTTTACAAGATATGATTCCCTCTATCTTTAAAGATTAGTTACCATAGTTTCCTAAGTTTCCATATCTTCGTTAACGGGCCAACCAGGCTTCAATTTGACAGGCTTCTCCTATAGTTCCTTGAATCGGGCCAGCTCTCTTGGGCCAAATGATCCCCATCTAAGCAATAGACCTCCATCGAATGCATTTGGTGCGATGGTCAAGGGCTTTGAACTCTGGCCCGTGACACTAGGTGGTTGTACATGAGTCATGTATATATATATATAGGTTAAATGATCTTGTTGTAATTAGATAATTATGAAATTTTGGATGATAAGTAAGTTTAAAGTTATAAATTAGTAAATTTGGTATTAAATTTTGAAATGAAATGAAAGATATGAATTAGTTCCTTATATGTTAACACTTTAAAATTTAAGTAATAAATCAATGGATTAAGCATGATCTAGTAGTGTTTAAAATGTAAATTCTTTGGTTGAAACATTGATATTAGTTTGTTTTTTGTTTGAATTTATAGGGGGTTTTAGGTAAAAATAAGCAGAAATACTGTCGAAATTTTTGTAAAAAAAATAATTTACGAAAAATTTTCCAGAATACTCAAGCAAGTCCCGTTCTACTTTTAATACATGTTTTGGGCTTCGAGAGTCTAATATAGGGACTTAATTATTTAATTATACTATGAATGTTATATTAATTGTGAATTAATACATCGTTAGTTGTTTGATATGTCCGGTAAGACCTCGTAACTCTCTTCCGGCTACGGTTTAGGGTTAGAGGGTGTTACATGTTCTCTCAATTTGATCATCCGATTTTGCTTCTGTTTTAAGCTTTCAAACACAAAATTTGTTTGTTTTGTTTTCATTGATCATTTTATTAAAACTTAACATCTATGCACACTCAACTTGGTGAAGATTCTTCCATATTTATCGGCCAGGTTACCCAAGGTTACCCAAGCTTACATGAGGTGGTTGTGTCCCTCCTAAGAGGCGGAGATGGCCAATAATAGGCCATGCTCCACCAGCTTCTGGTGCTGTTTTCTTCAAGTTTGTGTTTCTTCTTGAGATCCATAGGAAAGAGAAAAGAAACAGTAGTGGAAAAGCAATGATTGCAATAGTTGATGTTGCTGTGACTGAATGAAAATAATCCATTTCTGGATTCTTACTTTAATCTGAGATCTATATGCAATAGCATCCCTATTTGTCTTTTAACTTATGGTTCAAAAGGCAGTAAATTCTTTTGGAAAACAGAGTGTATTCATAGATCTATAAGAGGGAGATGGATTTATAGGGTTAAATAATGTCACATCATCGCCTATCATTATTGACCACTTATTCAACAGATAGCATCTTTTTTTGTTTTGTCTTTTAAAATAAGGTTGGAAAGATATACATATTCTCTTTTTATTTTGTCTCTCATGGTTGAAAACTGAGTCTGCCGACAGCTAAATACTATTGAGAAATGCATTATTGATGTTTAGTTGTCTGAATGGCAAATTGAGATCAACCGCAAGAGCCAAAACAGAAACAGTCCATATAGTACTAGACCTCACAACTGGGCTAAACGTCTCATAATAATCATAGCCTATTGAGAGTATCCTTTGTCACCAACCTAGATTTATATCGAGCTATTGAACCATCGGGGTTCATTTTGATATTAAATAGCCATTTATATCCAATAGGCTTTCTCCTTAGCGGAAACACTTACAGAGACGAAGTACCATTCTTGAGAAGGGCATCTAATTCCTCCTTCACAGCTTCCGGCCAAGCTGGATGCTTCATCGCCTCATGCACATTCACAGGATCAACTTCCTCGTGTGCAACAACCATATAGACCTTGGTCTTAAAAACACCCGCCTTGGCTCTTGTAAACATAAGATGTTGATTGTTATAATCGGATGCACTAAAGATTACAAAATTTTAAATTTGTGAGTGAATATAATTTTTTAATATTCAAGATAAGTTTTCAATTGATTTTTTGTGGACAAATGATAGTTGATGATAATCTATTAGAGAATTTTTTTTTTTAAACTTTTCATGCATCTAATATTTTCTTATAGTATCATGAAAAAAATTTTAAAAAATATTCTGATTAAATCTCATACGTTTTGGTAGTTGTACAAAATAATGAATAGTAGTTAATGAAAAATTATAAAAGTTATCCACGTGTTTTACTCCATTGCAAAAGTGAATAGAATAATACACAGTAATATTAATAATAGAAGAAACCATGGTCATGATCATGGTTGCCATATGTAATAATTATTATTATCATGGAGTTAACAATTATTTTAATCAAGACGAATAATAGTGAAAAGAAAGAGAAAAGTAATCTAACTTATCTTTCAGCCATCGTTAAAAAGTATCTTATAAAGTTTGATGAGGAAGTGTTCAATTTCCATTTGTCCAATACCATTTTTATAGAACAATAAATAGATTGAAATTTGGTACCTAAATTATTTTTTATCCAATTAAATACGTTCAAATACATGAACTTGATTTTGTAGTTCAAACTAGTTCAAATAAATGATTTAGTGTATGTACTAATTTGGATCATAAAATCTAGTGCGGATACCAATTTGAACTAAGAAACCAAGTTCATGATAAAGGGTGAGAAGGATGAATGTAAGAGCGGATCGTAAAGTTTGTCAAAGTCGCGGATTTGACTTAGGGCTCTAGACGTTCGGAAAGAAACTTGGATTTTTGACACAACTTGAAACGAAATTAAATCCAAGTTAGATAAAATAATTAAAAACAAATAATAAATCAAAGATTAAGGAAGTGAATAAAGAAGATAAATGGAAAGATAGAACGTGGCGTGTAGAAGTCCTAAGAAGCCTTGAAAACACGAAGAATCCACAACCCCCTTCAAGCGGCTCTAATTTCCCCTCCAAGATAAAAACCTTGGCAAGAAAAAGTTTGAAGATGATCCCCACAATCTAAAAAGATTGTTAAAACTCTTCTAAAAGAAACTCAAGAGAAATTTTTGAAAAGAAAAACTCAGAAAGAATTTATTAACTCAAAAGAGAAATAGAATAATAATGAATTGTGTTCCTTGTGTACAATGCAAAGGCCTATATATAGGCTAGATAAATAAATCTAAATAAAACTCCTAAGTATACTAGAACTCTAATTTAATCTAAACAAGAAGTAGTTTTAAACTAAACTTTCTTGCTAACATGAAATTCCTAAATAACTTAAAATACTTAATAATTATCAAAAATTCAGAATAAAATAATAATAAAATAATAAGAGCTAATAAATAAAATATTGTACGCATATATAATAAAAATTAAGCCTAAAACTTAAACCCAATATGAAACGTCTAAGCTTGTAAGATCAATTGGGGTTCTTGAAGTGAAATGCTTAAGCTTGTTAGTATTCTCCACATGGGCTTGTCGTCATAGATTGAGAGTTTAGGCCCACAAACATAATTAGTCTCTTCTAATTCATCATTACTCTAGAATTTATTATTTTGAAACTTCAACTCTTCTTCTCGAATTTTTTTCGTGATAAAGTCTTGAACCACTAAGTTGAGTTTTGACTTTATCTGTTTGGATTTGGATCTCGTAATTGGGCCTTGAGGGAAACTAAACTGATCTCTATTATGGCCTTTGAATTGGGCTGAGTTACTGGTATCAGTTCAAGTATCTAATTAGACCAAAATAAACTTTAAGTACCAAATTGAACTTTAAAGACATGCTCACGTATTTAATTGGATAAAAAAAACGTTAAGTGTCAATTTGAAACTTGAAACCAAGTTTAGATACCAAAATATAGATTTACCCAAAAATAAATAAGATAGGTAACGGTTTTTCCTTTTATATCATGATAATGCTCTAGAATAACGTATTTTTATATATTAATCATGTGTTTATTCTGAGCTTGATCCTACTAATTTGAGCTATTTATGTCTTTTTATCTTTTAGGGACTGATTTGGAGGCAAAAGCAAAATTAAGGGACAAAAGTGCGAATTTGGAGACACATTGGGCTAATATGCAACACAGGAAAAAGATTGTGCCAAAAGTGCGAGCGTGGAAGACACAAGGACTAAAAATGCAAAAAGAAGAGATTTTATTCTATAAGACTCCGTTTTATTTATATTAGGATAACTAATATTAAGATAATTATTAGGATTATTCAAATTTAGGATTTTATTTTAATTATCTTTATTTATCTTTAATTAAATGTATTTATCTTTTTAGAATTTAAGTTCAATTAGACTATCTCCCTAGCACTATAAATAGAGGTAAAGTGACTCTATTTGGTGTTCATCTTTTTTTTTTTGTAAACACTCTCCCCCTGAAAGTTTAGGCTTTTGTTTCTTCATATTTTCTTTCAATAAAATCCCCTTTTCCATTTTTATATTTATTTTCTTTTCCACCATTATCATGAGCCACTAAAACCTATCTAGCCGAAAGTTGTCAATATTTCCCAAAAAGGGTTCTTGAGGCTTAGAATCCATACTTAGCCTTCTTGCCAAGTATTCATCGTTTCTCCGCATTACGGGCTGACGCTTCCATCCATGGCCCTTAAGAAGTAAGCTTTTCAGCATATGCAAAGGCGGCTGCTTTGTATGTTTTGGAAGAATTACACAATCGGTTCGTTAACTTACTGCTTCAGAGGTTGGCAAGCCAAAGAGACAAAATGGCGTGGGATTCGCTATTGAGAAGTGTTGATCTAGCATAAATTACTGGCTAGAGTCAAGTTTCCTAAAAATCGTAAGTCTAATCTTTAGAGCTAGTGGTCGTAGGCGTCCTCTTCCACTATAACTGGCTTACTTGAGTTGAGAAGGGTTATTTAAAAGCCGAAGATTGAACCTAAGGCGGAATGAGACAACTGGAGGCTGGAGTCTACCAATAAGAATTTTTTTTCTTTAACTCTATTTATTATTTTTATATATTCTCCATCTCAATTTCCGTCATTTATTTAATTTCGCAATTTCAATTTAATTTAAATACTATTTTTATTTTTCCAAATCGAAATTCTTAATTCTATTTTTTTATTTTTTCAGGAACGCAAGTTTCTTGGCCAAGAAATTGTCCAAGATTTCAAGAAACGAGCATTCGTACAATCCGGTCCCTGAAGATTCGACCCTACTTCCCCTTTACTCTTATTTTTATTATTTTATAAGAAATAGAATATTTTTGGTGCTCTCAACGACCGCATCATATCATTATTAAGAGAGGAAGATAACAGACTGTACTATTTAAGTGCCATATACCAATTTTAACCCATGTTTCAAACAAGTTTTGGTAATAAGAGAAAAAAAATCAAATTTGCTGACTTTTTAGGGGTTAAAAGTTAATTTCATTGAGCCGACTCAATCTTAACTTAATTGTCATTGATATTTTTGTTAATGCAAAAGAAAATGTGCTTGAGCATGTTAAAACATGTCATTACAAAATAACTCATTTTTACTAGTATTTATAAGCGTCAATAAAAGTAAGAAAAAAGGTCGATAATAATTTTACTGGCATTTCTTTACCCGCCGGCTAAGCACGTGCTGATAAAATTTTCCAACGGGCTGGCCACAAGTGCCAATAAAGTGCAAACTTTTGTTGGCACAAATTTTCCCAGCACTTTCAAATCTATTCGAAAATAAAATACTTTTCCAGGAAATTTAAGATGCAAGTAAAATTCATATTAAAATTTTAAAAATTTCGAAAGAATTTATATATAAATTTCGACAACTTGTGCTGTTACGGCTACTATTAACGTCGCTATTGCATGCGCGTGACATCCCTGAAATAAACACATCCCACAAATCAACATATGTATATAAGATTAATTGCTTAATACAGGTCAGAGATTACGTTACTAACTTCAAAGCGGGAGAGACCATTTCTAAAGATGAAATCCACTGAACCTTCAATGTAGCAATCTTTATAGTAATGTCTGCCCAAGTGATCATAGAGGGTGTCTTGAGCTCCCAGGAATTTACAGTCCAAGAAAGTAGCTGTATCTGCTGATATCCTAAATGCTAGTGTTTGTTCCCCAACTGCTCCTGGAGGTGGCACTGGTGTAGTGTTCTGCACCCGTGTTTGATTTTGCAAATAAGAAACTAATTAAACTGTAGAATAGTTAAGAAGACTAATTAAATTATTTTACCTTGAATGTTATGTTTTAGGAAATAAAATAAGGGGAATTCACAGCAAAAGCGAATTATGCGTATCAACAATAATTAACATTACCTCCATTGAAATCTAAGCAAACCAAATTGGTAAGCTGATCAAATATATATGGTTCAAGCATGCTCATAAAGCTATTAGTTAAGATGTGGTTGGTCACTATGTCATAAACAAAAACATGACTGAGTACTTCTCATTAATTTGTACTTCACTTTCTTTCAATTGATAAATATCAGCATTAAGTTGTAAACGGAGCACCATTTAGAGGATCAAACCTCCTTTATATGCTTAGTAGAAAAGGGTTCAAAAACTGATCCGTATGAAAATTGTAACTCATGCAATATAAGATACACACCTACTCTGTACTTACATTTTTCAGGTAAGAAAGCAGAATTAACCAAACTTACATCAAGTCAGTCCACACCAAGAATTTTATCAAAAACCTTCCTTTTAAAATAGAAATTTCTTTTTCACGCATACCTTGGTTACAAGAGCAACAAGAAACAAAAGAGCCCAGAAACTGCTATGTTATGATATATGTAAATAATAAAGAGTTAAGTAGTATTAGTTAAGGGTTAGTTAGTCTGTTATAACAGTTAGTATTAGTTAAGGGTTAGTTAAGAGTTACTCCACTGTATTAAATAGACTACTGATTGATTGTTCTCTGATGATAATATAAATGCAATTCATTCTATCTTCAAGCTGAGTATCTTGACATGGTATCAAGAGCCCAGGTTCTTTTGGCTTAATTTTTTTTCTTCTTTCCTTCATCTGTGTTCATGGAAACAGAGGGTGTTCCTACTATTGATACACCTCGACAGTCTACAAATGGTGGTACAGCAGTTCACTCGCATGAGTCTGGTACTACTGCTCTATCGTCTGTGCAATATTTCTCCAAGCATGATACTATCAAGCTCACTGAAACTAATTTTCTTCTTTGGAAACATCAGTTGTTATTCATTCTTGAAGGTTATGGACTTGAAGGGTTTGTGTTAGGTACGGTTCCTACTCCTTCTCCTTTTATATCAGGCGATGGTGCTCAACTTGTTGAAAATCCAGCTTTTTTGGTTCATAAGAAACAAGATAAGTTCTTGGCTTCTTGGTTGTTGTCCACAGTCACGAATGATATTTTAGTTCATCTGACTACAGCTAAAACGAGTCTTGATATTTGGACAACTATTAACAGACGGTTTGGTGCCAAATCTAGTATTAAAATCTCGAGTATGCGTCATAACCTATACTCGATCAAGAAGTCTAATCTTTCTATCAAAGATTATCTGTCTAAGGTTAAAAGCCTCAATGATAGTTTAACTGCTGCTGGAAGTCTTGTCACTGAACAAGAGCAAGTGAGTATAATCTTGGCTGGTCTTCCTATTGAATTTGAGTCTATTCGGGTTCTTGCTACTGCTACACCCATGACTCTTGAGTTGGTTACTGAAATGCTTTTGGATTGTGAAGCACGTCAACTAGCAATGTTAACTGATATTCCTTTGCAAGTTAATCTGGTGTCCCAGCAAGGTAATCAGGATTCTATGAAAGAAGGGTTTGGCACCAATCGTGGCTCTCATCAAGGTTCCAGGAGTACTGGACGTGGATGGTCCCGTGGTCGTACCCGTGGTTCTGGTCGAGGGTGGTCACGGTCAAAACCACAATGTCAGTTGTGTGGTAAAATCGGACATATGGTGCAAACATGTTATCATAGGTTTGATGAGACTTTTTCTGGTCTTGGCTCGAATTTATCACCGTCAGTCAACTATCATCATCTTGATAAGAATCCCTCAGCTCATTGTTCTGCGTCTCCATGTTGTGGACATTTTTCACAGTCTTCCTCTTACTCTTCATCGGTTGTTCGTCCATTACAAACTGCTTTACCGACACAGTACTGGTACCCTGATTCGGGTGCAACAAACCATGTCACTCTAACTATGACCAACCTTACTAATGTCTCTCCCTACACAGGTACAGGTCAAGTGTCTATGGGCAATGGTGAGTCAGTTTCTATTGATAACGTAGGCTCTTCCAATATTCTGGCTGGTTCTCGGTTGTTGCGTCTAAGTGTTGTGCGGAAGCGTGTAAAAGAGTAAAATTATTGTACTAAAAAATCACACTAAGTTCAATTCCCAGGAAAGAGAGGTGGATCGCAAGGATCGCTTAAGTACCAGGTCTTTCCTAGCCAGAATATCCTTCAATCGTAATTTAATAGCACAATAAATCACTACAATCACACACACAATTCATGCAGAATAATACAATAAAGAACACAAGAATTTAACGAGGTTCAACAAATTTTGCCTACGTCCTCGGGCACTACCAAATATATTTCACTCCAAAATACAAGTGAGAATTTACAAAGAGAGAGAGAGAAAACAATGCCTTAAGTAGAGAATGGCAAGTTTGAGATACAGAATGAGAGATGGTTATGCCTATTTATAGTTGAGGTTCAGGGATCAACTTGCAAAGTCACTTTACAATTAGGGACCATATATTGCAAATATCTCAGATTTTATTATGCCAATATCTCGATACCCATATCTTTGACTTTCCAATATTTGATACCCATATCTTTGATTTTCCATAAATATGGATAATTCCCAATAATCTCCACCTTGAGGATTTGATTCGAGTAATCTTATCTTCACACAATTCTCTCTGCCTTTGTCAACAACACTTGATAGTGCCTTCTTCAACTGTTAAACATGCAGAATATTGATCAAGTTCAAACAATGTTGGAACTTGATTGTTGTTACCACCTTGGTCATCATATCTGCGGGATTATCTGCAGTCTTAATCTTCTGAAGGTGAATTTTCCCCTCATCAATAATTTCCCGCACAAAGTGGAAACGTACATCGATATGCTTTGTACGTGCATGATAGACTTGATTCTTTGCTAAATGAATAGCACTTTGACTATCACAATACACATTAATATGCTCCTGGACCAATCCCAAGGTTTTAACCATACCTTGTAACCAAATAGCTTCCTTTACAGCCTCTGTTACAGCCATATATTCAGCTTCTGTGGTTGACAACGCAACTGTAGACTGCAGTGTAGACTTCCAACTTATTGGTCCTCCAGCAAGAGTAAACACATAACTAGTGGTTGATCTTCGTTTGTCCAAATCACTGGCATAATCAGAATCAACGTACCCAACAACACCTTTACCAAGTGCAGTATCCTGCTTGAACAGTAATCCAATATCCATGGTCTTATGAATATACCGTAGAATCCATTTCACAGCTTGCCAATGTCCTTTTCCAGGATTATGCATATACCTGCTCACTATACTAACTGCCTGTGAAATGTCGGGTCTTGTACACACCATTGCATACATCAAGCTACCTACTGCATTAGAATACGGAACTTGTAACATGTATTCTTGTTCCGTATTTGTCGAAGGAGATAGTTGTGCAGAAAGCTTGAAATGAGAAGCCAACGGGGTACTTACAGCTTTAGTCTGCTCGTTCATGCCAAACTTCTGTAGTATCTTCTTTAAATATTGCTTCTGAGATAAACTAACTCTGCCATGAGCTCTATCCCTACATATTTCCATGCCAAGGATCTTCTTAGCTTCACCTAGATCTTTCATCTCAAACTCAAGGTTGAGTTGAGTCTTCAATCTCTCAATTTCAACTTTACTCTTAGATGCTATCAACATATCATCAACATATAAGAGCAAGTATACGGAAAATCCTTCTTGTAGCTTCTGAAAATACACGCAATGATCAAATTTACTTCTTGTATACCTTTTCCCTTTCATGAACTGATCAAATCGCTTGTACCACTGCCTTGGAGATTGTTTCAATCCATAAAGCGACTTTGTCAGTTTGCAAACCCAATTTTCTTTATCAGCAACCTTGAATCCATCTGGCTGAGTCATATAGATTTCCTCTTCCAAATCACCGTGTAAAAATGCGGTCTTCACATCGAGCTGAACTAGTTCAAGATCATATTGCGCAACCAAGGCTAGCAAAATCCGAATAGACGAATGCTTCACAACTGGAGAAAATACTTCATTGTAGTCTATTCCTTCTTTCTGAGCGTAACCCTTTGCTACCAATCTAGCCTTGTATCGAACTTCATTTTTATCAGGAAATCCTTCCTTCTTTGCATATATCCATTTGCATCCAATTGCCTTCTTTCCTTTAGGTAGTGTCACCAACTCCCAAGTCCTATTTTTATGAAGAGACTGCATTTCTTCATTCATAGCTTGCTTCCACTTTACACTATCAGAGTTACTTCTTGCTTCTGTGTAAGTAAAAGGAACATCATCATCTGTAATTGGAAGTGCATAGGCCACCATATCATCAAAGCGAGCAGGCATACGAATATCTCTTCTTGGCCTTCTATATGCAATTGAATCATGTTGTTGTAGAAGTTCTTGGGTCGAAACTTCTTCATCATTTGTTCCTTCAATATTAGCTGGATCATCATTAACCTTTTCAAGCTCCACCTGCTGCAAAGTGCCACTGGTTGTGTTATCCTTTTGTGAATCATTGTTCTTCATCATGGTTAATTCATCAAAAGTCACATCTCTACTGAAAATTATTTTCCTTGTATCAGGACACCAGAGACGGTATCCTTTTACTCCACCAGTTATACCCATGAATAATGCTTTCTTTGCTCTTGGGTCTAACTTAGATTCTTTTACATGATAATATGCAGTGGAACCAAAAATATGTAAAGAATCATAATCAATAGCAGGTTTACCAGTCCACATCTCCATAGGAGTTTTTCCATTTATTGCAGCTGATGGCAAACGGTTAATTAGATGGCACGCATATGTAACTGCCTCAGCCCAAAATTCTTTGCCCAATCCAGCATTGGACAACATACATCGAACTTTCTCCAGTATAGTTCGATTCATTCGTTCTGCCACCCCATTTTGCTGTGGTGTATCCCGAACAGTGAAGTGTCGCACAATGCCCTCATCTTGGCATACTTGTAGAAATGGATCGTTTTTGTACTCAGTACCATTATCTGATCGAAGTCGTTTGACCTTTCGACCAGTCTGAGTCTTCATCATCTTCTTCCATTTTCAGAAATGCATACCTCCCAAAGATACACCCATACTTTTCTTTTCATTAGATACACCCATACTTTTCTTGAATAATCATCAACAAAAGTAACAAAATAGTGCATACCTCCCAAAGAAGCTACTTTGGTAGGTCCCCACACATCACTGTGAACGTAGTCCAGAATTTCTTTTGTATTGTGAATTGCTGAACCAAATTTTATCTTCGTCTGCTTGCTCAGAACACAATGTTCACAGAATTCCAATTTGCAAGAATTTGCACCTTTCAACAAGCCTTGCTTCGCCAAACTCTGCAAAGCTTTTTCACCAGCATGTCCCAATCGCATATGCCATAACCTGGTAGCCTCTAAATCTGCATCTTTCTAAAAAGCTGTTGATGTTGATCCAATAACTGTACTTCCATTTAAATAGTACAGATTATTCCTTCTTGTGCCTTTCATCACCGTCAATACCCCAGCTACTAGCTTTAGTAATCCATCTCTCAAAGTGATTGTGAGCCCTTTAGATTCTAGGACCCCTAATGAGATAAGATTTTTCTTCAAGCTAGGTATGTAGTGAACATCTGTCAAGACTTGAATTGAGCCATCGTGATTCTTCAATTGGATTGTACCTACTCCAATTGTCTTACAAGCGCTATCATTGCCCATAAAAACAACTCCACATTCTAGTTCTTTAAGACTAGAAAACCAGTCCTTATTAGGACACATATGGTAAGTACATCCCGAATCCAAAATCCACTCATCTGTATGACATGCCATTGCCATGCCAACCAAGCTAAAGTCTGACTCCTCATCATGCTCCGCTACACATGCATCAGAAATAGCTTTACCCTTTTGTAACTTAGGACAATTCTTTTTCCAATGCCCTTTCTCACGACAAAAAGCACATTCATCTTTGGCAGGTCTCCTTTTAGACTTACTCCTTCTACCAGATTTGTTGCTGCGCGAACGGCTTCTTACTGTTAAGACTTCTGTAGTTGTATCTCTATGATCTTTTTTATCTTTCTTTCGAGTCTCAGATCTATACAACGCACTACAGACTGCATCAAATGTGATTGTATCCTTCCCATGAAGCAATGTGGTGGTAAGATGATCATATTCATCAGGAAGAGAATTCAACAACAGTAATGCCTTGTCTTCATCTTCAAATTTCTCATCCAAATTTAGCAAGTCTGCTAAAATTTTATTGAATGAGTTCACATGGTCATTCATCGACATACCGGGTGCATACGTGAATCGATAAAGTTTCTTTTTCATATAAAGCCTATTTTCAAGACTTTTTGTTAGAAACTTTTCTTCCAGTGTATCCCACAACTTCTTCGCTGATGTCTCCCTCATGACAGAGTACTTCTGCTCTTTGGCCAAACATAGGCGAATTGTTCCACATGCCTGTCTATTGATCTTGTCCCACTCCTTATCATCCATCTTGTCAGGTTTTTCTTCAAGGGCTATATCCAGCTCTTGCTGACATAAGACATCCAGGATCTCACATTGCCACATACCAAAATTATTGGTACCATCAAATTTCTCTACTTCAAATTTCGCATTGGTCAAAGTAGTCTTTGACGATGACTTTTCCATTTTTTTCTCCTCAATCCCAACTACAGTACGTGAACAGTGCCGTGAGCGATCGTATTCCCCAAGTACGAATCTAGCTCTGATACCAATTGTTGTGCGGAAGCGTGTAAAAGAGTAAAATTATTGTACTAAAAAATCACACTAAGTTCAATTCCCAGGAAAGAGAGGTGGATCGCAAGGATCGCTTAAGTACCAGGTCTTTCCTAGCCAGAATATCCCTCAATCGTAATTTAATAGCACAATAAATCACTACAATCACACACACAATTCATGCAGAATAATACAATAAAGAACACAAGAATTTAACGAGGTTCAGCAAATTTTGCCTACGTCCTCGGGCACTACCAAATATATTTCACTCCAAAATACAAGTGAGAATTTACAAAGAGAGAGAGAGAAAACAATGCTTTAAGTAGAGAATGGCAAGTTTGAGATACAGAATGAGAGATGGTTATGCCTATTTATAGTTGAGGTTCAGGGATCAACTTGCAAAGTCACTTTACAATTAGGGACCATATATTGCAAATATCTCAGATTTTATTATGCCAATATCTCGATACCCATATCTTTGACTTTCCAATATTTGATACCCATATCTTTGATTTTCTATAAATATGGATAATTCCCAATACTAAGGGATGTCTTACATGTGCCTATAGTGTGTAAAAATTTGATCTCTGTAGGGCAATTTACCAAGGACAATAATGTTTATTTCGAGTTTCATCCTGTTTTGTGTTTTGTAAAGGATATTCAGACAAGGAAGACTCTTCTAGTGGGCCGCATACATGATGGCTTGTACCGGTTTGATCTGTCTCGAGCTGGTTCGTGTGAGGTTGGTTCTCCGTTGCTGTATAATGTTCAAACTCATTCCTCTCTCGATCTTTGGCATAATCGACTTGGACACCCCTGCTCCAATGTACTTACTCGTGTCTTACGGTCGTGTAATATTCCCTGCAAGAATAATGGTCTGCCTCTTAGGTGTACACCTTGTAAAATAGGCAAATCTCATAAGCTGCCTTTTACTTCTTCAAAAATAGTGTACTCAAATCCATTTGAATTAGTAACATCGGATGTTTGGGGACCGTCTCATGTGTTGTCCAGTGGATATTCTTATTATGTCTCCTTTGTTGATATTTACAGTAGATATACATGGTTGTATTTCATAAAGACCAAGTCAGAGGTTCCCCGTTGTTTTTCTCATTTCTACAAGATGATTCAAGTGCAATTTGGCCAGTCAATCAAAATGTTGCAGACCGATGGGGGAGGTGAATTTCGTGCTCTCTCAACTGAACTTGCTCGGCTTGGTGTTCAACATCGAGTCACATGCCCCTACACTTCAGAACAAAATGGGGTCGTTGAATGCCGACACCGTCATATAGTTGAAATAGGTTTGACATTGTTGGCTACAGCTTCTATGCCCTTGGAATATTGGTCTGATGCCTTCTCTCATGCAGTTCATTTAATCAACCGACTTCCTACTCCTGTGTTGCAGAATTTTTCTCCTTATGAAAAATTGTACAAGGTTCAACCTGACTATGCTCAGTTGCGTGTTTTTGGCAGTGCTTGTTTTCCTCATCTCAGACCGTTTCAACCACACAAGCTCCAATTTCGTTCTAGTAAGTGTGTTTTCCTTGGCTTTGGATCTCATCAAAAGGGATATCGGTGTCTTACTTTTGATGGTCGTGTGTACATCTCTCGACATGTCTTATTTGATGAGCTGGAGTTTCCCTTTCGAACTGTTTTTTCTTGTTTAAAAGGGGATGGTCCTGTCCAGTTCCGTCATCATCATTCTAGTGTGCCAGTAGTTACAGTGACTAGCTCTGACTCTGGTTTGCCATGTTCCAGACAAATTGTTCCTGGTCCAAGTCCAGTTTCATCTGCCTCTCCTTCTGTCTTGAGGTCTTCAAGTATGATCTCCTCACCTGGAGCAGACTTTGCAGAGGTTACTATGCCTCCATCTCATGCACAATCACCTTCTTCTGATGTACCATCTGTTGTCCATGAGCGATCATCTTCTCCTGCAAACTGTCATCAAATGCAGACACGGTCAAAAATTGGTATTTTCAAACCTAGAGTATTTTCTTCTATCTTAGATGAGAAGGAGCCTTCCACTATAGATGAGGCTTTTCAAAGTGCTGCTTAGACTGCTGCTGTAAAGGCTGAATATGGAGCTTTAATATCTAATCACACATGGGATTTGGTACCTCTACCTGCTGGTCGTCGTGCTGTTGGCTGTAAATGGATTTTTAAGGTTAAGCGTAATGCTGATGGGTCAGTTGCCAGATACAAAGGTCATTTAGTTGTCAAAGGGTATCTTCAAGAAGCTGGAGTTGATTTTTATGAAACCTTCAGTCCTGTCGTCAAGCCAACAACGGTTCGTGTGATGCTGGCCCTTGCTGTTTCTCGAGGCTGGTCCCTTAGGCAAGTGGACGTCAACAACGCTTTCTTGAATGGAGATTTACATGAAGAAATATACATGACACAGCCACCTGGGTTTGAACAGCACAATTGTGGCGGGGAACCACTTGTTTGTAGGCTACGCAAGGCACTCTATGGCCTTAAACAAGCTCCTCGAGCTTGGTTTCATAAGTTGAAGGATTTTTTGTTAAACACGCGGTTTGTAGCTTCTAAAGCTGACAGCTCACTGTTCATTTGACAAACAGGCACTCAGTTCCTTTACGTGCTTGTCTATGTCGATGATATTATAGTCACAAGAACTGACTCGAGTGATATTGAGGATTTTGTCAAAACTCTACATGATACTTTCTCTTTGAAAGATTTAGGACAGTTGAGCTACTTCCTTGGTATTGAGGTTACTCGCACGTCTCATGGTGTCTTCTTGAGTCAAAAGAAATATATTCTTGACTTAATACAACGTGCCTCCATGGCCAAATCAAAGCCATCCCCCACTCAAATGGTGACTTCATGTAAACTTTCTGCTCATGAAGGAACTCCTGTTGAAGATGAGCATCTGTTCAGAAGTGTGGTAGGTGCTTTGCAATATGTGGTCATAACATGACCTGATATTACATTTTCAGTCAACAAGGCTTGTCAGTTTATGCACAGGCCGTTGGATACTCATTACAAAGCTGTGAAAAGGATTCTGCGATACCTGCAAGGAATATTGGATTTTGGCTTATGTTTTACTCGAACCTCGAAATTGCTCCTAGAGGGTTATTTCGATGCAAGTTGGGCATCCGATGTTGATGATCGCAGGTCGACTTCAGGTTTTTGTATTTTTCTGGGAGGAAATCCGATTTCTTGGAGTAGTAGGAAGCAATCTGTTGTATCACGTTCCACCGCAGAGGCAGAATATAGGAGTTTGGCTCAGGTCACGGCTGAAATTGTGTGGGTTCAGTCTCTACTATCTGAACTTGGTATTGAGGTTACTCATAAAGCATTACTCTGGTGTGATAGCTCAGCTGCAGTTGCTGTAGCAAACAATCCTGTGATGCATTCCAAGTTTAAACATGTGGAGTTAGATTTATTTTTTGTGAGAGAACGGGTTGCGAATGGCTCTTTTCAAGTTGGACATATATCGGGTCAAGATCAAGCTGCAGACATTTTGACTAAGCCTCTGTCCATTGGCTTATTTGATAAGTTTCAACGTAAACTTCAGGTTTTGTCCAAAGAAGATGGAAATTTACCAGGAAGAAGAAGTTGATCGGGGAATGTTATGATATATGTAAATAATAAAGAGTTAAGTAGTATTAGTTAAGGGTTAGTTAGTCTGTTATAACAGTTAGTATTAGTTAAGGGTTAGTTAAGAGTTATTCCACTGTATTAAATAGACTACTGATTGATTGTTCTCTAATGATAATATAAATGTAATTCATTCTATCTTCAAGCTGAGTATCTTGACATGCTACAATCACCAACACCCATAAACAGCTTTTGTGAACGTATCTTTTGGCCACCAAAAGCTCATCCTCAATGACCCTTTGGCCTTACCTTCAACACTATACATCTTGTAGCTAGCAACCTTTTTCTTCGTTTGGAACTCAGGGTATTTGTAGGGGTATCTATTAAATGTGGTTATGCTCAAAGATGCAGAACTTTTTCATACAATTCCACTACCTACATCACCCCCAAATCCATAATAGAACCCCCTCAAACTTGAAAACACAAGTTCAATGAGAAAAGCTATCCTTCAACTGGTCACTTGGATTAAGACTTGAGAACATAATTGCTCAATGAGAAATATCATCAGGCATTGAGACTTGAAATCATTAGTTTATTTTGGTAAAAAAACCCAACCAACAATATCAATTAGTTGGTGAATTGGTAAACAAAGCCAGTAAGGCGTGGAGTTATTTTAACTTCCAATCGAGTTGCTTTAGGGCTAGTCAATCCGCATATCAACTGCTTCTCCTGATAGTGTCTCAATCGAAACTCTATGGCACATTCTTCTATCACTATTAAATGGAATCAGTTCAAAGTCATGTCCTTTTACATCGATGTCTTTATGAATAGTCATAAATCTTTCTAATCGAAATTCTAAAGAATCTTCCCATATTTGGGGATCACGTTGTATCTTTTGAAAATTGAGAATAAGCCAAGTACCAGCTGAAACATGATTCCACTAACCGAGCAATCTTCAATAGCTTCATGAATTACACTGAGTGGAGCAGTAGGGTATATGCGTAGTGTTTCCTTAATCACAGATTTAAGGTATATTAAGTTTTTGGTGTCTGATTCAGTTTGTAGGAGTCTATCCTTATGCGTAGTGTTTCCTTAATCACAGATTTAAGGTTTATTAAGTTTTTGGTGTCTGATTCAGTTTGTAGGACTCTATCCTTGCCAACATGAATGTCTAGTTCTTGTTTGACTTTGTTCAATGCATCACCGTTATGATTGATGAGGTATCTTCTGCTGCTAAGATAAGATTCTGTTAAACCATTTACCATCAGACCATTAATATCGGATTGAAATTGGGATTCATGTGAAAAATGAATATAAATATCAAACACTTATTTTTCCAGATTCAGTTAAGAGATGAACGTACGAGACTGGTGGCTCTATATCACTGAGAATAGATAGTAACACTCCCATGAAATCTTCCTCACTATTTGCCTCATTTTCTGCTCTCTTTTCCTTGTGCTCTCGTAACCATTCCTCCGCAACTTGGTCCAAATCTTTGGTTACCTTCTTCATAGACTTTTTGTCTCCACCAATGTCCAACCATCTCAGATACGGCAGCGCATCTGATATTAAGAACTTTCCACTTATTCCAAATAAGTCGTCCAACGACTTCTTCCATTTCACGGTTTCAACTCCTTCGTATCAATTCGGTATTCGCTTCCCTACAACGATCCTTAGAATGACGTTAAGAGTAACATCTTTGAACCATCTCTTCATCTCCACCAATACTTTGTCATTGTTACTACTTTTCTTCTTGTTCCATAGTTGATATAACTGTTGCAGTGATGTCTTCACCTAGGATTCCCTTACATGTTTGAGCAAATTGAGGCGATGATTTAAGAGGAGCTCAATAGTGGAAATCTTGCGCATTTGACGCAAATAAGGTCCATACGATGCAAAACCAATCATGGCTCTGTTGTAACCCATAAGCTCCCTGCATGCAAGGTTTGGACGAGTTGCAAACACTTTATCGTTTATGGTAAGACATTCTATCGCAATCTCTCAATTGTTCACCACCAAAGCTCTATGCACACCCAACTTGATACAGAAGATTCTTCCATATTTGTCAGCATGTTAGCCAAGCCTTATGTGAGGTGGTTGTGGCCCTCCTAGGAGGCGGAGATGGCCAATAATAGGGCATGCTCCACCAGCTTCTGGTGTTGTTTTCTTCGAGTTTGTGTTTCCTCTTGAGATCCATAGGAAGGAGAAAAGAAACAGTAGTGGAAAAGCAATGATTGCAACAGTTGAAGTTGCTGTGACTGAATGGAAATAATCCATTGCTAGATTGCTACTTCAATAGTTAAATCTATGATCTGCATGCAATAGAAAAGATGTAGGAGTTGGATTTATAGGGGTACGTACTATCATCATTCACTATTCAGACAGGGAAAGTCTTTTTTTATGGTTACCTTTCCATTATATATGCTTTGACTCTTTTGTTTTTGTTTTTTTTTTATCGTTTAATTTATGTTTCTTCTATCATGGTTGTCTCTCCATTGTATATATAGTTACATACGATGATTATTAATTGTTAATTATTAATTATTAAAATAGCGAAAGTTTTTTTTTTGGTTGAATTTATGGTTCTTTCATCATTGTATATATGGTTAGGTACTATTATGGTTCTCTTTATTATATATATATATATGGTTAGGTACAATCATCATTGTTTATTCATTTAATGGAAGTATCTTTTATCTTTTTTCTCTCAATTATATACATACATATGTATATATATATGATTAGAAACTATCATTATGTATTATTCATACAACAGAAATATTTATATTTTTATTGAATTTATAGTTCTCTCACCATTATATATATAGTTAAATATTATCATGGTTCTTTCTCTATTATATATATACACACGTATGTGTATATATATGATTAAGTATTATTATTATTGTTTTAACAATACAGGCCTGACTAAAATGTGGGAGGGTTTGAACAAAAATACAGATCCGAAAAATGGGCTTAGACAAAAAATAAGCCCCATTTAAAAAACGGGCTTGGATAAGGCATTTTTGTCCTGGGCCCAGCCAGAATTTATTAAAAGACAAAAAAAAATTAATTTTTTAAATATTATTTTCTTGTTATTTTCTACCTATTTTGCTACCATTTTACTATGTTGCTATTATAAAACTTATTTTATTATTAATTTTGTTATTATTTTAAAGACATTTGTTAATTTTGTTATTATTTTAGAGACATTTGTTTGTTAAGTTGCATCTATCTTAATATTATTTGAGTATAAATATTTTTTTAAATTTATTTTCAATTTTTTGCTAATATTTATTTTGATGTTTTCAGTATTTTTGATGTATTATATATATTTTAAAATTATATAAAAATAATATAAAAATTAATATGGGCGGGCCAAGTCGGGCCTAGATTTTAATATTTTTATTCAGGTTAGGCTTGAGCAAAATTTTAGGTTCATTTTTAGGCCGGGCCGAGCCCAAACCTAACAAATAGACCTGAATTTTTAGTCCAAATAAATTTAAATTCTTAGTCAAACTCGACCCGAATTCGACCCAGCCCGAACATGCTCACCTCTACTTGACCCCAATAAGGTCCATATGGTGCAAAGGCTATCATCGCATAGTTGTAACCCAAAAGTTCCGAGCTTGCAAGCTTTGGACGAGTGGCAAACGGTTTATCGTTTATGGTGAGACATTCTTTAGTTTAACTATCTCCCAATTGCTCACCACCAAAGCTCTATGCATACCCGACTTGAACACGATGGCAATGACGTACTAAAACACAATAGCGATGACGTACTTAAAGACAAGTCTATAGTTTTTAATGGAATAAAATTAAATTTTATTTATTAAATATACATGCATAATGATAAAACAAAGCTTGGGGTAATGAAGAAATGTCATACAATCCTTTATTTTACTCTTCTTCTTTTTTTTTTGTTTCCTTTCATTTTCTACTAAATAATCTGTCATCACCATTTGATTGGATCTAAATCAAGTTGGATTATGCTTTATTCTTGTAATGCCTATACAATAATACAAATTTCAGAATTTTCCATGAAAATATTCAATGTATAGATCTATTGGTTATCTATTCAAAATATATATTTTTTTATTCAATGATGAAACATACATTTATTTGTGATTAAAAAAATCCGATCATATGGATCTCTTGAGTAATAGATTTCATTAATTTAATTTAGATCTAAATAAATGGATATTATAGTCTGATTAATTTAATTAATTATCTTGTGAGATTGGATCTCAATCAATATCCATTGATGTAATTCTAAGATATTATGATTTTTTTATTTTTTAAAATAATACATAAATTAATTTGAGAAAATTTTTTCATCATGAATATCATAAAAGAAATTAGTGTATAATTTGAAGTTTTAGAAAGAATTTTTTTTGAAGTTTTTCAATTAAATTTAAGATTTTGAAATTAACTCAGGATTCAATGGTATTAACTACACTCTTTTAGTATCTAGCTAAGTAAATCCCTCTTCCCCCACTAGCTATATTCCTATGCTAGATAAGTTGGTGGGCGAAGTCACTATGATCAAACCTATTGGGTTGATTAGGGTATCAAGTATATTCCTATCTTAGCTGCAAATCAATTTGTTTTTCAGCGCTACTAAAGTTAATTTTAATTTATTTAGTCGAGATCTCAACCTTAATTTTCTCTTATAAGACAAATCAAGATTATCGAATTAATTCAATTTGATGATCAAGCAAGTGGATTAAATAAGTACTGGAAGAAATAAATAATTAATAGAAATCAAAACAATTTAAGAGAAGATAATTAATTAAGTTATAAATATGGTCCATCGATGTTCCAAGAAAACAAAGTTTAATTTATGTTGATTAGAGAAAATATCACAAGAAGAAATTCAAAGTAAACTTGCATTAAAAAAAGTAAACATAAATAATATAGGGATAAAAATAATTATCAAACTGATGTTGGGTGCTCCAGATCTCTTTATTAAACACACGTCTAAAATCCAACAAACAATACCAATTAATTGGTAGATTGGTAAACAAAAGTAGGAAGGCGAGGAGTTATATGAACTTCCAATGGAGTTGCTTTAGGATTTGTCATTCCAGGAGATTCACGCATATCAACAGTTTCGCCTGAAGGAATCTCAAACTCAAACCAATGTAGTACATTAGCTAATGTAAGTTCCAAAATCTTAAGCGCAAACGAATATCCAGGGCACATTCTTCTACCACTACTAAATGGAATCAGTTCAAAGTCATATCCTCTTACATCAATGTCTTTATGAGTAGTCATAAATCTTTCTGGTCGAAATTCTAAGGGATCTTCCCATATTTGTGGGTCACGTTGTATCTTTTGAAGATTGAGAATAAGCCAAGTACCAGCTGAAACATGGTATCCACTAACCGAGCAGTCTTCAATAGCTTCATGGGTTACACTGAGTGGAGCAGCAGGATATAGGCGTAGTGTTTCCTTAATCACAGATTGAAGATACACTAAATTTTTTGTGTGTTTCCTTAATCACAGATTGAAGATACACTAAATTTTTTTGTGTCTAATTCAGTTAATAGGAGTTTATCCTTACCAACATGAATGTCTAGTTCTTGTTTGACCTTGTTCGACGCATCACGGTTGTTGAGTAATAAAGACAAAGCCCATGTCATTGTGATTGACGAGGTATCTTCCGCAGCTAAGATAAGATTCTGTAAAATCAGTTACCATCAAACTATTAATATCAAATTGAAATTGGAATTCCTCTGAAAAATGAATATAAATATCTATTATATAATTATAATAAAATAAAGAATGACCCAACCCGAGGTTCGACCCGAGATCCGAACTGATATAATAAAAGGATATCCTAAACCCAAAGGACGACTCCTTCTTTTGCTTCCATTTTCTTCTCTGAAAGGAGATTATCATTTTCTCTCATTTTGTACCTCCATCTTAACTTTTGTTGATTGGTTGTAAACAATATCACACACATATTTTTCCAGATTCAGTTAAGAAATGAACGTACGAGACTGGTGGCTTTGTTGATGGTATCCGCCTCATGCTCCTCTGTATCACTGAGAATAGATAGTAGCGCTCCCATGAAATCTTCCTCACTATTTGCCTCATTTTCAGCTCTCTTTTCCTTGTGCTCTAGTAACCATTCCTCTGCAACTTGGTCCAAATCTTTGGCTACCTTCTTCATGAGCTTCAGGTCTCCACCAATGTCCAACCATCGCAGATACGGCAGCGCATCTGATATTATGAACTTTCCACTTAGTTCAAATAAGTCGTCCAACAACTCCTTCCATTTCACGGTTTCAACTCCTTCGTATGAATTCGGTATTCGCTTCCCCACAACGATCCTTAGAATGACGTTAAGAGTAACATCTCTGAACCATCTCTTCATCTCCACCAACACTTTGTCACTGTTACTACTTTTCTTCTTGTTCCATAGTTGATATAGCTGTTGCAGTGATGTCTTCACCTCGGATTCCCTTACATGTTTGAGCAAATTGAGGCGATGATTTGAGAGGAGCTCAATAGTGGCAATCTTGCGCATTTGACGCCAATGAAGTCCATATGGTGCAAAGCCAATCATGGCTTTGTTGTAACCCATAAGCTCCGCGCATGCAAGATTTGGACGAGTTGCAAACGCTTTATCGTTTATGGTAAGACATTCTTTCTGTTAGGATCGTCTCGAATAAGCAACGAACAAGTAAAAATAGTAGAAGAAATTGAGAAGATGAACACACAAATTTAACGTGGAAAAACCCCTCAAAAGAGGATAAAAAAACCACGGGCAAAGATAATTTTACTATAATGGCAAAAGAATGAAGAGTACAAAAGATGGAGATAAAAACTAAACCCCGAAAACCCGAAAAACAAAGAACCCTCAAACGTAAACACAAAATTCGCTGAATGTGTTATGAGTTCTAATCTAATGGGTGTCTCTCTTTATTCTAAGATTGTAAAGGAGCCTATTTATAGGCTAAATTAGCAAGTCAAATAAACTATACTAATAAATGCTAAATATATTATACTAATAAATACTAAATCTTCTAGAAAGAAAATATATTTTTGTTTAACTTGACTTGCAAGCAATCTCTTAGAATTTGGGTCACACAATTCTAACAATCTCCACCTTGACACAAATTCTTTCAATGCCATCTTTGCCAAAACCCGCCACGGGCCTATCTTGAACTATGCAGGGAATTAACTGAGTCGAATCTATGCTTAGAAGCTGGAAGACTTCTAGCCTTCGACTTGTGCACTGCCAAATCAAAACTAACCCGGGTCTGATTTTCACGAATACAGTGCCCTAACTTTTCAAAACCTGCATCCAAAAGAGAACCTCTCTTCAACCAAACGGTCATACCTTTTTCCCTCCTATGACCAAGTTGCCTCCGCTTCAAATGAGTTGACTTTGACTCCGTAACGGACGAGGGACGTCCGATTTCACCGGTCACTGTAGAACCTTCCAGAATATAAAGACTGCCGGTTCTTTTACCTTTTAACAAAACGAGAGCTCCACGAGATACTTTAATGTCGCTCGACTCGATGTTGATTCTGCATCCTTTCAAGTCTAAAATACTCAAGGAGATGAGATTCTTTCGTAAATCAGGTACATACCTGACATCTGAGAGTGTCCTAATCGTCCCATCGTGTATCCTAATTTTAACAGTACCAATACCGATTATTTTACTAGATGAATCGTTTCCCATGTGCACAACTCCACCTTCAACTGAACTGTATGTGGAGAACCATTCTCTATTGGGACACATGTGGAAAGAACATCCTGAATCTAGGATCTACTCAGACGTAAGCTTGGAGTTATCGCTCGTTGACACTAACAAGAAATCATCACCGCCTTCATCGACCAAATTAGCACCAGCTACATCTTCCTCGTTACTCTCAGCAGCTCTTTTATTTCGCAGTTTATAACAATCTGCTTTGACGTGACCTAACTTTTTGCAATAGCGACACCTTTTGTCTCGTTTCTTTGATGCTACCAAAACGGAAGCTTGTCTATCTGCTTTGCTATTCAAATCAAACTCATTGTCGAGTTTGTCTCTACTCAACAAATGACCCTTCACATCTTCGAACGAGAGTTTGTCTCTACCATAAATCAGGGTCTCCCTGAAAGACTTGTATGGAGAGGGTAAAGAGCACAATAATAGCATAGCTTGATCTTCATCGTCAATATGAACCTCAACGTTCTTTAAATCATTTAAAAGAGTAATGAATTGACTGATGTGATCTTTAAGAAGCTCACCTTCGTTCATGCGAAACGTAAATAGACGTTGTTTCAACACTAAACGGTTAGCCAGATACTTAGTCGCATAAAGAGTTTCTAACCTTTTCCACAAGGCGAATGAGGTCTTCTCCATCAATACCTCCTGCAATACTGTATTCGCGAGGCACAACTGGATTGCAGACAAGACCTTTTCATCAAGCTCTTCCCATTCTGTTTGATTTAGATTCTCAGGCTTTTTCCCTGTAACAACCTTTTTCAAGCCATTTTGAACTAGAATTGCCATCATCCGAACTTGCCACAAATTGAAATTTGTCTCACCATCGAACTTCTCAATTTCAAACCTTGTTGCTGCCATCTCTGACCGGGCTGATCTATGAAAGTTAAACTAGCTCTGATACCACTTGTTAGGATCGTCCCGAATAAGCAACGAACAAGTAAAAATAGTAGAAGAAATTGAGAAGATGAACACACAAATTTAACGTGGAAAAACCCCTCAAAAGAGGATAAAAAAACCACGGGCAAAGATAATTTTACTATAATGGCAAAAGAATGAAGAGTACAAAAGATGGAGATAAAAACTAAACCCCGAAAACTCGAAAAACAAAGAACCCTCAAACGTAAACACAAAATTCTCTGAATGTGTTATTAGTTCTAATCTAATGGGTGTCTCTCTTTATTCTAAGATTGTAAAGAAGCCTATTTATAGGCTAAATTAGTAAGTCAAATAAACTATACTAATAAATGCTAAATATATTATACTAATAAATACTAAATCTTCTAGAAAGAAAATATATTTTTGTTTAACTTGACTTGCAAGCAATCTCTTAGAATTTGGGTCACACAATTCTAACACTTTCGCAACCTCCCAATTGCTCACCACCAAAGCTCTCTGTACACCCAACTTGATAGTGAATATTCTTCCATATTTGTCAGCCATGTTAGCCAAGCTTATGTGAGGTGGTTGTGGCCCTCCTAGGAGGCGGAGATGGCCAATAATAGGGCATGCTCCACTAGCTTCTGATGCTGTTTTCTTCGAGTTTGTGTTTCCTCTTGAGATCCATAGGAAAGAGAAAAGAAACAGTAGTGGAAAAGCAATGATTACAACCGTTGAAGTTGCTGTGACTGAATGGAAATAATCCATTGCTAGATTGCTACTTCAGTAGTTAAATCTATGATCTGTATGCAATAGGGAGTTGGATATATAGGGTCAGATCATTGACTATTCGTACAGGAAAGTCTTTTTTTATGGTTTAATTTATGGTTTTCTCTTCATTATATATATTTATATGATTAGGTATTATCATGGTTTTTTCCCTTACATATATATATGTAGACATGGTTAGGTACTATCATTATTGATTATTCATATAGAGAAATTGAATTTATAGTTCTTTCTCCATATATGGTTAAATACTATTATGGTTATCTCTCTATTATATACATATATATACGTCTATATATATATAATTAGAGACTATCATCATTGTTTACTCATTCAACGAAAACAATTTTTTTTTATCGTTAAATATATGATTTTCTCTCTATTATATACATATGATTAGATATTATCATGGTTCTCTCTTCATTATATACATATATGTGTATATATAAGGTTAGGTACAATCATTATAGATTACTCAAATAACAAAGGTATTTTTTTTTCGTTGAATTTATGATGCTCTCTCCCTTCTATATGGTTAGGTACTATCATGGTTCTCTCTATTATATATATATATGTATATATATACGTCTATATATACGTCTATATATATATATGATTAGGTACTATCATCATTGTTTACTCATTGAATGAAATCAACTTATATTTTTAATCATTCAATTTATGGTTGTTTCTACCTTATTTATATATATATTATTGCCGAAAATTGAGTATATTGATGACTAAGTTAATTTAATCGAGTAGAATTGTATCACCACTTCTTCTTATTCACGTTACATTTAGCACTTAATTTCGTTTTAGTTTCATCTATTTAATTTTATTTTACTTTCTTCAATCGTACTACATAATAGAAAATAAATAAGTGTGAAGAAATAAAATATTTGAAAAGATGTAGTGGATCATTTTGAAATATTTAATTTTTAATTTTTTTTTAGAAATAATCTTTAATTGATATTTGAAAATAAAGGGTAAATATACATTTTGGAACATGAATTTGGGTTCAAGGTTCAAATTGGTAATTAAGATTTTTTTGTTGTCTAATTGGGTACCTAAACTTGGCTTCTAGGTTCAATTTGACATCTAAACTTTTTTTTATCCAATTAAGTACTTGAGCAATTGACTTTTTGGTTCAAATTAGTACATGAACTTGGTTTGATAGTTCAAACTGATTCAAATAAATTATTTACTTGGACCAGAAAAACCTAGTGCATATACCAATTTAAACCAAGAAACTAAGTTCAAGTGTTTAATTAGACCAAAATAAACTTTAAGTACAAAATTGAACTTTAAAGACACGTTCACGTATTTAATTGGATAAAAAAATATTATGTCCTGATTTGAAATTTGAAACTAAGTTTAGATACCAAAATGTAGATTTACCCAAAAAAAAATAAGATAGGTAACTACAGTTTTTCCTTTTATATCATTATTGAGAGAGGAAGATAATAGAACGTACTATTTAAGTGCCACATACCAATTTTAACCCATGTTTCAAACAAGTTTTGGTAATAGAAGAAAAAAAAATCAAATTTGCTGACTTTTTAGAGGTTAAAAGTTAAGTTCATTGAGCCGATTTAATCTTAACTTAATTGTCGTTAATATTTTTGTTAATTCAAAAGAACATGTGCTGGAGCGTGTTAAAGCATGTCACTACAAAATAACTCATTTTTACTGATATTTATAAGCGTAGGTAAAAGTAAGAAAAAGCCGACAATAATTTTACTGGCATTTCTTTAACCGCCGGCTAGGCACGTGCTGGTAAAATTTTCCGGCGGGCTGACCTCAAGTGCCAGTAAAGTGCAAACTTTTGTTGGCACAATTTTGCCAGCACTTTCAAATCTAGTAAAAAGTAAAATCCTTTTCCAGGAAATTTAAGATGCAAGTAAAATTCATATTAAAATTTTAAACACTTTGAAAGAATTTATATATAAATTTCGACAACTTGTGCTGTTACGGCTACTGTTATCGTAGCTATTGCATGCGCGTGACATCCCTGAAATAAACACATCCCACAAATCAACATATGTATATAAGATTAATTGCTTAATACAGGTCAGAGATTACGTTACTAACTTCAAAGCGGAAGAGACCATTTCCAAAGATGAAATCCACTGAACCTTCAATGTAACAATCTTTATAGTAATGTCTGCCCAAGTGATCATAGAGGGTGTCTTAAGCTCCCGGGAATTTACAGCCCAAGTTTGTAGCTGTATCTGCTGATATCCTAAATGCTAGTGTTTGTTCCCCAACTGCTCCTGGAGGTGGCACTGGTGTAGTGTTCTGCACCCGTGTTTGATTTTGCAAATAAGAAACTAATTAAACTGTAGAATAGTTAAGAAGACTAATTAAATTATGTTACCTTGAATGTTATGTTTTAGGCAATAAAATAAGGGGAATTCACAGCAAAAGCGAATTATGCATATCAACAATAATTAACATTACCTCCATTGAAATCTAAGCAAACCAAATTGGTAAGCTGATCAAATATATGTGGTTCAAGCATGCTCATAAAGCTATTAGTTAAGATGTGGTTGGTCACTATGTCATAAACAAAAACATGACTGAGTACTTCTCATTAATTTGTACTTCACTTTCTTTCAATTGATAAATATCAGCATTAAGTTGTAAACGCAGCACCATTTAGAGGATCAAACCTCCTTTATATGCTTAGTAGAAAAGGGTTCAAAAACTGATCTGTATGAAAATTGTAACTCACGCAATATAAGATACACACCTACTCTGTACTTACATTTTCAGGTAAGAAAGCAGAATTAACCAAACTTACATCAAGTCAGTCCACACCAAGGATTTTATCAAAAACCTTCCTTTTAAAATAGAAATTTCTTTTTCACACATACCTTGGATACAAGCGCAACAAGAAACAAAAGAGCCCAGAAACTGCTACAATCACCAACACCCATAAACAGCTTGTGTGAACGTATCTTTCGGCCACCTAAAGCTCATCCTCAATGACCCTTTGACCTTACCTTCAACACTAGACATCTTGTAGCTAGCAACCCTTTTCTTCTTTTGGAACTCAGGGTATTTGTAGGGGTATCTATTAAATGTGGTTATGCTCAAAGATGCAAAATTCCACTACCTACATCACCCCCAAATCCATAATAGAACCCCCTCAAACTTGAAAACACAAGTTCAATGAGAAAAGCTATCCTTCAACTGGTCACTTGGATTAAGACTTGAGAACATAATTGCTCAATGAGAAATATCATCAGGCATTGAGACTTGAAATCATTAGTTTATTTTGGTAAAAAAATCCAACCAACAATATCAATTAGTAGGTCAATTGGTAAACAAAGCTAGTAAGGCGTGGAGTTATTTTAACTTCCAATGGAGTTGCTTTAGGGATAGTCAATCCTAGAGTTTCTCGCATATCAACTGCTTCTCCTGATAGTGTCTCAATTGAAATTCCAGGGCACATTCTTCTATCACTACTAAATGGAATCAGTTCAAAGTCATGTCCTTTTACATCAATGTCTTTATGAGTAGTCATAAATCTTTCTGGTCGAAATTCTAAAGGATCTTCCCATATTTGTGGATTACATTGTATCTTTTGAAAATTAAAAATAAGCCAAGTACCAGTTGAAACATGATATCCACTAATCGAGCAGTCTTCAATAGCTTCATGAATTATAGTGAGTGGAGCAGCAGGGTAAATGCGTAGTGTTTCCTTAATCACAATTTCAGGTACGCTAAGTTTTTGGTGTCCGATTCAGTTGATGGTCGTGAAACTAACTAACAAAATTCGACTAAGACAAGCGCACCTATCGAACAGTAATATAGTTATGGTGAGACCGGAAATATCGTATCCACGAGGACTAAAAGTACTAGTAATTACTATCTTTTTATTATCTAGCCTAACAATTAAGAATGTTCTAAAATTAATTATCTAATTAACTAAGATTACGACAGAGATTAAAGTTAGAAAATATTTTTAGAAAACCGATAGAGAAGACAATACCCAAGGAAGAATCCATCTAAACTTCACTTATTACTTCTAAATTAGACGATTTATTCACTTGACTTAATTCGTAGAAATCTCTGATTTATGTTAATATCTCTCTTGAGAATAAAAATAGCTGACTCTAGGTTGATTAATTGAAATCTCTTTCTAATTAAAACTCCTATTGTCGCATTAACTCGATTTATGGATTCCCTTATAAGATTTGACTCTAATCCGGCAAATTTATATCGTCCCATTTCTAGGATTGCATGCAACTCCGGTTAATTATGAAGGATCTACTCTTAAACAGGGACTTTTGCTCTGCTGAATAAGCACATCAAAAACCTGAATTAATATCTTGGAATATTAAAGCAAGAATTAGAACTCACAATTAAGAATAAGAACAAGTATTTATCATATAATTCAAATAGTAATAAGCTCTGTCTTAGGTTTCATCTCCCCTAGGTATTTAGGGAGTTTAGTTCATAATAATGGAAAACATCTCAAAAATTGGAAAACAACAAAACATAAAGAAACCCAAAGAACTTCTACGAAATTGGATGGAAATCTTCAGTCTTGATGTAGATCCTGCTCCCGAGCTGATTCCGATGGTTGTCCTTAAGTATTTCCTGCCTTTTACTCTACGTGCCCTCTCAATCCTCTTCTAGGGTGTTTATATAGACTTTAGAATGCCTCAAAACCTTCAAAAATAGCATTTTTCGAGTAGAATTAAACTTGGGCTCGACAGGGACACGGCCGTGTGACACGTCCGTGTGAAGGTGCTCAAGCCGTGTATAATTCTGACTTGGTTTAGTGTTGACACGGTCATGACACATGGGAGTGTGGTTTACCCGTGTGTCACACATGGGCGTGTGGATCACCCGTGTGGAAGTACCTAGGCCGTGTGAAACACTAATTTAGGCCCAATTTGTCCGTTTTTGGCCCGTTTCTTGCTCTTTTTGCTATTCTAAGCTCTTCTGAGTATAAAACATGAAATTAAACCATTAGAAGCATCAAATTTAATGAAACCAAGGAAAAATCATCCATAAATATTTCAAGAATGAGATAAAAATATGCATATATTATGGTTTATCATCAGTCAGTAAGAGCCTATCCTTGCCAACGTGAATGTCTAGTTCTTATTTGACTTTATTCAATGCATCACGGTTGTTGAATAATAAAGACAAAGCCCATGTCATTGTGATTGATGAGGTATCTTCCGCTGTTACGATAAGATTCTGTTAAACCATTTACCATCAGACCATTAATATCGGATTGAAATTGGAATTCATGTGAAAAATGAATATAAATATCAAACACTTATTTTTCCAGATTCAGTTGAGAAATGAACGTACGAGACTGGTGGCTTTATTGATGGCATCCACGTCGTGCTCTTCTGTATCACTGAGAATAGATAGTAGCACTCCCATGAAATCTTCCCCACTATTTCCCTTATTTTCAGCTCTCTTTTCCTTGTGCTCTCGTAACCATTCCTCCGCAACTTGGTCCAAATCTTTGGCTACGTTCTTCATAGACTTTTCGTCTCTACCAATGTCCAACCATCTCAGATACGGCAGCGCATCTGATATTAAGAGCTTTCCACTTAGTCCAAATAAGTCGTCCAACGACTTCTTCCATTTCACGTTTTCAACTCCTTCGTATGAATTCGGTATTCGCTTCCCTACAATGATCCTTAGAATGATGTTAAGAGTAACATCTCTGAACCATCTCTTCATCTCCACCAATACTTTGTCACTGTTACTACTTTTCTTCTTGTTCCATAGTTGATATAACTGTTGCAGTGATGTCTTCACCTAGGATTCCCTTACATGTTTGAGCAAATTGAGGCGATGATTTGAGAGGAGCTCAATAGTGGAAATCTTGCGCATTTGACGCCAATAAGGTCCATATGATGCAAAACCAATCATGGCTCTGTTGTAACCCATAAGCTCCCTGCATGCAAGGTTTGGACGAGTTGCAAACACTTTATCGTTTATGGTAAGACATTCTTTCGCAATCTCCCAATTGTTCACCACCAAAGCTCTATGCACACCCAACTTGATACTGAAGATTCTTCCATATTTGTCAGCCATGTTAGCCAAGCCTTATGTGAGGTGGTTGTGGCCTTCCTAGGAGGCGGAGATGGCCAATAATAGGGCATGCTCCACTAGCTTCTGGTGCTGTTTTCTTCGAGTTTGTGTTTCCTCTTGAGATCCATAGGAAGGAGAAAAGAAACAGTAGTGGAAAAGCAATGATTGCAACAGTTGAAGTTGCTGTGACTGAATGGAAATAATCCATTGCTAGATTGCTACTTCAATAGTTAAATCTATGATCTGCATGCAATAGAAAAGATGTAGGAGTTGGATTTATAGGGGTACGTACTATCATCATTCACTATTCAGACAGGGAAAGTCTTTTTTTATGGTTACCTTTCCATTATATATGGTTTGACTCTTTTGTTTTTTTTTTTTATCGTTTAATTTATGTTTCTACTATCATGGCTGTCTCTCCATTGTATATATAGTTACATACGATGGTTATTAATTGTTAATTATTAATTATTAAAATAACGAAAGTTTTTTTTTTTGGTTGAATTTATGGTTCTTTCATCGTTGTATATATGGTTAGGTAATATTATGGTTCTCTTTATTATATATATATGGTTAGGTACAATCATCATTGTTTATTCATTTAATGAAAGTATCTTTTATCTTTTTTCTCTCTCGATTATATACATACATATGTATATATATGTTTAGAAACTATCATTATGTATTATTCATACAACAGAAATATTTATATTTTTGATTGAATTTATAGTTTTCTCACCATTATATATATAGTTAAATATTATCATGGTTCTTTCTCTATTATATATATATACACGTATGTGTATATATATGATTAAGTATTATTATTATCGTTTGATTATGTTAGAGTATGAGGTAGTCTGTTAGGTTGTTATGCGGTTATAGAATGGTTAGCTGTAGTTAGCTTAGTTAGTTCATTTAAAGCACTGTATATATACGTGCTATTGTAAGCATACAAGCAAGCAAGAAATTCATTTTTTCAAGATGCAGTTTCTGTTATACATTTCTCTGTTGAATATGCTTCATTAGTTCTTACCTTCTATTAGTTATTTCTACGTCTTCTTGAGATATTCTTTTATGGTATCAGTCGCCTGGTAACCGTCGGGCATGGCTACTGCGCATCCAGCTGATTCTAAGTCGGTTGAGCCACATGGCTTGGTGTTCACCAGTGATCGTGTTGTCACCTCATTTCCTCGACATGAAGTGGTGAAACTTGACGAGAGGACGTTTCTTCAATGGCAACAACAGGTGCGTTTCATCCTTGCTGGTTATGGCCTCCTTGGCTTTCTTGATGGCTCCTTGACCACTTCGTCCAAGTTTCTGCAATCCACTGATGGCACGTTGGTTGTTAATCCGTCTACTTCTGTTTTTGAGCAACAAGACAACCTCCTTACCTCCTGGTTGCTTTCTACAATCAGTGCGTCGTTTCTCTCGTCGTTCACGGATGTCCGCACCGCGTCCGATGTATAGATCGTGGCAAACAGTTTGTTTGCGGCTGACACAACTATGAAGCAGTCGCACCTTCGCCACGAGCTTCACTCCCTCAAGAAAGGTAGTCTCTCCATCCGATCTTACGTCGATAAAATAAAAGGATTGTGTGCTCTTTTTGCAGCATCCGGGTCTCCGATCTCTGAAGCTGAACGCACAGCAGTGCTACTTGCGGGTCTGTCGGCAGAGTTTGATGCGGTTGTCTCCTTCGTTTCCCTCTCCTCAACTCCATTACCGTTTCAGCGAGTAGTTGATGCTCTCCTTGACTGTGAAGCTCGTCAGGAGCGATCTGTTCAAGATGTTCTGCTGTCTGTGAATCTTGTCGAAGGATCTATTCAAGGGGCGGATGGATCTTCTCCTGGCTCTTCTCGTAGTGGTCGTCCTCTCGTGCGTGGCCGTGGTCAGGGCTTTCGTCCTCGAGTCCAGTAACAAATCTGTAGCCGATTTGGTCACCTTGCTCAGAGGTGCTATTATCGCTACTATCGGGATGACCAGCCATCGACTGATGCTCCGGTAGTGTCGCAAGGAGGATCACTCTTTGATGTGCCTAGGGATGATTGGGGGCGTGGCTCTCGGGTTCAACCAGAACGTGGTCAAAATTGATGGCTGCTGGTCAAAATTGGTATGCTCCACCTCCTGTTTATCCCAGGCCGAATATGGGGGTCTCCAATATGGATCCACTGTTAGAAATCAAACCCACTCCAAGCATAATCTAGAAGCATGAGACGTGGAGCAATTTTGTGCCATGCAAAGTGCTGAAATTTTAGCCATACAAAGTGCTCCATTATTGAGATGTTTTGTGGCTGGAAATTAAGTGGATTAATAGCCACATTTGTTGTCACTTTATCAGCCTATAAATAGAGGCTTGAACTTGTGTTGTAATGAAGTAAAATGAGAAGAAAAAAGAAATAAGAGAAGCAACGTGAGTGAGAGTGAGAAGGTTAGCAAACCTTGAGTGAGTTAAAATCTAGCAGCAGCTAGACTATCTAGTCATTGAGAAAATATTTGTAATCTTCGTATTGTAATATATTGAGTGTGTAATAAAAAGTAAATTTTCGGCCCATCACGTTTCCAACAAGTGGCATCAGAGCTACGGTTCGGAGCTTGGTTCGGAGTTCGGTTCGTGTCCGGTTCGTGTCCAGTTCGGAGTACCTTTGGTGTTCATCTAACAAGTCGATATGGGCGACGTAATTCAGCTACAAGTTCCACAATTGACGAAGACAAATTATGGAAATTGGAGCATTCGAATGAAGGCTTTGCTCGGTTCGCAAGATTGTTGGGAGATCGTTGAAAAAGGATACATCGAGCCCGGAGATGCCGCTACAGAAGCAGCTTTATCAAATGACGCTAAGAAGGCGTTACGAGAAGCACGAAAGAAGGATCAAAAGGCCTTGAATAGTATCTTTCAAGGTATGGATGAATCAACCTTCGAGAAAATATCAGATGTGAAGAACGCGAAGAATGCATGGGAGATTTTGCAAAAATCATTTCAAGGTGTAGAAAAAGCTAAAAAGGTACGCCTTCAGTCACTTAGAGCTGAATTTGAAATGTTAAAAATGAAGAGCTCCGAGAATATCGATGACTATGCCAATCGTGTAAAATCGGTGGTAAATGAAATGAAACGAAATGGAGAAACTCTTGACGAGGTAAGAGTGATGGAGAAAATTCTACGGTCACTCACACGCAAATTCGAGTACGTAGTCGTTGCCATCGAAGAATCAAAAGATTTGTCAAAGATGTCGCTCGAAGAACTTGTGGGTTCTCTGCAAGCCCATGAGCAAAAGATGAAGCTAAATGAAGATAGTGAAAATCTTGATCAAGCCTTGCATAGCAAGTTGTCCGTCGACGACGGAGAAACAAGTAATAACTTTAACCAAGGAAGAGGAAACCGCAGAGGATACCGTGGAGGCTACCGTGGTGGAAACAGAGGAGGAAGAGGATCACGAGGACGTGGAAATCAATCATATGGGAGATATCAAGAAAATAAAGATTATCAAACATCCAACCGTGGACGTGGATCTAGAGGTCGTGGCCGAGGCAGATTTCAAGAAAATAAATCTCAGGTACAATGCTACAACTGTAACAAGTATGGACATTTCAGTTACGAGTGCAGATCAACACACAAAGTGGATGAAAGAAACCATGTAGCAGTCGCAGCAGAAGGCAACGAAAAAGTGGAATCAAGTGTCTTTCTCACTTACGGAGAAAATGAAGATCGCAAGAGAAGTGTGTGGTATCTCGACAACGGTGCAAGCAACCACATGTGTGGAAGAAAGGAGCTGTTCACAGAATTAGATGAAACAGTTCATGGACAAATAACTTTTGGAGACAACTCACATGCAGAAATCAAAGGAAAGGGCAAGGTTGTTATAACACAAAGGAATGGAGAGAAGAAGTACATCTCAGACGTTTACTACGTACCAGCTTTGAAGAGCAACCTGATCAGTCTTGGTCAACTCCTAGAAAAAGGATATGAAGTTCATATGAAAGACCGCTCACTCGCCATCAGGAACAAAAGTGGAGAATTAGTTGTTCGAGTTGATATGACGCGAAATCGTCTTTTCACCCTCGACATCGAGTCTGGAGAAGTAAAATGCATGAAGACGGATCTGAAAAATGAATCATGGTTGTGGCACTTAAGGTACGGACATCTCGGATTTTCTGGCTTGAAGCTGTTGTCGAAGACAAATATGGTGAATGGATTACCAAGTATTAATCATCCAGATCAACTGTGTGAAGCCTGTGTCAAAGGAAAGCAGCATAGGCAGAAATTTGAAGTAGGAAAATCTCGAAGAGCTAGAAGACCATTGGAAATTGTACACACCGACATATCTGGTCCGTACGACATTGAATCACTCGGTGGAAACAGGTACTACCTAACTTTTATTGATGATTATAGCAGAAAATGTTGGGTTTATTTTCTCAAAGCAAAATCGGAAGCCCTAGAAAAATTCAAGGAGTTCAAAGCAATGGTGGAAAAACAGAGTGGTCGATATTTGAAGATACTCAGATCCGATAGAGGAGGCGAGTATACTGCAAAGCTTTATGAAAGTTTCTGCAAGGATCATGGAATCATTCATCAGTTAACAGCCAGACGCACTCCACAACAAAACGGAGTTGCAGAAAGGAAGAATCGGACAATTCTGGATATGGCAAGAAGCATGATAAAAGGTAAACACCTTCCGAGAACTTTCTGGGCTGAAGCCGTTGAATGCGCAGTTTATCTGTTGAATCAATGTCCAACAAAAAGTGTAAGACACAAGACACCAGAAGAAGCATGGAGCGATCACAAGCCAAGAGTTGGACACCTCAAAATTTTTGGATGCATTGCATATGCACACGTTCCTGAGCAACAGAGGAAAAAGCTTGACGATAGAGGAGAGAAGTGTATCTTTATAGGCTATGACAAAAGAAGTAAGGCCTACAGACTTTATAATCCTCTTACTAAGAAATTGATTATCTCAAGAGATGTCGAGTTCGATGAAGCGGATTACTGGAGATGGAGTGAAGAAGAAAAGAAAGTGGAAGGATTATTTTTCAACGAAGACGACAATGATGTCATCAACCAAGAAGAACAAGGCGATGATCAAAGTCCTGGTACAATAGCCCCTTCGTCACCAACCAGCAGCAGCGGAAGCAGCAGCTCAGATGAAGCACCCACAAGAACACGGAGTCTCAACGACATCTACAATTCTACGGAACCTGTAGAGACGCAGTTCGATTATTCACTATTCTGTCTAATGACAGAATGTGATCCAGTGACATACGAAGAAGCAATTGAAAACAATAAATGGAAGAAGGCCATGGACGAGGAGATTGCTGCAATAAGAAGGAATGACACGTGGGAGCTAACAAGTCTGCCAGAAGGACATAGCCCGATTGGTGTCAAGTGGGTGTACAAGACGAAGACCAACAAAGAAGGAAAAGTAGAGAAATACAAGGCAAGACTAGTCGCCAAAGGCTACAAGCAAAGACAAGGAGTGGACTATGATGAAATATTTGCTCCAGTCGCAAGAATAGACACAATTAGGCTTCTCATAGCGGTCGCAGCACAATACAAATGGAAAATCTATCAGATGGACGTCAAGTCTGCATTCTTGAATGGCTGCTTGGAGGAGGAAGTCTACATAGAACAACCACCTGGATATAGCATACAAGGAAAGGAGGACAAAGTCTACCGATTGAAGAAAGCTTTGTATGGATTGAAGCAAGCCCCAAGAGCATGGAACACAAGGATCGACGAGTACTTCCAAAGAAATGGATTCATCAAAAGCCCGCACGAGCACACCCTGTACACAAAGAAGAATGGATATGGAGATATCATGATCGTATGCCTATATGTGGATGACATGATCTTCACCGGAAACAATCCAGGTATGTCTGATGATTTCAAGAAAGCTATGACTAAAGAATTTGAAATGACAGATATCGGTGAGATGTCATACTTTCTTGGAGTCGAGGTGAAACAAATGCAAGATGGAATTTTTGTCTCTCAAAAGAAGTATGCGGAGCAGATTTTGAACAAGTTCAAAATGAAGGATTGCAAGCCAGTAGTCACGCCAGCTGATCCAGGGATGAAGCTAAGTGTTGATTCGACAAGGGAGTCGATAAATTCGACGTTGTTTAAAAGTCTCGTTGGAAGTTTAAGGTATTTGACAATCACACGACCAGATATTACATATGCAGTAGGATTGGTGAGCAGATTCATGGAGAAGCCGAAGCAAGACCACTTAATTGCCGCAAAAAGAATTTTGAGATATATCAAAGGTACGATGAACCATGGTTTATTCTATACCCACTCACAAGATTCAAAATTAGTTGGCTACTTAGATAGCGATTATGGGGGAGACTTGGATGATCGGAAAAGCACTTCCGGATATGCATTCCACATCAGTTCCGCAGTTTTTTCATGGTCGTCAAAGAAGCAACAAACAATTGCTCTCTCAACATGTGAAGCAGAGTATATGGCCGCAGCAACTTGTACATGCCAAGCAATGTGGTTGAAGAATATTTTAGGAGAAATAGGTGTTTCAAATGAAGGTCCAATTACCATCTACGTTGACAACAAATCCGCTATATCACTTGCCAAGAATCCGGTGTCGCACAGCCGAAGCAAGCACATCGATACGAAGTATCATTTTATCCGAGAGCAAGTGAAAAACAAAAACGTGGAGTTGGTCCATTGCAGGACAGAAGATCAACTGGCAGATATTTTCACAAAGCCGTTGAAAGTGGAGACATTCAACAAATTCAAAGAGAAGCTCGGTATGAAAGTTGGGTTTGAGGGGGAGTGTTAGAAATCAAACCCACTCCAAGCATAATCTAGAAGCATGAGACGTGGAGCAATTTTGTGCCATGCAAAGTGCTGAAATTTTAGCCATACAAAGTGCTCCATTATTGAGATGTTTTGTGGCTGGAAATTAAGTGGATTAATAGCCACATTTGTTGTCACTTTATCAGCCTATAAATAGAGGCTTGAACTTGTGTTGTAATGAAGTAAAATGAGAAGAAAAAAGAAATAAGAGAAGCAACGTGAGTGAGAGTGAGAAGGTTAGCAAACCTTGAGTGAGTTAAAATCTAGCAGCAGCTAGACTATCTAGTCATTGAGAAAATATTTGTAATCTTCGTATTGTAATATATTGAGTGTGTAATAAAAAGTAAATTTTCGGCCCATCACGTTTCCAACATCCACGTGGGCCACATGCAGTGAATTTTTCTCTTGGGCCATCGTCCTTTGTGCCACATAGAAATAGACCCTCTAATATTGGTCTACATTCGGCTTATGGACACCGGTCTTTGGATGATCTTTATGAGTCTCCTAGTGGCCTACCTACTTGGCAAAATGGGCAACATGATTCAGGACTGAATTTTGAGCAACATGGATCCGTGAGGCCTCGGTTAAATAATGGGCCAAATTCCTCTGGGCCAAATGTTAACTGTGTTAATCTTGATAGACCCTTACAAAATAATGCCCCTACTGTTCCTTGGCGCACAAAACCGAGGGCCCGGATGTTTGATGTTGACTCTTCTTCATATGACTCCTCTCAGTTCATTGGGATTCCTCGGCTTCCTGAGTTGCATGCTTCGGCTTACTCTAATGGCACGACCTATGGTTCCAAATCTAATGGGAATGATTCGTATGTTCCGTTGCTGGTGGAGAGCACATCTTAGTGTCCTGACTCTAGGGCTACTCACCATGTGTGCCAAAATTCATCGGGATTAAATGCCTCCACTCCTTATTCAGGTAATTCCTCTCTTCTAATGGGGAATGGAGCCCCTACTCGAATATCCTCTGTTGGCCATGTCGTTCTGCCCGTGTCGAATAGATTGTTCCATCTGTCTAATGCTCTCTGTGTGCCAAGTATTCGCAAGAATCTTATGTCCGTTTCTCAATTTGCATCTAATAATAATATGTTTTTTGAATTTCACTCCTCACATTGTGTTATTAAGGATGCCCAGACACAGGCGGTCTTGCTGCGGGGCCAAGTTCGTGATGGCCTCTATCAATTCACTGTTGGTCAATTTGTTTCGTCTGCTAAAACTCCGTCTATTCATAATACTGAGGTTTTGCCTTGTTATGAAAATAACACTGTTTTTGCACTGTGGCATAAACGACTTGGACATCTGGCTGCTACTGTTGTTACTGCTGTTGTTAATAAATGTAATATTGTTTCTACTAAGAAATGTTTAGACAATGTTTGCGTAGCTTGTCAAAAAGGGAAATCACATAAATTGCCTTTTGTATCTTTTACTACTGAATATTTGGATTCTTTTGAATTGGTTGTCTCTGATTTGTGGGGTGATAATACTCTAAAATGACGTGTTTTTATATATTAATCATGTGTTTATTTTGAGCTTGAGCCTACTAATTTGAGCTATTTATGTCTTTTTATCTTTTAGGGACTAAATTAGAGGCGAAAAGTAAATTCAAGGGAAAAGCGTCAATTTGGAGATTAAATAGGCCAATATGCAACGTGGGACAAATATGGTGCCAAAAATGCAAACATGGAAGGCACAAGGACTTAAAAGCAAATAAAAGAGATTTTATTTTGGAAGACTCTATTTTATTTTATTCTATTAGGATAATTAATATTAAGATAATTATTAGGATTATTCAAATTTAGGATTTTATTTTAATTATCTTTGTTTATCTTTAATAAAATGTATTTATCTTTTTAGAATTTAAGTTCAATTAGACTATCTCCTTAGCACTATAAATAGGGGGTGAAGTGACTCTATTTGGGGGCATTTTTTTCTATAAACACTCTCCCCCAAAAGTATTTTGTTCTTTCATATTTCTTTTCAATAAAATTTCTTTTTCCATATTTTTATTTATTTGCTTTCCCTCTATTATCATGAGCCACTAAAAAACCCTTCTAGCCTAAAGTTGTCAATATTTCCCCAAAAAGGGTTCTTGAGGCCTAGAATCCGTACTTAGCCTTCTCGCCAAGTATTCATCGTTTCTCCGCACTACGGGCTGACGCTTCCGTCCATGGCCCTTAAGAAGTAAGTTTTTTAGCATATGCAAATGCGGCCGCTTTGTATGTTTTGGAAGGACTGCATAGTCGGTTCGTTAACTTACTGCATCAGACGTTGGCGAGCCAAAGAGACAAAATGGCGTGGGATTCACCATTGAGAAGCGTTAATCTAGCATAGATTACTGGCTAGAGTCAGGTTCCCTAAAAATCGTAAATCTAATCTTTGGAGCTGGTGGTTGTAAGCGTCCTCTTCCACTATAACTGGCTTACTTGAGTCGAGAAGGATCATCCAAAAGCCAAGGATTGAGCCCAAGGCGGAATGAGACAACCGAAGGCTAGAACTTTCCCATAAGAATTTCTTTTCTCTTAAAACTCTCTTTATTATTTTTATTATTTTCGTAATCATAATTTCAGTAAACTTTAAATTCTGTTTTTATTTTATTTTCACTTCCAAAATCAATTCTTAAATTCTGTTTTTTATTTTTTTCCAGGAACGCAGGTTTTCTTGGGTACGATTCTGCCCAGGATTTCGAGAGACAAGCATTCATATAATCCGGTCCCTGAGGATTCGACCCTACTTCCCCTTTACTATTTCTTTTTCATTATTTTACAGGGAATAGGATATTTTTGGTGCTCTCAACGACCGCATCAAATTTTGGTGCCGTTGCCGGGGATCGGCAACATACTAATCTTGTTTTTCTTTGTTTTCTATGACCAGATCTGCTCCAGGTACTCTTGCGTTCGACTCAGAAATTGAAAAGACTACGAAAGCTAATCGAAAGGAAACAAAACTAAGGAAAAAGCAGTCAGTAGTGGTTGGAACTCAAAGCAATCCACCGCCAAAAATTAGAATCGACGACAAAATAGAGTCTAAGGTTAACGAAAACCCTACTCAAACGTTAGAAAGTAAAGAAGAAGAAGTCGATTCCCCTGAAGAAGTGCTAAACACTAGGGTTGACGAAAACCCTAATTTAACACCTCAACTTGTGGCTCAGACAATTCGGCAACTGGCCGAAGCGCCGGCAGAACAACCGCTACTATGCATCGCGTATCCTACTATGGATACTAATTTTGAATTAAAGTCAGGCTTGATTCAGCTACTGCCAACTTTCCGTGGGTTACAAAATGAAAACCCTCACAAGCATTTAAAAGAATTCCATATGGTTTGTTTGAGTATGAAACCTCAGGGGGTAACTGAGGATCAAATTAAATTACGCGCTTTCCCTTTTTCCCTAGCAGATTCAGCCAGGGAATGGTTATTTTATTTACCTCCTGGATCCATTACAACTTGGGCTGATCTATCTCATTTATTCCTTAACAGGTTTTTCCCTGCATCACGAGCGACTGAGTTAAGAAGAGAAATCATGGGCATAAGGCAAAAAGACGTAGAGACTCTATACGACTATTGGGAGTGATTTAAGAAGTTGTGTACAAGTTGCCCACAACACGGTATAACGGAACAGTCTTTGCTCCAATACGTTTATGAAGGCTTGAAACCCATGGAGATGAATATGGTAGATGCCGCGAGTGGAGGAGCATTAGTCAACATGACTCCACAACAAGCAAGAGACTTAATCTCCACAATGGCTGCGAATTCCCAGTAATTTCGAGCCAATCCTGAACCCCCTAGAAGGGTTCACCAGCTAAGTAATTCTATCATTGAAGATAAACTTGATAGACTTACTAATATTGTGAATTCCCTTGTTACAGAAAAATCGAAACCAGCCCGAGTATGTGGAATATGTGCTACACCTGAACATACGACTGATGCGTGCCCTAGTCTGTGTGACAATTCTATGGCCCATTTAGATGTTGTGGGAAATTTTCCTGGGCCACCACAAAGACGATACGACCCTTACGCCAATACCTACAACCCAGGATGGAGGGACTACCCTAATTTTAGTTATGGGGCTAATCCACGATATAACCAGCCATACCAAAATCGAGCCCCACAACAGTCACAAGATTCAGGTAATTCTTTAGAAACTTTGGTCAATAAATTAGCAACTAATGACCTTGATTTTAACCAGTAAACTCTCAATTTCCAAAGAGAAATGAAGGGTTTTCAGCAGAAAACTGAAGCATCCATAAGGGAGTTGACCACATCAATTGAGAAATTAAACTCTCAAGGAAAACTGCCATCACAAACAGAACCAAACCTGAGGTAGAATGCGAATGCAGTAACGTTACGAAGCGCAAAGATCCTAGAACCAGTTCCTGGTAAGAATCTTGGTCAAGAAATCGCCCAGGAAACTCCAGGAAACGACGAACAGATCTGAGCGAAACCCCCACTGCCGAAAATCTAACCTCCATTCCCAGGACGATTAAATCAGTGTCGAAAAAGTAAAGGAAACAAGGAGATCCTCGAAACATTCAGGAATGTTGAGATCAACTTACCACTGTTAGATGCCATTGACAGATTCCGCGGTATGCCAAGTTCCTCAAAGAACTTTGCACCAACAAACGAAAACTAACAGGTAATGAAAAGGTAAGTGTTGGTGAGAATGTTTCCGTAGTTCTACAGCGAAAAATGCCGGTTAAATGCAAAGATAGGGGTATGTTCGCTATTCCATGCAAAATTGGCCATTTGGGAATTAAGAAGGCTATGTGTGATCTAGGGGCCTCAATAAATGTAATGCCTTATTCTATTTATGAATCACTTAACGCGGGTTTTTTGACAAAGACAGGTGTTATTATTCAATTGGCAGACAGGTCTATTGTGCATCCCGAAGGAGTCCTCGAGGACGTTTTGGTAAAATTTAATGAACTTATTTTCCCTGCAGATTTCTACGTAATTAAGATGGAGGAGGACAACACTGCTGGATCTTCAGACCTCCTGTGGGGCCGACCCTTCCTTAGTACTGCTAGCACCAAGATCGATGTCCGAAGCGGCACTCTTACGATGGAATTTGATGGGGAGATCGTGAAATTCAATGTTTACGATGCCATTAGCCATCCAAGCGAAATCTTGAGCGTAAACCGCGTCGACCTGATTGACTCATTAGTGGACGAGACTTTTAAGTCAACTTATGAAGATGAATCTGAATATAGATATGATGATTATGAATTTGTTAAGACATTATTATCACCATCAGAAACTAAACTTCTACCTTCTGTTGTGCAGGCTCCAGATTTGGAATTGAAACCACTTCTCGCGCATCTCAAGTATGCATTTTTAGGAAAATGTAATACCTTACCCATTATAATTTCAAATAAACTCTCTAAACCCGAGGAGGAAAGTTTGATCCAGGTACTAAAGAGTCATAAGGAGGCGATTTGCTGGACCATTGCTGACTTGAAGGGGATAAGCCCCATGACATGCACCCACAAGATTTACTTAGAGGAGAACACGAAACCAAGGAGAGAGGCACAAAGACGCTTAAACCCGAATATGATGGAGGTGGTGAAAAAAGAAAAAATTAAGCTGCTGGATGCTGACATCATTTTCCCTATTTCTGACAACAGATGGGTAAGTCCGGTACAAGTCGTGCCCAAAAAAACGGGCGTAACAGTAAATAAAAATGCTGAGGGCGACTTAGTACCGGTCCGAGTGCAGAACGGGTGGTGTGTCTGCATCGATTACAGGAAGTTGAACGCTTATACTAGAAAAGATCATTTCCCTCTTCCTTTTATAGATCAAATGCTTGAACGTTTAGCTGGTAAAACTCACTTTTGTTGTCTTGATGGATATTCAGGTTTCTTCTAGATCCCTGTTGCGCCAGAAGACCAGGAAAAGACCACTTTTACATGCCCGTTCGGCACGTTTGCATACAGGAGGATGCCATTTGGACTTTGCAATGCACTAGCTACCTTTCAGAGATGCATGATGAGTATATTTTCTGAATATGTAGAAAAAATTATTGAAGTTTTTATGGATGATTTTACCGTGTATGGAAACTGTTTTACTGAATGCCTTGAAAACCTTACGATAATTTTGAACAGGTGCATAGAATTTAATCTTGTCTTGAACTATGAAAAGTGTCATTTTATGGTAGACAAAGGTTTGATTCTAGGTCATATAGTCTCATCTAAGGGAATTGAGGTTGATAAGGCCAAAATTGACATTATAAATTCTTTGCCATATCCCTCTACTGTTAGAGAGATACGTTCTTTTCTTGGCCATGCAGGATTTTACAGGCATTTTATAAAAAACTTCTCAAAAATAGCTGAACCATTGTGCGAGTTGTTGCAGAAAGACAAAAAATTTGAGTTTGACTCAAAATGCAAGGAGGCTTTTGATACACTTAAGCAAAAGTTGGTAACCGCCCCTATAGTACAAGCACCAGACTGGAACTATCCCTTTGAAATTATGTGTGATGCAAGTGAACGTAGCGTGGGAGCCGTATTGGGACAAAAGATAGCGAAAGAGCCTCATGTCATCTGTTACGCCTCAAAGACCCTAGATGCTGCACAAAGCAACTACACAACCACAGAAAAAGAACTTTTAGCTATTGTGTTTGCTTTAGATAAATTTCGATCATATTTACTGGGATCTAAGGTGATTATTTTTTCTGACCATGCAGCTCTTAGGTACTTAATCGCAAAGAAGGAAGCAAAGCCAAGGCTCATTAGGTGGATTTTACTGCTCCAAGAATTTGACATCGAGATTCGTAACAAAAAGGGGTGTGAAAACCTGTGGCCGACCACTTAAGTAGGATAAAAAATCCATTTGATGATGATCCCATAAAGGATGAGTTCCCCGACGAAAGCTTATTCTCAACCGAGGCTTACTATTCGTGGTATGCAGACATAGTTAATCTCTTAACCACAGGATCGCTGCCCACTGAGTTAGCTTAATCCATAAAAAACAAGCTTAGACGCGAAGCTCAGAATTACATATGGGACGATCCATACTTGTGGAAACATTGCTCAGATCAGATAATACGACGATGTGTTCCAGAAACCGAGGTAACCTCTATCATTACTTTTTGTCACACAGAAGCTTGTGGAAGTCACTTTGGCCCTAAGCGGACAGCTCACAAGTTATTAGAGTGTGGGCTATATTGGCCTACAATCTTTTGCGACGCATTTAACTTCTGTAAGTCTTGCGATAAATGTCAGCATACAGGTAATATCACTAGACGAAATCAAATGCCCCTATCCCCGATTCATGTATGTGAGATTTTTGATGTATAGGGCATTGATTTCATGGGCCCTTTTATTTCTTTGTTTGGAAACGTATATATACTTCTTGCAGTAGACTATATTTCTAAGTGGATAGAAGCAAAGCCTACTCGCAATGATAATGTTAATACTGTTGTGGAGTTTTTAAAACGAACTATTTTTTCTAGGTTTGGAACACCTCGAGCTTTGATCAGTGATCGTGGTACCCACTTTTGCAACAAGGTCATGAAGGCACTATTATCAAAATACGGGGTTCATCATCGTATAGCAACAGCCTACCATCCCCAAACGAACGGCCTAGCAGAGGTTTCAAACAAGGAGATCAAATCAATTTTCGAAAAAACGGTTCGACCTAACCGTAAGGATTGGAGTCTTCGGCTCAATGACGCGCTTTGGGCCTATCGGACGGCGTATAAGGGACCAATTGGCATGACCCCGTATCGACTTGTTTTTGGCAAAGCATGTCATCTACCAGTAGAGTTGGAGCATAAAGCTTATTGGGCTATTCGACAATGTAACATGGAGTTAGAGCCCGCGGGGAAGGCAAGGAAATTAGACATTCAAGAATTGGAGGAAATTCGCAATGATGCCTACGAGAATGCTCGAATTTATAAGGACAAAACAAAGATATTTCATGACAAAAATATAGTTCAGAAGCATTTCTCAGTAGGACAAAGAGTTTTGCTTTATAACTCCGTACTAAAGCTATTCCCAGGTAAGCTTCGATCTCGGTGGCAAGGACCTTTTATTGTGACTGAAGTATTTACAAATGGCGCAGTTGAAATAGAGAGTGAAGAATCAGGAAGGATTTACGAAAAAACGGTTCGACCCAACCGTAAGGATTGGAGTCTTCGGCTCAATGACGCGCTTTGGGCCTATCGGACGGCGTATAAGGGACCAATTGGCATGACCCCGTATCGACTTGTTTTTGGCAAAGCATGTCATCTACCAGTAGAGTTGGAGCATAAAGCTTATTGGGCTATTCGACAATGTAACATGGAGTTAGAGCCCGCGGGGAAGGCAAGGAAATTAGACATTCAAGAATTGGAGGAAATTCGCAATGATGCCTACAAGAATGCTCGAATTTATAAGGACAAAACAAAGATATTTCATGACAAAAATATAGTTCAGAAGCATTTCTCAGTAGGACAAAGAGTTTTGCTTTATAACTCCGTACTAAAGCTATTCCCAGGTAAGCTTCGATCTCGGTGGCAAGGACCTTTTATTGTGACTGAAGTATTTACGAATGGCGCAGTTGAAATAGAGAGTGAAGAATCAGGAAAGTGGTTCACAATCAATGGTCAACGGCTGAAGCCATTTTACAAGAATTTCCAGGTCCACACGGTCGAGAAAATTCAGTTAGAGCCACCATAAAACCGTTTAAGACGTCGAGCTAACGACGTTAAACAAGCGCTTGTTGGGAGGCAACCCAATCTTTATTTTTATTTTTATTTTTATTTTTATTTATTATTTTTCTTTCTTTTATTTTATTATTTATTATTTATTATTTTATTTTATTTTATTTTAGTTAAATATTAATAAATTTCTCTTCTTCCATCTAGGTGAAACGGAGCGAAAATACGAAGAAAAAAAAGACAGAAAGTGTGCACCAAAATGCCATATCCCTGCTGCCAAACAGTCCTATTCCAGCCCTAGAATCCCCAAAACTTGCCGCCAAACACCCTTTTTCAGCAACTAAAACCCCCAAACCTTATATTTTTTTTCTTCTTTTCCAAAATTTCTCCATTACCGCCAACTCCTTTCTCCTCCACCACCCACCACTGATTTCTCAGCCACCATGGTGAGAACCCGAAGCCGAACCAACATTGCACACGTCACCCACCCCGTCTTCACCTCTTGCCGCTTCACCATCTTCTTCTCCATCGTGTGCGCCAACCGAAGATAACTACATGGGGAGTTTTTCTAAACTTTTTTTCTCCACCTATTTGTTTTCCTTTTACTTTCACATCGAGGACTATGTGTTTTAAGTGGGGGGAGGCATTCTTCATTGTTACTGTTATTATCTGCTATTTTTGCTATCATATTGTTGTTGTTGTTTTGTGCTCGTTTCTGCCTATTTATTTTAAGAATATCCTGCTGCTTTTTATGCCCAAGATTTTACCAGGAATTACCTACTGTTTGACTTTCATGCATGATTTTTACCTTCTAAGGAAGTTATGATTTTTCCCATAATTGATTCCATCTCCACTGTTTTATTTTTATTAGGCTAAAAATAATTGTGACTAATAGGGTTAATTCTATCTTACTTTTCGTAAAATTGATCAAGTTTAATATAAAGTGAACACTTAAAATGATTGCATGCTTAATTAATGTTCATGGCTATTAGGTGATTATTGAAACTTATTTTTGACACTTAAATTTTTTTCTTTCCTGAGTTCTCAAGAATTTTAAATATCGTTTAATTTTTAATAAATGTTTTCCATGGTTATGAGTGCAGCATAGATCGTGACTGACTGAGTAACCGGGGTAGGGTGCTTGGGTTGTCATTCTACTTCGCGTCAAAAGGTTGTGTGACGTGACAAGTAAAACTCCGCTAGCCGAGGTTATGAGTATGGCTCAAATTGTGACTGACTGAGTAACCGGGGTAGAGTGCTTGGGTTGTCATTCTACTTCGCGTCAAAAGGTTGTGTGATGTGTTGGGTAAAACTCCGCTAACCGGAAATAAATAATTTTAGGAGTATGTTGGGCTGAGTAACCGGGGTGGGGTGCTTGGGTTGTCATCTCTCTTCGCGTCAAAAGGTTTAATATATTCCTAAGTAAATAAATAATAATAAAATTTAAAAAAAATCAAAAAATCAAAAAAGGAAAAAAAAAGAAGAAAAAATAAGTACTAATAAAGTTGCACTTCGGGGACTAAAGGAGGAAATAATTAAGGTGTCTTAGTAAGTTTGGTAATTTACCTAAATGGCATAACTCAAGTCGATCTTAATTTTTGTGTGAAATAATTGGAATACTTTTTCTGTTTTACTTAAAGCAAGCTTAGAGGTCTCTTTATTTTTCATATGCGTTTTTAACTAATTTTTATGAAACTTTGGAGTGGTATTTCTTTTATGGCAGAATCTAGCTTTCACAGTCGATAGGAACCATACTTGAGGGCAAGCATGGGCTAAGTAGGGGGAATTTGATAATACTCTAAAATGACGTGTTTTTATATATTAATCATGTGTTTATTTTGAGCTTGAGCCTACTAATTTGAGCTATTTATGTCTTTTTATCTTTTAGGGACTAAATTGGAGGCGAAAAGTAAATTCAAGGGAAAAAGCGTCAATTTGGAGATTAAATAGGCCAATATGCAACGTGGGACAAATATGGTGCCAAAAGTGCGAACATGGAAGGCACAAGGACTTAAAAGCAAATAGAAGAGATTTTATTTTGGAAGACTCTATTTTATTTTATTCTATGAGGATAATTAATATTAAGATAATTATTATGATTATTCAAATTTAGAATTTTATTTTAATTATCTTTGTTTATCTTTAATTAAATGTATTTATCTTTTTAGAATTTAAGTTCAATTAGACTATCTCCCTAGCACTATAAATAGGGGGTGAAGTGACTCTATTTAGGGGCATCTTTTTCTGTAAACACTCTCCCCAAAAGTATTTTGTTCTTTCATATTTCTTTTCAATAAAATTTCTTTTTCCATATTTTTATTTATTTGCTTTCCCTCCATTATCATGAGCCACTAAAAAACCCTTCTAGCCAAAAGTTGTCAATATTTCCCCAAAAAGGGTTCTTGAGGCCTAGAATCCGTACTTAGCCTTCTCGCCAAGTATTCATCGTTTCTCCACACTACGGGCTGACGCTTCCGTTTATGGCCCTTAAGAAGTAAGCTTTTCAGCATATGCAAAGGCGGCTGCTTTGTATGTTTTGGAAGGACTGCATAGTCGGTTCGTTAACTTACTGCGTCAGAGGTTGGCGAGCCAAAGAGACAAAATGGCGTGAGATTCGCCATTGAGAAGCGTTGATCTAGCATAGATTACTGGCTAGAGTCAGGTTCCCTAAAAATCGTAAATCTAATCTTTGGAGCTGGTGGTCGTAGGCGTCCTCTTCCACTATAACTGGCTTACTTGAGTCGAGAAGGATCATCCAAAAGCCAAGGATTGAGCCCAAGGCGGAATGAGACAACCGGAGGCTGGAACTTTCCCATAAGAATTTCTTTTCTCTTAAAACTCTCTTTATTATTTTTATTATTTTCGTAATCATAATTTTAGAATAATTTTAGTAAACTTTAAATTCTGTTTTTATTTTATTTTCGCTTCCAAAATCAATTCTTAAATTCTGTTTTTTATTTTTTTCCAGGAACACAGGTTTTCTTGGGCACGATTCTGCCCAGGATTTCGAGAGACAAGCATTCGTATAATCTGGTCCGTGAGGATTCGACCCTATTTCCCCTTTACTATTTCTTTTTCATTATTTTACAGGGAATAGGATATTTTTGGTGCTCTCAACGACCGCATCATGGGGACCAGCCTCGGTTCCATGTGAAGGTAATCGGTATTATGTCTCTTTTATTGATATGAGCAGTCGTTTTACTTGGGTTTATCTTATTAAGCGTAAGTCTTAGGCGCTTGAGTTCTTTCTTCAGTTCCAGAAAATGGTTCTTACTCAATTTGGCAAACACATTAAAAAATTTCAAAGCGACTGGGGAGGTGAGTTTCGGGCCTTTGCGTCTGTTTTAGTAAGTCAAGGGATTCTGCATCGTTTATCTTGTCCACATACTTCCGAACAAAACGATGTTGCTGAGCGAAAGCACAGACACATTATGGAGATTGAACTTACTCTCTGAGCTCAAGCCAATATTGTTATGACTTATTGGGGTTATGCCTTCTGTTGTGCTGTTCATCTTGTCAATCATCTGCCCACACCTGTCCTACAGGGTCGCTCTCCATATCAGGTTTTGTATAATCATGAACCTAAGTATGATCATCTTCGTGTATTTGGCTGCTGCTGTTTTCCATTCTTGAGGCCGTTTCTACAACACAAGCTGGAGTTTCGTTCACAACCATGTACATTCTTGGGTTATAGCTCTCAATATAAGGGGTATTATTGTCTCACACCGGATGGTAAAGTGGTCGTTTCCCGTTATGTGGTCTTTGATGAACAACGTTTCCTTTTCTCGTCACCTGCAGTTAGCACTACCAATACTGACCCTGATCTCGGTGGTTCTGTTTCTACTTATGTTCCTGTTGTTCGATCCTCTACTGCTCAGACACCTGTTCAGCCACCTGTTCGACAGCTTTCCACTCCCGAACAATCCATTTCTGTTGACTCCACTGCTATCTATAGTGCTTCACAGTCCGTTCCTGTTGCTGAGTCATCTGAGGTTTTTGTCCCTCCTTCTGTTAATACTCATCGCATGGTCACTCGCTCTAAGGCAGGAATTTTTAAACCCAAAGTTCTCCATGTAGAAGCTGATAATTTCGAACCTCGCACTGTGGAAGATGCTCTTGCACATTCAGATTGGAAGTTAGCTGTTCAAGCTGAGTTTGATGCTCTTTCAGCCAAGTCTACCTGGACTTTGGTACCCTTACCCCCTAGGCGGAAGGTTATTGGATGTAAGTGGTTGTTTAAGGTTAAGAGAAATCTTGACGGGACGGTTGATCGTCAAAAGGCCAGTCTGGTTGCTAAAGGTTGTTCCCAGACCCCCGGCTGTGATTTTAAGGAGACGTTTAGTCCGGTGGTCAAACCTGCTACTATCAGTCATATTATCCATAGCTGTGTCTAAAGGGTGGAGACTTCGTCAAGTTGATGTGAACAATGCCTTTTTAAATGGGGACCTCACAGACGAGGTGTTTATGCAGCAACCTCCGGGATATAAGCAGTCTGGTCCTAATGGAGAGCGTTTGGTATTTCGTTTGACCAAAGCTTTGTATGGCTTACATCAACCTCCACGTGCTTGGTTCGACAAACTTAAAAGTTTTCTTCTTTCTGCGGGGTTCACTCTGTCTAAATCTGACGCATCGTTGTTTGTGCGTGTTATGCCTACCTCCACTTTGTATGTTTTGGTTTATGTGGATGATATTATTATTACTGGTGATCTGCCAGATAGCATTGATGTTTTTATTCAACAGTTACATCGCGAGTTTTCTCTCAAAGATATGGGTGATCTCCATTACTTTTTGGGCATTGAGGTTACGCGAACGCCTGCTGGTAGTCTCCACTTATGTCAACTAAAATACATTCATGACATTCTTGAGCGCAGTGGACTGGCAAATGCAAATAGTGTGAACACACCTATGATTAGCTCATCTGTTCTTTCCAAATATGATGGTGAACGTCTCAGTGACCTCACCGAGTATAGAAGTCTAGCTGGAGCTTTACAATATATAGTTTTAACTCGACCTGATATTGCATATGCTGTGAATATGGTGTGCCAGTTCATGCATGCTCCAACTTCTGAACATCTGGTAGCATTAAAGCGAATTTTACGGTATCTATGTGGTACACTTAGCTATGGGTTGCTTTTTCGACCCTCTGATCGGTTGTCATTAATGGGCTATGTCGATGCCAATTGGGGACTTGATGTTGATGATCGTCGCTCCACGACTGGGTATTGTGTATTTTATGGTCAAAACCCTGTCTCTTGGTCCTCCAAAAAGCAACAAGTCGTGTCTCGGTCACGGCTGAGGCTGAATATAGAAGTTTAGCTGCTGCTACCAGTGATGTTACCTGGTTATTATCTCTTCTGCAAGAATTACATTTGTGTTCTCTCGATGTTCCCACACTCTGGTGTGATAATTCCAGTGTCGTTGCTGTTTTCTGCCAATCCTGTTCTCCACTCTAAGTTCAAACATGTGGAGTTAGATCTGTTTTTTGTTCGCGAAAAAGTGGCTGATGGCTTGCTCGTGATTGGTGAGGTGCCGGCATGTGATCAGGTTGCTGATGTTCTCACCAAGCCACTCTCTGTTTCATCCTTTGTACGGCTTCGAAATTTTATACGGGTCTTCCTAATAGAGAAGATAGGAGAATGTTAGAGTATGAGGTAGTTATGCGGTTATAGAATGGTTAGCTGCAGTTAGCTTAGTTAGTTCATTTAAAGCACTGTATATATACGTGCTATTGTAAGCATACAAGCAAGCAAGAAATTCATTTTTTCAAGATGCAATTTCTGTTATACATTTCTCTGTTGAATATGCTTCATTAGTTCTTACCTTCTATTAGTTATTTCTACGTCTTCTTGAGATATTCTTTCAGATTATGATTCTCGCTATTATATATGTAGTTATATAGTATGCTGATTCAATATTCATTCAAGGAAAGGTTCTCTATACCTTATATATATGTATATAATCTTTTCCGTTATATCTTTCATTGCGGAAAATTGAGTAAATTGATGAAGAAATTAATTTAATTGAGCAGAATCCCATCATCACTTCTTATTCACATTACATTTAGCATCCTCTTAGTTTTATTAATTTAATTTTACTTTCATCCACTTAATTTTATTACTACATACTAGGAAATAAGTGTGTGAAGAAATAAAATATTTGAAAGAATATAGTCATTATCATTTTGAAATATTTGTTTTTAAATTTTTTTTAGAGAAACAATCTTTAATTGATATTTGAAAATAAATTTTGGTACCTGAATTTGGGTTAAAGGTTTAAATTGGTAATTAAATTTTATTTTTTTGTTCAATTAGGTACCTAAACTTGACTTCTAAGTTCAATTTAGTATTTGGACTTTTTTTATCCAATTAGGTACCTTGAGCAATTGACTTTTTGGTTCAAATTAGTGCATAAATTAACTTAGTTTCATGGTTCAAACTGGTTTGAATAAATTATTTACTGTATATACCAAGTTGGACCATATAACCAAGTGCAGATATCAATTTGAATCAAGAAATCAAGTTCAAGAAGCTAATTGGACCAAAATAAACTTTAAATATAAGTTCACATATTTAATTGGATAAAAAACCTTGCATATGGTATAATTACATAACAAGTATGGTACGAAATTTATTGAATTTGACTCATTTTATAATAAAATTAAAATACCAATTATTTAGTGGAATTGTAAACAAAAAAAGGAAGGCGAGGAGTTATATGAACTTCTAATGGAGTTGCTTTAAAACTCGTTACCCCAAGTCCTTCACGCATATCAACTGCTATGCCTGATGGGGTTTCAAATTCAAACCAATGCAACACATTAGCCAACGTAAGCTGTAGAACTTGAAGTGCAAATGAAACTCCGGGGCACATTCTTCTACCACTTCCAAATGGAACTAGTTCAAAATTCTGTCCCCTCACATCAATGTCTTTGTGGGTAGTTATAAATCTTTCAGGTTGAAATTCAAAAGGGTTTGCCCATATAAGTGGATCACGATGAATCTTATGAAGATTCATAATAAGCCAGGTGCCAGCTGAAACATGGTATCCATTAACCGTGCAGTCTTCAATGGCTTCATGGATCACGGAGAGTGGAACAGGAGGGTATAGGCGTAGAGTTTCCTTAATGATAGATTGAAGGTATACTAAATTTTTTGTGTCTGATTCAGTCACAAATAATCTATCCTTACCAATATGGACATCTAATTCTTGTTGGACTTTACTCAATTTGTCACGATTATTGAGTAGCAAAGATAATACCCATGTCAATGTGATTGATGTGGTATCCTCCGCCGCTAAGACAAGACCCTGTTAGATCATATACCATGAAAAGATCAACAATGAAATAATAGCATTTCCTACTTATGTTTGTTATTCATAGCAATCTTGACAAAAATAAATAAATAAATATGTCATTAATAACAATCTATTTGGTTAAGAGATATGCACGTACGAGACAAGTGGCTTTGTTGATTGTATCAGCATGGTGTTCCTCCCCATCACTGGGAATAGACAGCATCACTCCCATGAAATCTTCCTCACCATTTGCCTTATTTTCAGCTCTCTTCTGCTTGTGCTCCCGTAGCCATCCCTGCACAACTTGGTCCAATTGTTTAGCTGTCTTCTTCATGCACTTCAGGTCTCCACCTATGTCCAACCATCTCAGAAACGGCAAAGCATCTGATATTAAGAACTTTCCACTTAGTACAAAGAAGTCATCCATCGACTTCTTCCATTTCAAGTGTTCACCTCCTTCACTGGAATTTGGAATTCGCTTCCCTACAATAATCCTCATAATCACGTTCAGAGTAACTTCTTTGAACCATCCCTTCATCTCCATTAATACTTTATCGGAGTTAGCACTTCTCTTCTTGTTCCACAGCTCGTACAACTGTTGCAGAGATGTCTTCACCTCGGATTCCCTTACATGTTTAAGTAATTCGAGTCGGTGATTTGAGAGGAGCTCAATAGTAGCAATCTTGCGCATTTGACGCCAATAAGGTCCATATGGTGCAAAGCCTAACATGGCTCCGTTGTAACCCATAAGTTCCGAGTTTGCAAGTTTTGGACGAGAGGCAAACGCTTTATCATTTGTGGTGAGACATGCTTTAGCAATCTCCCAATCGCTCACCACCAAAGCTCTATGCACACCCAACTTGATAGTGAACATTCTTCCATATTTGTCAGCCATGTTAGCCAAGCTTACGTGAGGTGGTTGTGGCCCTTCTAAGAGGCGGAGATGACCAATAATAGGCCATGCTCCACCAGCTTCTGGTGCTGTTTTCTTCGAGTTTGTTTTTCTTCTTGAGATCCATGGGAAAGAGAAAAGAAGCAGTAGTGGAAAGGCAATGATTGCAACAGTTGGAATTGCTGTGACTGAATGGAAATAATCCATCGCTAGGTTCCCACTTTAAGATTAAGATAAGAAATGGAAAGTGAGTCGCAGAGATAAGAATATATATATATTCTTTGAATTTTGTGTCTCGTTGTGGAAAACAGAGTGCATTGACCGAGGAAATTCATAGAAGATCTATATGAGGGAGTTAGGTTTATAGGGTTAAGTAATGTCACAGCATCGCCTATCATTATTGACCACTTATTCAACCGATAGCATCTTTTTTTGGTTTTTGTCTTTTAATATAAGGTTGGAAAGATATATAAATTCTCTTTTTATTGTCTCTCTTGAAAACTGAGTATATCGACAGCTAAGTACTATTGAGAAATGCATTATTGATCTTTAGTTGTCTGAATGGCTAATTGTGATCAACCGCAAGAGACAAAACAGTCCATATAGTACTAGACCTCACAACTGGGCTAAACGTCTCATAATAATCATAGGCCATCACTTGAGAGTATCTCTTTTTCACCAACCTGGATTTATATTGAGCTACTGAACCATCGGGGTTCATTTTGATATTAAATAACCATTAATATCCAATAGGCTTTCTCCTTAGAGGAAACACTTACAGAGACCAAGTACCATTCTTGAGAAGGGCATCTAATTCCTCCTTCACAGCTTCCGGCCAAGTTGGATGCTTCATCGCCTCATGCACATTCACAAGATCAACTTCCTCGTGTGCAACAACCATATAGACCTTGGTCTTAAAAACACCCGCCTTGGCCTTAAAAACACCCGCCTTGGCTCTTCTAAACATAAGATGTTGATTGCTATAATGGGATCCACTACAGATAACAAGATTTTAAATTTGTGAGTAAATAAAATTATGAAATATTCAAGATGAGTTTTCAATTAAATTTTTATAGACTCTGTAATATTGAAGATGAGTTTTTAATTAAATTTTTATGGACAAAGGATAGTTGATAATAATCTACTAGAGAATTTTATTTTATTTTTAAACTTTTCACGCATTTAATATATTCCTACAATAATAGTATCATGAAAAAGATTTTAAAAAATACTCTGATTAAATCTCATACATACATTTTGGTGGTTGTGCAAAATAATAAATGGTTAATAAAAAATTATGAAAGTTGTCGGTTTTTTTACCCAATTGGGTTAAAAAAATTTTAAAATATCAAAATATGGTATCAGATACATTATTTACGAAAATGGGTTGTTTTTTTGAGTCGAGCCTACCTGACAGGCGCGACCCATTTTTTTAATAATATAATTTTAGTTTTTTTAAATATTATTATTTTATTATATTTTAATAATTTTTAAATTTTTAAAATTCAGTCGGGTCAAAACCGGGTCGAGCCAAACCCGGAGGCGCGACCATTCGCTCCTGCTACAGAGGCGCGACTTCCCTGCAGCCCGCCACGTGTCCCTGCCCCCCCCCACCCCCCGGCCCTGCACCCTCCCATGCCACCTGCAAAGAGAGAAAAGAAAAAAAAATTATTAAGTTTAATAATTATTTAGGGTTTTTTACTAAAATAAATTTTTTAAAAAATTATTTATCAAATAGGTTGTCAGCCCAATTATATACGAAAATTGGGTGTTTTTTTCATTCGCGCCTATCTGACAGGCGCAAATGATTATTTTATATTAATTTTTTTAAATAAAATATTATTTTTTATTTTAGGGTTAGTATGACTCGCGTATAAATACGAATACAAGTTGCGCCTACTTGAGAGGCGTGTGGACATTAGGGAGAAATCCGACGGAAAGCTGTGTGGCGTATGCAGATTAGCCGGTCATAATCGAAGTAAATGCCTGTTCCGAAACTACCATGTTGGACAATCGTCGCAATCGGGTAGAAATTGAGATGTAGTTTCATGACATGTTAAAAGGATTGAATCACAAATTTGTCAAACAATTTGTTGCAGTTAATCTAATTTGACTTACATAGTTAGTATAAAGTTTATTTATTTAAATAATAAATAAAAAACCATAAAATTGATAAATAAAATGGCAAAAAAGTCATTACATAAATACAAAGTTAACTATTTAAATACGAGTTGTGCCATTAGGCGTTTTGGTGTGCCATGGAGATCCGTTTACTGTATACGGCAAATCGCGGCTAACTTCTATCGAGATTATAAGAACGCAGACTGGAAACGACAAGTTGTGAAAATGGGTAAAAAATAACCTTATCCTTTCAATATATTACAAAACCCTTTAAAATTGATAGTTTGATGGTGTGGTTCTAGGGGTATATCTTTGTGGAGCTCGACGTTCACGTTGTGGGCGACTACGACGATCAACGTTCTCTTCATCCATATATAGGGGTGTAGAGAATGTCTCAAATGCCACTGATGAACTCGAGCTGGGTGGAGTAGAGAACGGTGGTGGATATGAGACGGGAGGAGTAGAGTACAGATGTGGCAGTGGGCTGAAGATATCAAAATCTGAATAATATTCCTGGGCTGGAGAGCCCGGGAAATAGTCATCGGCCCCCAAATCTGGATGATAAGAACTAGTCCCTGAGTGTAGCTCCGGCTCTGGCCGCCGCTCTGGGTACGGCACTGCCTCTGGCTCTGGCTCTGGCTCTGGCTCCAGAGTTGGTGCATGATGCGGATCTAGAAAATATTGCCCAATCCGTGTCGTATGAGGGGGAACTACCATCGACCGCCCACCAAATAAAAATGGTTTCCCCTTCTCATAGTACCACTGTAAGTACTGTGTCGAGGGCCGCAGATCCAAACAACGATCCATCGGAGGTATCCTACCAAACCGGTTGTTCCACATCGTAACATACTCTTCATGCACATCTCCCCAATCTGCCCAATGCATCCCCCTCTTAGTCATGCCATGAATTTTTCTAGGCAATCGTACTGGTTGTGTCGGGATATATTGTACACAACCGAACTGTCTGAGTACTCGACCGCCATGATACCACTCCACCATCTGAAAATGGATAAGGGATGCGCTAATGCACCATAAGTTTGAGTGGACGTATGCATGCGAGGGAATAACGGCCATAATCTTAGGAACAGAATACGGCATCCAAATGACCTGCACAATTAATAACATTTTCATATTAACGTGAGTTGAGTGAGATAAAAATAATAAAATTAAATTGATATTGAAAAAACCTACCCCATCCCTAGAATGATTCTCGATCATCAGACGATATATCGGAACCGTGTATGACCTCCCGATACCCGGATTCGTGCTCCATCTACGGAAACAAATTGATAGAACAATATAACCCAAAAAATTCAATTAATTGCTATAACGTGTAAAGATTCATCACCTATTAACAAGTGGAAATATATATGGCTGGTGACTAATGGATGCCAAGAATGGCATCCGATAAAGTGCCCACGACTGCAGCAGTATAAGGCATCCGCCTATGTCCATCGCAGAAGGATCTATCGTCCGACAAAGTTCGCGGTACAGCGTGGCTAACACTGCAGACCCCCAACTGTATGAACGCGTGTTATGCAAATTAGACAGTAACGGTAGGTACATCAAACTGACCTTACTGCCGTATGAATCCGGCACGAGTACACCTCCTATAAGGTGCATAATGTAACCTCGAGCGGCCTGCATAACCTCCAATTTAGTGGCAGTATTGGGCAAATGCTCAAAATTGGCCTTTAGCCATGAAAACTGCAATGTGGCAAATTTCCCCTCACTTGGGGAGCGTCCAAGTAACTCGTAGCAAAGGCGAGCCGGCCTCGAGATCGAACTTACACCCGTGACCACGTTCCCGTCGATGGGGAGCCCCAGCTGTACTGCAACGTCCTCTAAAGTTATGGTGCACTCCCCGCACGGCAAATGAAATGTGTGCGTCTCCGGACGCCATCGCTCGACTAAAGCAGAAATTAAGTCATATCGCAGATCAAAAGTCCGGATCAATGCTGCTGATCCGAACCCTGCTAATTCTAAGAACGGTATTACGCGTTCATCCGGCTGAAACCCTACATTATAAATACGACCCCTCAATACGCGGTACTCGACCTGACATTATTATATTTACGAAATGGTTAATACAATATAATTTCATTCAACAAATAATGTGACTATCAAATAAAATTTTCATTACCATTTCATTAATGTTACTCGATATGTGACCCTTATTTTCATTATCAATCAACGAACCCATTTGCTGCAAATCTGCAATTAAAATTATCAAATAAATAAAAATTATAAATTTACATTATATCAAAATTACATTAAAATTACATTAAAATTTCTTACTCTCTTCAGAATTATTTAATTTTATTTCTCACTCTCTTTAGATCGTTTATTCAACATCTTTCCATATTCAAAGTAACTTATTTCTCATATACTCACTTTCAACTAGTCAATTATGCATCTATTCAACCGCAAAGTACTACATTACTTCCAATCATAAAGCCAAATGCATTTTAACATACCATTTATATTAATGTGTTTAATTCTTTAATATATATTATTTCTCTTGTTATGTGTTTTATACAAGTTAAAATATAAGCATAATTTATTAATAGTCTATTTTATTCTTAAAAATATTTTATTTTTCCTTAAGTTTTGATTAAATTTTTATAAAATTTAAAAGAATTATTTTTTTAACACTTTACATAGGTAAATTTAATTAATTTTAAAAGTTTGAAATTAAATTAAATTATAATTTAAGAATATTTGAAAAGATTAACTCTCAAGTTTATACATTTTACATAGATATAAATTTTTATTTTATTTTTTAGAATGTATTAGTCACTATATTTCTCACTTTTTGTTAACAATGAAGTGAATGCTAGTAAAGTTTTTTTTAAAATAAAATACAAAAAATATTGATTCCAAGTAAATCCGAAAATGGACAATAACTGGCAAAATATTGATTTTTTATATATTTATTTAAAAGGGAGGCTGCCATCAAGCTATCAAAATCGAGCATCAATGGCAAAATAATGGGGTTTTTTATCCAACTAGGTTAAAAAAATTAAAACACCAAAATAGGATGTTAGATAAAAGTAAAACAAAAATCATGGACTTGAAAATTCAAAAAAAAAAGTTTAAATTAAAAAACAAATAAACTATATTCAAGCACAATAATTACATAACACTCTTAAATTACTAATATTTTACTTTTTTTAAAAAATATACTTTTTTAATTTTAAAATAATTACAAACACTAAAAATTATCACATAACACTAAACTACTAACATTTTAATCTTAAAATAATTATAAAAAATTACTAACATTTTTTTCTTCTTTCTCCTCCTTCTCCTTCTTCTTCTTCTTCTTTTTCTTCTTCTTCTTCTTCTTCTTCTTTTCTCTCTTTGCTGCTGCATTCACAAAATTGGGGGACCGGTGCTTATATGGTCCCCCATTACAAAATTTAATTTTTTTCTCTCTATCTCTAAGTGGGGTGGGGGGGTAGGGACACGTGGCGGGCTGCAGGGAAGTCGCGCCTCTGCAGCAGGAGCGAATGGTCGCGCCTCCGAATTTGGCTCGACCCGATTTTGACCCGACTGAATTTTAAAAATTTTAAAATTATTAAAATATAATAAAATAATAATATTAAAAAAATAAAATTATATTATTAAAAAAATAGGTCGCGCCTGTCAGGTAGGCTCGATCCAAAAAAACAACCCATTTTCGTAAATAATGTATCTGACACCCTATTTTAGTATTTTAAAATTTTTTTAACCCAATTGGGTAAAAATCCCAAAGTTGTCCCACTTGTTTTACTCCAACGCAAAAGTAAATAGAGAAATTCATAGTAATTTTAATAATAGAAGAAACCATGGTCATGATCACGGTTGCCATACGTAATAAATACTATTATCATGGAGTTAACAATTATTTTAATAAGAAGAATAACAGTGAAAATAAAGAGAAAAGTAATCTAACTCATCTTTCAACAATCTTAAATTTTTGCTATTATTAATGTGGTATGAATAAGCCTACAGTACCTTAGGATCTTATTAAGTAGATTGAAATTTCGAGATAACCTACTTAAATAGATATCCATTATTTTTAATGGAATGCAATTAAATTTTATTATTAACTATATGCATAATGATAAAATAAGCTTCGGAAAATGCAAAAATGTCATACAAGCCTTTATTTTATTTTATTGATTCCATCGTTTCCCACTAAAGCGGATCATATTTTCCAATTAAAAAAAGACCCGCCACATGGATCTCGAGAGTAATAGATTTCATTAATTTAGTCAAAACCAAATCTGTGATGACAGGTGACTGATAACAATTTTGCAAGATAAATTTGTCATTTTGGAAGTATTCAAATTGATTTTTTATTTCGTGTGTAAATCAATTTGGATAAACTTTTGTTTGAATTATATTATAGTTTATTAGTTGATTCCATAGATATCGATGATATTTTATAATATTACATATGTCTAAAATCCAACAAACAATAGTAATTAATTGCTGGATTGGTAAATAAAAGTAGGAAAACGAGGAGATTATTTATTAAATATAGGTCTAAAATCAAACAAACAATAGTAATTAATTGCTAGATTGGTAAACAAAAGTAGGAAGACGAGGAGATATTTCAACCTCTAATGGAGTTACTTTAGGGCTAGTTAATCCTGGACGTTCACGCATATCAACTCCTTCGTTTAATAGAATTTCGATTTCAAACCAATGCAACACATTAGCTAATGTAAGTTCTAAAATCTTGAGCGCAAACGAAACTCCAGGGCACATTCTTTTACCACTGCTAAATGGAATAAGTTCAAAATCATGTCCTTTTACATCAATGTCTTTATGGGTAGTCATAAATCTTTCTGGTCGAAATTTTAAAGGATCTTCCCATATCTGTGAATCACGTTGTATGTTTTGAAGATTGAGAATAAGCCCAGTGCCGCCTGAAATATCATATCCATGAATTGAGCAATCTTCAATGGCTTCATGGATTACAGCAAGTGGAGCAGCAGGATAGAGGCGTAATGTTTCTTTAATGACAGATTGAAGGTACACTAAGTTTTTAGTATCTGATTCTGTAATTAAGAGTCTATCTTTACCAACATGGATGTCTAGTTCTTGTTTGACCTTGTTCAATGCATCGCGATTATTGAGTAATAAAGATAAAGCCCATGTCATTGTAATTGATGTAGTATCTTCGGCGGCAAAGATAAGTGCCTATTAAATCGTTTAGTGTAAAACTATTAATATCATATTGAAATTGGTATTCAGGTGAATGATGAATATAAATATCAAACAAATATAGGATTTGATTAAGAAATGTACGTACGAGACTGACGGCTTTGTTGATGGTATCGGCATCGTGCTCCTCTGCATCACGAAGAATAGATAGCATCACTCCCATGAAATCTTCCTCACTGTTTGCCTCATTTGTTTTCTTTGTGCTCTTGTAGCCATTCCTCCACAACTTGGTCCAATTCTTTGGCTACCTTCTCCAGAAGCTTTTTGTCGCCACCAACGTCCAACCATCTCAGATACGGTAAGGCATCCGATACCACGAACTTTCCAGTTAGTTCAAACAAGTCGTCCAACGACTTCTTCCATTTCACGGTTTCACCTCCTTCGTATGAATTCGGTATTCGCTTCCCTACAACAATCCTTAGTATCACGTTAAGAGTAACATCTCTGAACCATCTCTTCATCTCCACCATTACTTTGCCACAGTTTCTACTTTTCTTCTTGTTCCACAGCTGGTATAATTGTTGCAGTGATGCCTTCACCTCGGATTCCCGCACAGGTTTAAGCAATTCGAGTCGGTGATTTGAGAGGAGCTCAATAGTGGCGAATTTTCGCACTTGACGCCAATAAGGTCCATACGGTGCAAAGGCTATCATGGCACAGTTGTAACCCAAAATTTCCGAGCTTGCAAGCTTTGGACGAGTGGCAAACGCTTTATCGTTTATGGTGAGACATTCTTTAGCTATCTCCCAATTACTCACCACCAAAGCTCTATTTACACCCAACCTGATGGTGAAGATTCCTCCATATTTGTCTGCCAGGTTACCCAAGCTTATATGAGGTGGTTGTGGCCCTCCTAAGAGGCGGAGATGACCAATAATAGGCCATGCACCACCAGCTTCTGGTGCTGTTTTCTTCGAATATGTGTTTCTTCTTGAGATCCATAGAAAAGAGAAAAGAAATAGTAGCGGAAAACCAATTATTGCCACAGTTGAAGTTAGTGTGACTGAATGGAAAAAATCCATTGCCGGATTCCCACTTTAATCTCAAGCAATGAGTAGCAGAGATGAGGGGGTTGGGATTTATAGGATTAAGGGATGTCACCACAGCACGTACCATTTATTTAATTGGTGTAGTTATTTTAAATAAACATTTATTATTATTAAGTAAAAAATTTATTAGGTGTTATTGTTCGGGCTATCCAAGGGAGTTCCTTAAATACATCGAATTTTACTTTGATTCAGCGTATTTAGAATATTTTTTTTAGGAGAACTTGTGGCAATTGCGCTATATTCCCAATGAGCAGAATGCAGTTGCTGACTGTTTGGTAAAAGAAACTCTAGCTTCTAGAGTTAATTTGTAATTTTTTGATTTTCTCCCTTTTATGATTCGAAGTTTTTTAGAGGAGGATTAGTCTAGAGATTATTTTTCTTGTAATTTTTTAGTTGGTGATTTTGTTTTTTTCCACCAAAAAAATAATAATAATCTAGTTACCATGGATGTATGTATGATATGTATATGTTTTCAGAATTTGCAATAGGCTAAGAAATAAGGTGTTGTTGTTGGTATAATCATAATGATTATTCAAGCACTTACGGCATTCATATTTGAAATTAGAAGCCATAAAGTGATGTCTTAAATTTTGATCTTTCCTCTTAACACGATAATGTATTACAATGTGAAGAAGAAAAAAAAGAAAGAGAGATATGTTGAATTTAGGTCAATTATGTTGGGATTTGTGGGACCACATAAAATATTAATAATTGATTATTTAAATAAATTCACCTAGGGCGTATCCACATGATGGTAGGGTTTCGACTCCTTAAAATAAAATATTTTTTATTAAAAATTTTTAAAATTTTAAATTAATAAAATTAAAATTTTACTATAGTCCTCTTTAAAAATGATAAAATTTTAGTTATTATTATACACTCATCAATAGAGAATAAAATTATATTAGATCATCAAATTTTAAAGACATGAAATTATATATTATTATACACTCATCAATAGAAAAATTCTTTTTATAAATTCTTCTTACCACATTATTCATGATCCCTTTCCAATTATTTAATGATATTTCAACAATTTTTTCTACGTCATTAACACCTAATTTTAATATTTTTTTACCCTAAACCCAAACCCCAATCCCATAACCTATAACCCCAAACCTATAACCCTATACCGATTATAATTATTGAAAGTCATCATTCTCCATTGACTCCTATTTAAATTGGTTAAATAACAATTTTAGTGCTTTGGATAATTGCTATCTAGGTCCTTAAGCATTTTCTAAATTAAAACTCAACAGCGATTGGACTTTTATAATTTAATTCCTGAGCTTTAATTATTTATTTTCTCAGTTAAATTACTTTATCGATCTTCAATTTATTTTCATAATAACTCCATAAATATTCTCATTTTACCTTTACAAACTTGTTTTATGGAAATAAGATTCTGAAACTGCATTTTCTGGCACCACTTAAAATTGAGTTGTTACAGTGATCATCACTTAAAAATTAAAAACTTTATACAAATTTTCAGGGGATGGCATGATTAAAGTGTCACATACAACATTCTAATAACTGGACATGTGGTTTAATGACTCTCAATTCAATCAATTTGATCGATTCAACTACTTGATCAACAATAATTAATTAATTAATCAAAAAATTATAAAAATAAAAAATAAAAAATTCATTAAACCAATTCAACCCGTTCAACTACTGGTTTTTGTTACAGTTTTCAATTATTACCGATTTCAAGCAGTTTCTGATTCAGTTGATTCAACCCCTTGTTTAGACCAATATACTAGTCTATTCTCAATCCAATCAGTCCAACCGATCAATTCAATCATGTTCCAAGAATACTGGTCACATTATCAAATCTTGATAGAATCTAAGTTTAAGAACCGGAATAAATATAATTGTCAATCTCAAATACTAAAGTGAAAAAAGGTACATATACGAAAATGAATTTAGTTACCCAATTATGATAAAAAAATGATATAATCTCTGGAATTGCGCGATAATGTAGTCAAATAATTTTAATGGGAATACAATTAATTTTGTGCGTAATGATAAAATAAGCAACACCAGCCAGATCGGATATTAAGAGTTTGATAATACTCGTCCGTGGCTCATTATAAACAATCAAATCTCTATTTATTAATAAACTCTCAACAAATCAATCCACAACAAAATTTTCCTCGCTTGGCCATATCTCTCCTGAGCAGCTTCCCTGATACTTTCGACAACGCAGAATAGCGGATGACAGCTACTAATTCCCTAAAAAATCATTGCCAACGACGTAGCGGAGTCCGATTCTATCAAAACGGCTTTGAGACAAGCATCCCATGCAATAGAGCAGCCATGAAAAATTTCCCAAAGTTCAGCCAATGCAATGCTTCAGTAACCCAAGCTGATAGCAAACCCGATCATATGGTCCAACCCAAAAAAGAAACCCGACCATATGGATGGCGTGGGTAACAGATTTCATTAATTTCTTCAAAACCAAATCTGTCATGACGTGTGAATATTGCAAGATAAATTGTCATTTTGGAATTGTTGAATTGTGTAAATATAAGCAAATACAATTTAACTTAACCACCAAGTAAGATCAAATCAAATGATAAGTATAAGATTTGCTCCCATCAAACACAGCTCTTTCTTCTCTCATTCGGCCAAGGGAAAACAATAAATCATCCTACAACAATAAAATTAATCAAAGCAAACCCCGAAAGAATTATTCTATAGAATAATAATAAAATTACATGGCAAGAATGACATCTTAGAAATTTATTGAAATCTACTCATTTTTAAAAGAAGTTAAAATACCAAACCTTGCATATGGTAAGTATAGCACCTTAGAAATTTATTGAATTTTATAATAAAATTAAAATACCAATTAGTTAGTGAAATCGTAAACAGAAGCAAGTAGGCGAGGAGTTATATGAACTTCTAGTGGAGTTGCTTTAGAAATCGTTATCCCAAATGCTTCACGCATATCAATAGGTTCGTTTGATGGAGTCTCAAAGTCAAACCAATGCAACATATTAGCCAACGTAAGCTGTAAAACTTGAAGTGCAAATGAAACTCCAGGGCACATTCTTCTACCACTTCCAAATGGAACCAATTCAAAATTTTGTCCCCTTACATCAATGTCTTTATGGGTAGTCATAAATCTTTCAGGTTGAAATTCAAAAGGGTTTGCCCATATAAGTGGATCATGATGAATCTTATGAAGATTCATAATAAGCCAGGTGCCAGTTGAAACATGGTATCCATTAACTGTGCAGTCTTCAATGGCTTCATGGATCACGGAGAGTGGAGCAGGAGGGTATAGGTGTAGAGTTTCCTTAATGATGGATTGAAGGTACACTAAGTTTTTTATATCTGATTCAGTCACAAGTAATCTATCATTACCAATGTGGACATCTAGTTCTTGTTGGACTTTACTCAGTTTGTCACGATTATTGAGTAGCAGAGATAGAGCCCATGTCAATGTGGTGGCTGTGCTATCCTCCGCGGCTAAGACAAGGCCCTGTTAGATAATATACCATGAAAAGATCAACAATGAAATAATAGAATTTCCAACTTATGTATGTTATTAATAGCAATCTTGACCAAAAAAAAAATTGTCATCAGCCCCGATTCTAGGGTTGTTTGAGAGTGTAGCCGCCCAGGGCTTAAAGTTGAAAGGGGCCCAAAAAATTTTCAGCTTTTATTACGGGAATAAAAATTTCAAAATAAATTAAATTAATTAAATGTTTAGAACTTTCAATTTTTCACCATAAATGTTTCATTTTGTAGAGCCTAAAACTTTTTAAAGTTTTTTATTGTATTACATTTTATAATTTCTTTTTAAAAAGAGCCCAATTTATTGTTTTGCCTAAGGCCTAAAAATATCAAGAACAGACCTGTATGTAATTAATAACAATCTATTTGGTAAAGAGATATGCACGTACGAGACAAGTGGCTTTGTTGATTGTATCAGCATGGTGCTCCTCCCCATCACTGAGAATAGACAGCATCACTCCCATGAAATCTTCCTCACCATTTGCCTTATTTTCAGCTCTCTTCTGCTTGTGCTCTCGTAGCCATCCCTCCACAACTTGGTCCAATTCTTTCGCTGTCTTCTTCATGCACTTCATATCTCCACCTATGTCCAACCATCTCAGAAACGGCAAAGCATCTGATATTAAGAACTTTCCACTTAGTACAATGAAGTCATCCATCGATTTCTTCCATTTCATGTTCTCACCTCCTTCACTGGAATTTGGAATTCGCTTCCCTACAATCATCCTCATAATCACGTTCAGAGTAACTTCTTTGAACCATCCCTTCATCTCCACCAATACTTTATCGGAGTTAGCACTTCTCTTCTTGTTCCACAGCTGCTACAACTGTTGCAGAGATGTCTTCACCTCGGATTCCCTTACATGTTTAAGTAATTCGAGTCGGTGATTTGAGAGGAGCTCAATAGTGGCAACCTTGCGTATTTGACGCCAATAAGGTCCATATGGTGCAAAGCCTAACATGGCACTGTTGTTACCCAAAAGTTCCGAGCTTGCAAGTTTTGGACGAGAGGCAAACGCTTTATCATTTGTGGTGAGAAATGCTTTAGCAATCTCCCAGTCGCTCACCACCAAAGCTCTATGCACACCCAACTTGATACTGAAGATTCTTCCATATTTGTCAGCCATGTTAGCCAAGCTTATGTGAGGTGGTTGTGACCCTCCTAAGAGGCGTAGATGACCAATAATAGGCCATGCTCCACCAGCTTCTGGTGCTGTTTTCTTCGAGTTTGTGTTTCTTCTTGATATCCATAGAAAACAGAAAAGAAATAGTAGTGGAAAAGCAATGATTGCAACAGCTGAAGTTGCTGTGAGTGAATGGGAATAATCCATCGCCAAATTTCTACTTTCAATCTAAGATACATACAATGCATATATATGCATTGTTGTGTTGTTGACGTAATTATCGTATATTGATCTTTCACTAACTTAAGTTACTGGTATTGGAGTTCTGAAGCCATATAAGAAAATCAACTAAGTACTGCGATGTGAAGAAAGACGACAGGTTGTTGCGGAAAGGATCGATTCGAGAACTCCGATATGACTACAAGTAAATTGACCGGAACGAAAAATAAAGTGAACACAAGGATTTACGTGGTTCGGCTTTAATGCCTACGTCCACGGGCAGAGGCGAAAAGAAATTTCACTATAACAAGATGAAGATTACAAGTGTTTTACACTCAAGACACAACCCGAGAACCTCACAACTCTCAACCCCTATAGAAAACCCGAAAGCTAAAATCCTAGCTTTCAAAGAACAAGCTTTGCTCTCTCTTGGTTTGGGATGATGAATATGGCTAATGAACCTCTCTATTTATAAGAGAGTTCAAGGACATAATTGTCCAAAACTTTGGCAAAGATTTGTGGTTGAAAATGGACACCAACAACCATCCACTAATCCACTACCACCAACAACCCACTACCAACAACAACAATCCACTACCAATTTTAAGCCATTTCTTAACAAATCTCCACCTTGGCTTGAAATTTACCAAGCTGAACATCATAGTGAATTCCTCGAACTGGATCACCTCTTCCAAACGCCTCTCTGGCGCTAATCAATCCCGAATACCTATCAAGTCCAAGCAATGCTTGAACTTATATGCAGGGATCACCTTAGTTAACATATCTGCAGGATTCTTCTCGGTAGCAACCTTGCTGATAACAATGTCACCTTGCGTAACATGTTCCCGAACAAAATGATATCTGACATCAATGTGTTTGGTCCGTTCATGAAACATCTGATTTTTAGTCAGATGTATGGCACTCTGGCTATCGCAAAATACAACAGTGAAATCCTGTTGTAAACCCAAACTGCTTACTAGACCTTTCATCCACAATGCTTCTTTCACTGCTTCTGCTAACGCCATATATTCCGCCTCAGTCGTAGATAAGGCTACGGTAGACTGTAACACAGCTTTCCAACTAATGGCTCCTCCAGAATAAGTGAAAACATAACCCGTCAGAGATCTTCTTTTGTCCAGATCTCCAGCATAATCAGAGTCCACATAGCCCGTGACACTGCTAGTGCAGTCACTCTGATCATATACCAAGCATAAATCTGCAGAACCTCTCAAGTACCTGAGAATCCATTTCACGGCCTGCCAGTGTTCCTTGCCAGGACAACTCATGTATCTGCTGACCACACTAACTGCATGTGAAATGTCTGGACGAGTGCAAACCATTGCATACATCACGCTTCCAACTGCACTCGAGTATGGAATGTGAGACATTTGCTGCTTTTCTTCATCAGATTGTGGTGACAACTCTGCAGAGAGTTTGAAATGTGGTGCCAACGGAGTACTCACAGTTTTCGCTTTATCCATGCCGAAGCGTTGAAGAACCTTTTCAATGTAGTTCTTCTGCGACACACGAAGCTTGCCCGCCTTGCGATCTCTGTGAATATCCATGCCCAAAATTTTCTTGGCAGCACCCAGATCCTTCATCTCGAACTCACCACTCAACTGCGACTTTAACTTGTTGATTTCCGACATGTTTTTGGAAGCAATTAACATGTCATCAACATACAGCAACAAATAAATGTGCGAACCATCTGAGAGCTTCCGATGATAGACACAAGCATCATAGTCACATCTTGTGTAACCATGCTGAATCATGAAGCTATCAAACCGCTTGTACCACTGCCTTGGGGATTGTTTCAATCCATATAAAGACTTCTTTAATAGACAGACATGGTCTTCTTTACCAGGAACTGTAAAACCCTCTGGTTGACGCATGTAGATTGTTTCCTCGAGCTCACCATGCAAGAACGCCGTTTTTACGTCAAGCTGCTCAAGTTCTAGATCAGACTTGGCCACCATGGCAAGTAATACACGAATGGAAGAATGCTTTACGACTGGGGAGAAAACTTCATTGTAGTCAATCCCCTCTTTCTGAGTGAAGCCTTTAGCAACCAATCGTGCCTTGAATCTAGTTGCTTCAACCCCTAGGATGCCTTCCTTTTTCTTGAAGACCCATTTGCAACCAACTATCTTCTGGTTACTTGGCGGCTTAACCAACTCCCAAGTATGGTTCTTGTGAAGAGATTCTATCTCCTCACTCATAGCAATTGCCCACTGTGCCGACTCATCACACGTGACAGCCTCATTATAACTGGAAGGTTCTATACCAATGGACTCCGCCACACTGAGCGCGAAAGACACCAGATTAGCGTAACGCGGATTTGGTTTGATTTGTCTCTTCGTTCTTCCAGTGGCAATGCTATATGGTTTTTCTTGAGGTGACTCATCTTCATCGGAATCTTGCACCTCAACTTGATCATCCTGGACTGAAGTACCTTCCGTAGGAATTGGAGCGTCCACCTGACACTCCACCTGCTTCTCAACACCGTGATCTCCCATTCTATCTGACTCCTCCTTTTCCCGGGAATTTGTGGTGGATCGAAGCATGGATGACTCATCAAAAGTCACATCTCTGCTGATGATGAACTTGGACGAAACCGGATCAGGACACCACAACTTGTATCCTTTCACCCCTTGGCCGTATCCAAGAAATATGCATTTCTTCGCCCTCGGTTTGAGTTTTCCCTCATTTACATGAGCATACGCAGGGCAGCCAAACACTCTTAAACCAGAGTAATCAGCAGGAGAACCAGACCATACTTCCTCAGGAGTCTTCAGCTCAATAGCTGTTGACGGAGATCTGTTAACCAAATAACAAGCAGTATTAACAGCTTCAGCCCAAAATTCTTCACCGAGCCCAGCATTTGATCGCATGCAACGAGCTCGCTCCAAGAGAGTTCTATTCATGCGTTCTGCAACTCCATTTTGTTGTGGTGTTCGACGAACAGTGCGGTGTCTCACTATTCCTTCATTTTTGCAGAACTCATTGAATTCACCTGAGCAAAACTCCAAGCCATTATCCGTCCGGAATCGCTTGATCTTCTTTCCTGTTTGATTTTCGATCAAAGCTTTAAATTGCTTGAAGTTGATGAGAACCTCATACTTGCTCTTCAGAAAATACACCCAAACCTTTCTCGAGTAATCATCGATAAAGGTAAGCAGATATCTGTAACCACCTTTAGAAATTGTCGGAGAAGGCCCCCAAAGGTCAGAATGGAAGTAATCCACTGTGCCTTTTGTCTTGTGAATCCCAGTGCTGAACTTTACCCGAGTCTGCTTACCGAAGACGCAGTGCTCACAGAAATTCAACTTTCCTGTACACTGCCCAGACAATAATCCTCGTTTGCTTAGCACCGATAAGCCTCTCTCGCTCATATGCCCGAGCCGCATATGCCATAACTTCGTGGTGTCAGAATCTAGATCATCTGATGATGACACTCCCGCAACACCTGTAACCGAGGAACCATCGAGGAAGTAAAGGCCCCGCTCCAAATTACCACGTATCACAGTCAAAGCACCCGAGAATACCTTGAGAACTCCACCTTCAGCAGAGTACCGAAAGCCTTTCTTGTCCAACGTACTCAAAGAGATCAAATTTTTCTTCATTTCTGGAATGTGCCGAACATCAGTTAGAGTTCTAACAATACCGTCAAACATCTTTATACGAACTGTGCCAATCCCCATGACTTGACATGCGTGGTCATTTCCCATTAGTACTGAACCAGAATGCTTCTCGTATGTTGAGAATGCATCTTTCGAAGTACTTATATGAAATGTAGCTCCCGTATCAAGAATCCATCTCCCACCAGCGTAAGAGTCGGATACTGCAAGAACGATCTCGGCATCACTTGAAGAATCTGCATCAGCTACATTCGCACGATCATTTTGTTGCTCCTGTGATTCTGATTTCTCCTTCCTTTTCGGACAATCTACCTTCATGTGCCCGTACTTCTTACAGTAGTAGCACTGTATTCTCTTCTTGGACTGCGATCTAGGATGGCTTTTACTTGAACTTCCACCCTTTGCCTTGGATCTTCCTCGAGCAACCAAGCCTTCGCCTTCATTGTTTTCGACCACCTTACCAGTGATTTTCTTCCTCAACTCACTGGAACTTAAGGCATTTTTCACCTCCTCTAGAGTCAGGTCATCACGACCGTACATCATTGTATCAACAAAATTCTCATACGAGGGAGGCAAAGAACACAAAACAATTATTGCTTGGTCCTCATCATCGATTTTGTTATCGATATTATTCAAATCCATGATAATGGAATTGAATTTATCCAGGTGCTGGGAAACAGGTGTACCTTCCTCCATCTTCAGGGCATAGAGTCTTTGCTTGAGGTAGAGCCGGTTCGTCAATGACTTCGTCATGTACTTGCTCTCTAACCGGAGCCACAAACCGGACGCGGTTTTCTCATCCGCTACTTCTCGTAGCACTTCATCTCCTAGACATAGCAGAATAGCACTATGTGCTCTTTCTAGCATGTCATCCTTTTGCTCTTCCGAAAGCGTGCTTGGTAATTTATCTTTACCAGACAATGCTTTTAGCAATCCTTGTTGAACCAGCACTGCCCGCATCTTGATGCGCCATAAACTGAAACTATTTTTCCCGGTAAATTTCTCGACATCATACTTAGTCGATGAAACACTTGTAGCCATAATTTGGAACCTTTGAATGAATGATAATATTTTCTTCCTGATGTGAAAGATCAGACAAAGCTGCAGTCACAGGGCAATTCAGAAAATATTATCACTCCTTCAACTACGCTCTGATACCAATTTGTTGCGGAAAGGATCGATTCGAGAACTCCGATATGACTACAAGTAAATTGACCGGAACGAAAAATAAAGTGAACACAAGGATTTACGTGGTTCGGCTTTAATGCCTACGTCCACGGGCAGAGGCGAAAAGAAATTTCACTATAACAAGATGAAGATTACAAGTGTTTTACACTCAAGACACAACCCGAGAACCTCACAACTCTCAACCCCTATAGAAAACCCGAAAGCTAAAATCCTAGCTTTCAAAGAACAAGCTTTGCTCTCTCTTGGTTTGGGATGATGAATATGGCTAATGAACCTCTCTATTTATAAGAGAGTTCAAGGACATAATTGTCCAAAACTTTGGCAAAGATTTGTGGTTGAAAATGGACACCAACAACCATCCACTAATCCACTACCACCAACAACCCACTACCAACAACAACAATCCACTACCAATTTTAAGTCATTTCTTAACACAGGTTATACTAATTCCAATCTTGGGTTCCTTTTATTTTCTTGAAAATGGTTGTCAAAAAATGATTTTTGAAAATAATTTATTTTTCTAAAAAAGTTAATTTTGTTAGTGTTTAAAAAAATCAGTACAAAATATTTTCTGTTATTAGATAATTCTCATGAAATTATTTTATAAAAATTGTTTTTAATTAATATATTTAATATTCACTTATATATAGAAACACGGGAAGTTAAATGAATTTCTAATGGAGTTGTTTTAGGACGTGTCAACCCGACTGCTTCAAACATATCGACTGCGTCGTTTGATGGAGTTTCAATGACAACTGCCAACTAAAACATTACATCTATTAGTAGTGTAGTCTTCAATAACTTTATGGATAATCGAAAGTGGAATTGTAGGGTATAAACGTAATATTTCTTTAATGATTAATCCAACACTAAATTGTTGGTGTCTAATTCTATCACTAACAATCTATGTTTACCAATCTGAACGTTTAGCTCCTGCTGTACTTTACTCATCGTTTAGCTCCTGCTGTACTTTACTCATTGCATCACGGTTATTGGTATAACCATCCTATATTGGTATTTCACTAACATACGTTACTGAAATTGGAACTTTGAAGCCGTGAAAAGAAAACCCAAAATTTGATATTTTCCTCTTAGAAGAAAAAAAAAGAAAACCAACAGAGAAGAGAAGATGCTGATTATTATCGAGGAAATTAATCATTTAGTCAATTTTTGTATTAAAAGTTTTATTTTATTTTATTTTTATTTAAAAATAATTAAATTAATTCTTATTTATTAATTCAAATAGGAAATTGATTTTTCTTATTAAAAATTTTATTCATTTTTATTATTAAAACTTGCTGTGGCTAATAGAATCACCAGCCAGTTTCACATAAAGTGCCACATGTATTTAATTCTAGCGTACATTGACCAATTTTTAATAGTAGAATTGAATAGAATTTTTAACGAAAAAACAATTTGCCCTTTGAGCTAACATACAAAAACTAACTTACCCATTTTTTGAGTAGTGAGGATGAAATGCAATCCGTCTCTTAATATAAAAGCTATCATGATACTTTTACCATTGATTTATCATCATTAAATCATGTATATATATTATTAAAAAAAACATTTCCCAATAGTTCTTTAACAGTCCGTGACTTTAAAGAGTTTCACCTACAATTTCCATCCACAATTTTTTTGTTAAAATGTAACACAAGTTCCTGTACTCTTTGTAAATATGAAATTTTATCTCTGTACTTTTATTTCTAAGAATTTGGTCCCCTTACATTTTAGATTTCAAAATCCATATCCAATTGTTTATATTGTTAAAATTATTTCATTAAAATTAGAAAAAAAATATTAAGATTAAGAAATAAGTTTTGAAAAAAAATTAAGCATACTTAAAATATGAATCAAACTCGAAGTTCAATATTCAAAACTCAAGCCAAGCATAGCCCGACTCGTCTTCAAATTTATAACATATCATTTATCATTTAGTTTATATATTTTCAAATCATATATTTTACTTAAAAGGAAATTAAAGGGGCAAGGGTGGGGCAGAGAATGGAAGCAGATAGCCATGTAAAAGGAAATTAAATATGATTTGAAAATAAAATTTTATTTTATTATTTATATTTTACTTAAACATTGTTACATTGTGTGTGAGAAATAAAAGGAAAAGGTGCGTTTAACAAATAACAAAAATTCAACATAGTAAACACAATAAAGGTATAAAATCCGAATTCACCCTTTATTTTATCTTGCCTCCCCTGGATTTATGGATCATATATAAAGTTCAGGGGCAAGGCGTGGTGAGATGACTGTTTCAAGCGGTGTAGATTTCATGTCGGTCAATCCGACAGTGCCAGTCAAGTCGATCAAGCCTTTTTCCGGTGTCGAAAACTCGAATGCATGTAAGAAATTCGACAACGTCAAATGCAACATTTGAAGTGCAAAAGATGTTCCAGGGCAACTTCTCCTCCCGCTACCAAAGGGCATCAGTTCAAAATGTTGACCCCTAACATCAACATCTTTGTATGTCGTAAGAAATCTCTCTGGCATGAATTCTGACGGTCCAGACCATACTTTAGGGTCTCTTTGGATCTTATGTAGGTTGATGATTAGCCGAGTGCCTTTGGGGATTTCGTAGCCACCAATGGTACAACTTTCATTGAGTTCACGGGGTGCTGATAATGGTGCTGGAGGGTACATTCTCAATGTCTCTTTAATTATGGCTTGGATGAAGACTAATTTACTTATGTCTGATTCTTGCACAAACCTGTCCTTGCTTACATGTATGTCTAATTCCTCTTGAGCCTTTTTGAGTAGATGAGGTTTGTTTAGCAACAAGGAAAGTGCCCAAATTAACGTAACTGTTGTCGTGTCACTTCCAGCTAAAATCATTTGCTTCAAAAAATACATAACATATAACATTTAAATACTCAAGTCTTGATTGACATTAAATTCAAAAATGGAAAGAAAAGAGAGAAAAGAATGTACCAAAGAAGTGGCTTTGTTTATGGTATCGGCATCGTAACCAGCAAGGTCAGCACCTTTAAGAACAGAGTTCATAACATCCATGAAATCCTTCTCCTTTTTACTTTCATCCCAATATCCTTCCCTCCTATGATCATTCAACCATCCCTCGGCGATATCATCCAACTCTTGTGCCGTTTTCTTCATCCATTTCTCGTATCCCCCCAAATCAAGCTTTCGAAGGAAAGGAATGGCATCGCCTATCACAAATATGCCCGACAAGTAAAAAAAATCCCTCAAGGCCTTACGGTACCGTGACACCACTTGTTGCTCTTCTTTACCGACACCCGAATACCTCTTCCCAGCAACGGTCCTAAGAATAACGTTCAACGTCAAGTCCAAGAACCGTTTCTTCATCTCAACGAAAGCTAAACCCGATTCACCATCCTTTTCCTTAACCCAAAACTTGTATAGATCTTTTATCGAACCTTCTATTTCGGATACAAAAACTTTTTTCAACTGATCAATCCTATGGTTCGATAACACCTCTAACATTGTTATCTTACGCATTTCACGCCAATACTGTCCATAAGGAGAGAACCCAAACATGGCATAATTGTATCCCATGTGTTCCGCTGCTGCCATTTTGGACCGTGATGAAACGGCCATGTCGTTGGTGGTGAAAATTTCCTTAGCTACTTCTCGTGAACTCACCACCAAGGCCGGATGAACACCTAACCGGATCATGAAGGCCGGTCCAAGTTTATCAGCCAAGGCTCCCAACGTTACATGAGCGGCCACAGGTTTCCCTAGCAACGGGAGGTGACCGATTATTGGCCATGCACCACCTGCTTCCGGTGCAGCTTTGCCATTGGATCTTTTGAGCTTAGTGTAGAAAAACAATGTTGTGATGGCAATCAACACAAGATAGTAACTAAGATATGGGATATTGAAAGGTTCCATTATGCAAAGCTTTAATTTGGTTAAGTATATAGAGAACTTGTGTGTGATGGGAAAGTTTGGGTTTTTGCATGTATATATATAGTTTGGTGGGTCTAACAAGACAAACATATAGTTGGGAGAATATTATAGGTTTTATTTTATATTTTATTTCAAGCTGCTTAGCCAAAGTTGAATGAATTTTTCGTGTGCCGATATTGAATATTTGTGTGCATCCATGCATGATGTAGGTTGAAATTAATAGAAAAAATATTAAAAATATTTTCAACTTAGTTAATATTGTATAAATTCATACAGTGTCAATAAATTAAAATATATATTGAATTTGATGTCACTGATCTCAATTTCATAATGATAAAAATACTCACCTTATAAGTATGCTATAATCTAATTAAAAATAAATTTAATTATTATAATATAATTCACTAACAATATATAAACTTAATCCTAAATTAAATTCTATATTCATCTATCCCTTCACAAGTGTTAAATTGAAAACCATCACTTTTAGGCTTGTGGCTGCCATATACTAAATGAACTATGTTTATGTGAAGTGTCTTTGACATCTTGGTTGGTAGTCAATTGGTCACACATGGTGGCTTGAATTTTGTTTTAATCTTCAATGTCATTCTTAAATTAGTATAAGGTATTAGAAACAAAATAAACCAAAAAACATGGTTTCATTTTTATTTAAATGAAAAACCCACAGTTTTAAGAAGGAAAAAAAAAGGTTAAATAACACTATTTATCCTTATATTAAATTTTCAACAAAATAAGTCAAGTCTTTGGTTACAAATAAAAATATTAAGTCAATGCCGCATGAGTGAATCTTAAACACTTGATTCATACGTTAAGAATATTATATATTATCTAAATTAAGTCTTAGTTAAGTTACATTGTTGTCAATTTGAAAAGACAGTAAATTTAAGTGCGTTAAAACGCATTTCTCTTCTTATTTAAGAGTTAAAAAGAATTATTAGTAATTCTAAATATTGTATAAAAAATTTTCTAGAATTAATATAACACAAATCCTTTAATACTCCACGTATAATTCAATTTCCATATACAATTTAAGTCAATTTAAGTCATTAACTTATACACGATTCAAAAATATGTATTTTTTTTCTCAAGTTGTGTAGTCACACTATCAACAATTTTAGTTTGAAAGTAGAAGATAAGAGCACACAGATATATTAATTAACTATTAATTTGATAAAATTAGTATAAATATATACTACATTAAAAATAATGTAAATAAAATAAAGTAAAATTAATGTAAAATTGTAATATTTTATTATTTGCAATTGAATCAACCCAAAGAAGTAGACATGAATTTCTTTTAAAACAGTCCACAGCAAGCATTTTTGAACGAAGAGTGGCTGGTAAACAAGTTGAAGAGAAAACTGCGGATGATTTTCTCAGGATATATGAAACGCCCACCGCTTCAAGTTACAGTCAAGACAACGTGCTTGGTAATAGGAAGATGGCTGTTTTTTTTTTTTTAATATAAATATTGGGGTTGGTTGATTTTGTCGATTACATATTCGTTCAGTTGCAACTAGGATTACTAGTAGTTTTTAAAATTGAGATGAACATCAGAAATTGTTCACATGTTATTAATCTTTGTACTTTGTGAAAATTGTGAATTTAGCTCTTATACTTTAATTTGATTAATTTTAGTCTCTGTACTTTTTGTATAGTCAATTTTAGTTCTTGTGTTTTTCGAATTTTGAAATTTTAGTCTTTACCCAAATAGTAGGAATTAAATTTGTTTGATAAAATTCAATTACTAGTCTTATACTATTCGTACAGTTCTAACTTTAGTTCGTATTTTCCAAATGGATCAGTCTAAGTCCCTATACTTTTTTAATTTTGAAATTTCAATTTTCATGCAAATGACAATTGTTCATCCATTAGCTGAATTTTCAATGAGTAATATTTGGAATTAACAAGTTAACATGGCATTACACATATGATAATATGTTTATCGCATTGGATTTTGAAAATAGCATAACTTAATTTATTGAATTTAACAATTATTATTTGATGAGAACTGAAATTTCAAATTTTGAAAAGTTTAAAGATTAAAACTAATCAAATTAATGTGCAAGGACATTCATAACTTTTGCAAATTACAGGGATAAATAGTAGAGTTTAACCAAGAGAAATCCACTATAAAATCGACAAACACTAACTATTATTTAAGTTCAACTCAATCATCAAGTTTCAACCTCACTTTTATATTTTGAACTAACTCACACTCTCTCTCAGTCTTTTTCCCTAAGAACTTGGATGTAAATTGACAAACAATACAGTTTACTTGCACAATTTGGCACTACAAATCAATTCTTTTGTGAACAAGTCATATTAGAAGCTACCCATATCTTTGAAAAGTCAAATATATGGGTGTCAGAAAATTTGGCACCGAAAATCAAAGCATTTAAGGCAGCGAAATTTGGTTTGAAATTTGGCATAGGATAATTGCAATTTTGGTCCCTAATTGTATAGAGACTTTCCAAGTTGATCCATTAACCTCAACTATAAATAGGCCTAACCATTTCTCATTTTCTTCATCCTATATTTGTTATTCTCTACTTAAAGCATTATTCTCTCTCCCTATTTGTAAATTTCACTTATATTTTTGGAGTGAAATATATTTGATAGTGTTTGAGGACATAGGCAAAATTTGTTGAACCTTGTTAAAATTCTGGTATTCTTTATTATTTATTTTTGCGTATTTTGTGTGTGTGATTGTAGTGATTTATTGTGCTATTAAATTACGATAGAGGGATATTATGGCTAGGAAAGACCTGGTACTTAAGTGATCCTCGTGATCCACCTCTCTTTCCTGGGAATTGAACTTAGTGTGATTTTTCAGTACAATAATTTTACTCTTTTACACGCTTCCGTGCAACAATTAGTATCAGAGCTAGATTTGTACTTGGGGAATACGACCGTTTATGACACTATTCACGTATATGGTACTGTTCACATATACAGTAGTTGGGATTGAGGAGAAAAATGGCAGAGGCATCGTCATCAATAAGGACTACTGTGACCAATGCAAAATTTGAAGTAGAGAAATTTGATAGTACCAATAATTTTGGTATGTGGCAATGTGAGATCCTGGATGTCTTATGTTAGCAAGAGCTAGATATAGCCCTTGAAGAAAAACCTGACAAGATGGATGACAAGGAGTAGGCCAAGATTAATAGACAGGCGTGTGGTACAATCCGCCTATGTTTGGCCAAAGAGCAGAAGTACTCTGTCATGAGGGAGACATCAGCGAAGAAGTTATGGGATACACTGGAAGAAAAGTTTCAAACGAAAAGTCTTGAAAATAGGCTTTATATGAAAAAGAAACTTTTTCGATTCACGTATGCTCCCGGTATGTCAATGAATGACCATGTGAACTCATTCAATAAAATTTTAGCAGGCTTGTTAAATTTGGATAAGAAATTTGAAGATGAAGACAAGGCATTATTGTTGTTGAATTCCCTTCCTGATAAATATGATCATCTTACCACCACATTGCTTCATGAGAAGGACACGATCATATTTGATGCAGTCTGTAGTGCGTTGTATAGATCTGAGACTCGAAATAAAGATAAAAGAGATCACAGAGATACAACTGCAGAAGTCTTAACAGTAAAAGGTCGTTCACACAGCAGCAAATCTGGTAGAAGGGGAAAGTCCAAAGGGAGACCCGCCAAAGATGAATGTGCCTTTTGTCGTGAGAAAGGGCATTGGAAAAAGAATTGTCCTAAGTTACAAAAGGGCAAGGCTATTTCTAATGCATGTGTAGCAGAGCATGATGAGGAGTCAGACTTTAGCTTGGTTGGCATGGCAATGGCATGTCATACGGATGAGTAGATTTTGGATTCAGGATGTACTTACCATATGTATCCTAATAAGGACTGGTTTTCTAGTCTTAAAGAAATAGAAGGTGGAGTTATTCTTATGCGCAATGATAGTGCTTGTAAGACAATGGGAGTGGGTACAATCCAATTGAAGAATCACGATGGCTCAATCCAAGTCTTGACAGATGTTCGCTACGTACCTAGCTTGAAGAAAAATCTCATCTCATTAGGGGCCCTAGAATCTAAAGGGCTCATAATCACTTTGAGAGATGGATTACTAAAGGTAGTAGCAGGGGAATTGACGGTGATGAAAGGAACAAGAAGAAATAACTTGTACTTTTTAAATGGAAGTACAGTTATTGGATCAACATCAACAGTTTCTACGAAAGATGTAGATTCAGAGGTTACCAAGTTATGGCATATGCGATTAGAACATGCTGGTGAAAAAGCTTTGCAGACTTTGGCGAAGCAATGCTTGTTGAAAGGTGCAAATCCTTGCAAACTGGAATTCTGTGAACATTGTGTTTTGGGAAAGTAGACTAGGGTAAAATTTGGTTCAGCAATTCACAATACGAAAAGAATTCTAGACTACGTTCACAGTGATGTGTGGGGACCTACCAAAGTGGCTTCTTTAGGAGGTATGCACTATTTTGTTACTTTTGTTGATGATTATTCAAGAAAAGTATAGGTGTATCTAATGAAAAGAAAAAGTGAAGTATTGGATGCATTTCTGAAATAGAAGAAGATGGTGGAAACTCAGACTGGTCGAAAGGTCAAACGACTTCGATCAAACAATGGTACTGAGTACAAAAATGATCCATTTCTACAAGTATGTCAAGATAAGGGCATTGTGTGACACTTCACTGTTTGGGATACACCACAGCAGAATGGGGTGGCAGAACGTATGAATCGGACTATACTGGAGAAAGTTTGATGTATGTTGTCCAATGCTGGATTGGGCAAGGAATTTTGGGCTGAGGCAGTTACATATGCATGCCATCTAATTAACCGTTTGCCATCAGCTGTAATAAATGGAAAAACTCCTATGGATATGTGGAATGGTAAATCTGCTACTTATTATGATTCTTTACATGTTTTTGGTTCCACTGCATATTATCATGTAAAAGAATCTAAGTTAAACCCAAGAGCAAAGAAAGCATTATTCTTGGGTATAATTGATGGAGTAAAAGGATATCGTATCTGGTGTCCTGATACAAGGAAGATTGTTTTCAGTAGAGATGTGACTTTTGATGAATCAACCATGTTAAAGTACAAGGATTCACAAAATGATGACAAAACCAGTAGTACTTTACAGTAGGTGGAGCTTGAAAAGGTTAATAATGATCCAGCTAATATTGGAGGGACAAATGATGAAGAAGTTTCGACCCAAGAACCTCTACAACAATAAGATTCAATTGCATATAGGAGGCTAAGAAGAGAGATTCGTAAGCCTGCTCGTTTTGATGATATAGTGGCCTATGCACTTTCAATTGCAGATGATGATGTTCCTTCTACTTACACAGAAGCAATAAGTAACCCTGATGGTGTAAAGTGGAAGCAAGCCACGAATGAAAAAATGCAGTCTCTTCATAAAAATAGGACTTAGGAGTTGGTGACACTGCCCAAGGGAAATAAGGCAATTGGATGCAAATGGGTGTATGCAAAGAAGGAAGGATTTCCTAGTAAAAATGAAATTCGATACAAGGCTAGATTGGTAGCAAAGGGTTACGCTTAGAAAGAAGGAATAGACTACAATGAAGTGTTTTCTCCAGTTGTGAAGCATTCGTCTATTCGGATTTTGCTAACCTTGGTTGCGCAATATGATCTTGAACTAGTTCGGCTGATGTGAAGACTGCATTTTTACACGGTGATTTAGAAGAGGAAATCTATATGACTCAGCCAGATGGATTCAAGGTTGCTGGTAAAAAAAATTGGGTTTGCAAACTGACAAAGTCGCTTTATGGATTGAAGCAATTTCTGAGGCAGTGGTACAAGCGATTTGATCAGTTCATAAAAGGGAAAAGGTACATAAAAAGTAAATTTGATCATTGCGTGTATTTTCAAAAGTTACAAGTAGGAACTTTCATATACTTGCTCTTATATGTTGATGATATGTTGATAGCATCTAAGAGCAAAGTTGAAATTCAGAGATTGAAGACTCAACTCAATCTTGAGTTTGAGATGAAAGATCTAGGTGAAGCTAAGAAGACTCTTGGCATGGAAATATGTAGAGATAGAGCTCATGGCAGAGTTAGCTTGTCTTAGAAGCAGTATTTGAAGAAGGTACTACAGCAGTTTGGCATGAACGAGCAGACAAAACCTGTAAGTATCCCGTTGGCTTCTCATTTCAAGCTTTCTGCACAACTATCTCCTTCGACGAATACAGAACGAGAATACATTGTTGCAAGTTCCGTATTCTAATGAAGTGGGTAGCTTGATGTATGCAATGGTGTGTACAAGACCCGACATTTCACAGACAGTTAGTATAGTGAGCAAGTATATTTATAATCTTGGAAAAGGACATTGGCAAGCTGTAAAATGGATTCTACGGTATATTCAGAAGACCGTGGATGTTGGATTACTATTCAAGCAAGATAATACACTTGGTAAAGGTGTTATTGGGTACGTTGATTCTAACTATGCCAGTGATTTGGACAAACGAAGATCAACCACCGATTATGTGTTTACATTGGCTGGAGGACCAATAAGCTGGAAGTCTACACTACAGTCTACAGTTGCATTGTCAACCACAGAAGCCGAATACATGGCTAACAGAGGCTGTAAAAGAAACTATTTGGTTACAAGGTATGGTTAAAACCTTGAGATTGGTTCAGGAGCATATTAACGTATATTATGATAGTTAAAGTGTTATTCATTTAGCAAAGAATTAAGTCTATCATGCACGTACAAAGCATATCGACTTACGATTCCATTTCGTGCGGGAAATTATTGATGAGTGGAAAATTTGTCTTCAGAAGATCAAGACTGCAGATAATCCCGCAAATATGATGACCAAGGTGGTAACAGCAACCAAGTTCGAACATTGTTGGAACTTGATCAATATCCTGCAAGTTTAACAATTGAAGAAGGCACTATCAAGTATTGTTGGCAAAGGCAGAAAGAATTGTGTGAAGATAAGATTATCCTAATCAAATCTTCAATGTGGAGATTATTAGAAGCTACTCATATCTTTGAAAAGTCTAAGATATGGGTGTCAGAAAATTTGGCACAGAAAATCAAAACATTTAAGGCACCGAAATTTGGTTTGAAATTTGGCATGGGATAATTGCAATTTTGGTCCCTAATTGTATAGAGACTTTGCAAGTTGATCCGTTAACCTCAACTATAAATAAGCCTAACCATTTCTCATTTTCTTCATCCCATATTTGTTTTTCTCTACTTAAAGCATTATTCTCTCTCCCTATTTGTAAAATTTCACTTGTATTTTTGGAGTGAAATATATTTGGTAGTGCCCAAGGACATAGGCAAAATTTTTTGAACCTCGTTAAAATTTTGGTGTTCTTTATTATTTATTTTTGCATATTTTGTGAGTGTGATTGTAGTGATTTATTGTGCTATTAAATTACGATAGAGGGATATTCTGGCTAGGAAAGACCTGGTACTTAAGAGATCCTCGTGATCCACCTCTCTTTCGTGAGAATTGAACTTAGTGTGATTTTTCAGTATAATAATTTTACTCTTTTACACGCTTCCGCGCAACAAGTCAATTATTAATAAGCATAATAAACAAGCTATCTATTAATAAATATAAAGTGACTTGTTTGAAATGCAATCAATGTGAACATCTCCTCCAATAAATCATTCATTAAATCATTCATTAAAAATCTAAACTATTTTGATCAAAACATGTCAATTAAATAAGGCAAGTTACAATAACATGCTAGATATTACTTAAGTTGCAACTAACGTTGCATCTAACAATTGCAATTGGCACTAGTAATCTCCTATTGGAAAAAGTGTTTAGGAATTTTACTAAAACCAACCTTTATCGTGATATCTACCGTAATAAATCTAATAAAACTAAGTATTTGTGCCCCAAGGTTGGGGAGATGATGAAATTGCAAGGACTTCTAAGAAAGTACTTAGATTTGTCAAAAGACTCAAACTAGAGTTTAAATCCTTCAAGCTTTCAATCAAATGATCTTTTCTGTTATTCTCGAAACCTTACATGTTTAGAGAGTGGGCTTTAACTCAAAAAATCAAACACAAGATGAAATTCCAAAACTTTTCAAAGGATGCCTACTTCTATATGTAGGGATTCAAGACCGAAAACCAAATTATAAATTTGAATTACAATCTTTAGATAATTACAATTGTAATCTCACAAATCTAGAACAAAACTCAAGAAAAATATAATTTATTTGAACTTAAAAGAAAAGTAACTCAAATAATTTCTTTCACTAAATTTCGACAATGTACCATATAATATTTATAGAGGAAATATTGCAAGAGTTTTTCTTTAACTCAGAGTACATAAAATCATTATTTAATAAGAATTTAAGTCCTAGTAGTACTCTTAGGCCTAGAAGTTAGTAACATTAAGGAATTTTACTCCCTATGTGTCGTGGCACCCTACCCTATGCGTAAGTCACATATAAGAGACTAAAGAGGATTTTAAGGCTTTACTTAGTAGATTGAAGAGGAAATTAGAAAGATGGAAAATTAAAAAGATAAAAAATATGTGTATCTAACAAAAAAAATAAAAAAAATGATTTCTATCTATTATTTAGTAGAGTTAAAAAATGAAAGAAAAAAATTAATATATTTGAAAATTGCATATTTTTAAATTAACATTCAGAATTCTCTTATTTTTTTCTCCTCTCATCATTCTGCATTAGAAAAATTGATTTTTATTGATGATGATTTTTTTCACTTTTCTACTCCCTCCTCTCATTTCTCTCTTTTTTTTTTTTTTTTTACCAACCAAACACACTCGCTTAGCCACCCCTTGCTCATGACTGGTCAAGGCCGATATCCTTAGTTGGCAGAGTTGCTCGTGCTATTCGTTTGCTGCCCCTACCATCTTATCCTAGCCAAGTACTATTGTCAGTTCTTAATGGAAAACCCAGTATTTGCCCATTGCGCCATTACTATCTACTTATGAATATTCTTTTCTCTTGGGCTGGAAAACATATCTGGGCTTCATATCTTTAGTAACAATCTATAGAGAGAGAGAGAGAGTTGTTCATATCAACAAGATATTGGCGGCAAGGGGAAATGACTCGGAAATTTGAATGCCACAAGAAGACTAACTTCAATTTGGCTTTTCAATTTGTCTGGAAACAGTAAGAGATTAAGACAAAAATGAAAAGGATAAAAAACGGAAGAGATTAAGACAAGAAAAGAAGCTTCAAAGAAAGAAATGGACCATTCGCTACAAAAGTATTTTGTCCAAAACATTTGTTTTCAACGGAATGATATAATTGTAATGATAAAAACAGCCTAGAAATTTCGTAGTGAGCTGCTAGAAGAAAACGTTTAGTCCAAAATCAAGGCTAATCAAATTATAATTTTAGATTTTAAATTGGAGGGATTGATTTTTACAAGAGAAGACCTTGAAATATTGTTTGTCAGTGAAAGTTTTGTCTCTCGTATTTTATCGAAACCTAACATACCGTATAAGGTGTGATAGTAATTCTATAAATTACTTGACGGACTTATAAGATTTTTAAAAAAAAAGACATCAGTATAATGTATGATAGTAATTCTATAAAACTTATAATTCACCTGCAACTATGGTACCACTGGAATGAAATTATTCATGGTTTTTATAGCTTTTGTCTGTAAAAACGTAACGCTGTCTTCTACACACAGTTTCCACGCAACAGACAACCATGCAATCATTGTCGATGTAAAACAAGGACCAGTTCCCAATTTCCAACACCATTTCTTTTTATCTTTTGGACCCCCCATTTTTCAAACAGTGTCGAATAGGCCCATAATAATGTTTGATTTTTCAGCATTGCAGTCCCCACCATAGACATTCAACACAGAATCAAAATTGGATCTAACGGGCCTTTTTCTTTTAACCTTTGTAAATGCAAATTGTACAAAGTCATGGAGGGTAATAAAATATTGAAAGCGACCCTTCACCTTATATCCAAAGAAAAAACAGTACCAGAAGCTTTTCAATTTCTTCATTGCAGTGATGATGAAGAAAAAGGGCGCGGGCAATTACACGACAACCAACAAATGGGGAAAATTTGTAGGTTTTGCTTTTTTTATAGTCTGAGCGTGTTTCCTCCATTTATCACTCTTGTCATATAGTACAAGGTATTTAGGTAATATTCTTTACCTCTGCTTCGGGTTTATAATTATCTCTTTAAATAATGTTATTTTTATGATTCGAATCTAAATTCTCTTTTAAGATTAAGAATGTAATGCATTTATAATATTAACAGGTTAAAGTATCATGAAAACTCTTGTATTAGGAGTCGGGATTAGATTTTACCCCTTTACTCAAAATGGGTGAATTAGTCCCAGTCATTCTGTTAAAATTGGTCATCGTACGTCAGGTATAAGTGGCATATTACGTGTTACTATCTAGTTATTACATAAGTCACACCAATTTTTTACAATACAAATAGATGGAGTTCTTAACAAAAAGACTAATTTACTTTTTAATTTAATGTACAATAATTAATTTATCTATTTTTTAAATATAAAAAAATATAATCTAATTCGTAATAAAAGAACTCCATGATACTTTAATCAATATTAACATTATCACTATCCCTTTGATTTTAAAAAACCATCGTTTCTTTTGTGTTTCCAAAAGATCTTTGATTTGCCTTTTTATTTGAAAACATGAACAAGCCCTCAAGTATACTGGAGAGGATACCTCAACCAAATCAGCCTCATTTCACCGACATGTATGTTTGTCCGTATTAAGCTAGGAATTGTGTAAAGTGGGTATGAGATAAAATTTTAAAAAAGATGAGGTGAAATTAAAAAATTTATATTAAAATGATTTAATCAAGTGGACAAAACACCTATTTGTGTCATGAAGTTAGAATGAATTGCGGCTCGTGACATTTGTACCTAAATTAACATGTTCTTTTATTTCCTGGAAAAATATCATTTATATATAGCATTTTGATCTAATATTTCAATTCTTTCATGTTTCAATAGTTGTATGTTGTTCCGTAAAGCTAAGTTTTAAAATATGGAAGAAATGAGTGTTTTCGCAACGCTATCATCTGATTAATTTCATTTCACTTAATCTCTATTTCACGGTCACATATCTTTCCAATTAAGTAACGGAAACTTTCTTCCTCTCAACCATTTTGATTTGATTCAATAGTCTTCCGTTAAATAAAAACATATTTAATAAATACTAATAACTCCCGAATGGATAATGATGAGAAAATTCAACTATTGAGTCTAAAAAGAAAGAAATCCTGGTAAGTTGTATATGCGAAATTAACGCTTAGATTAGAGTTTTGAAAACTTTTACTTGCGTCTCGAAAAAGTGTTGCAAGGGATTGAAATTTCAAGAAGTCGAATCACGATTTTAACAACAAAAATTAAAATGTTTTACTCATTTAGCATTGCTTTAGATAGAATACCTAGTTTTAACCTTGAAAATTAGGGATAAATATCAAATTTATATATAAACTTTAGTTTAATATGCAATTTGATACATAAACTTTGATTTAGTATAATTATACACACGAAACTTAAATTGTGATTCATATGTATATATAAAACTTTAATTTTGATTCAATTGTACACATGTAAAAAATAAATACAAACATTTATTTTCATATTGGATTAATATAATTGTTTGTGCGCTGGTGCTAATTCAATAATATCGTTAGTGATGTATGAAAACTTAATCAAATTAAAATTACATGTATAAATATCATAAAATTAAAGTTTATGTATGAAATTACACATTTTATCGAAATACATATATAATTTTTATATTCATCTCCAAAAACTGTAATAATAGTAATACTAAACAAAGCCTAAATCGGTCTGAATTGAAACAATTAACAACCAGCCAAATTTGGTGGTCCCTTTTAAGTTTCTTCTCTGCATATATTGGCCCAGGGTAGTAAATTTAAGAAACAATTAATCATCATGATTCATGACTATTCTGGAAAAAAATGGGTCCTAAATGAATATGATCACACTTCCTTTTGCATATGTGTTACTTTAATTAATACATAGGATAGGGATAGAGCTATTATTACAAAATTTCTCCATGACCCCTCTGCATGGAGCATGGACCTGTCTCTTTATCAAATTTTGTACGTTCAAATGTTATTCATCATATAATTAATGTGTCATAACTCACAAAATCAGCTATCCAAAAAAATCTAAACCACAAACCCAAAGAAAATTAAAAGATAATGTCATTGATATTTTGATGGTGGTACAATGCTTAATATTGTCTATAAGTCTTTCTCAACTCTTAAACAAAAGAATAAATATATTTCAACATGCTCGAATCTACATCTTCTTACACTGACAACAATATCATTGTCAACCAAGCTAAAACTCAGTAGGCTATTAGTTAAAGATAACTAATACAGTTCAAACCTTAACATTTCTTTCCCCTTTCTTGATATTGTAATGACTAAATAATACATGGAAACAAGAATAAGAAAAAAAGGGGGCTTCACCTTTTGTGTTGTTTTTCTTTTCATTGCATGACAAAATTTAAAGAACAGGAACAAGGCTAGTTCATATTCATACAAGTTAGATATTTCATCCCCAAAATAACAACAACAAATAAAGCAATATATTTGCTGGTTTTCTTTTGTTTTTATTATTAAAAACATGTTTTTTTAACACTTGAGAAGAGTTAAGTCATTTGAAGATTCATGAGCAAAGCTTGGCCTTCCAAGGGTGAATTCTAGGTTAAGCAACATGTCTGGATTTGACACATGAAGCACTTTATTGTCTCCATCCACCTATGAAAGAAAAACACACAAAATTAATATTCATTATTAACACAATGTTCCATTCTTTTCCTTTCAATGAAGCAATCATACCTTAGCATCATTTGGATGTAAAGTCAATCCATTCCCATTGCTTGATATGCTCAAATTATTCACCTCCAATGATGGTAGCCAAGAACCACTGCAAAACGAGGAAATCACTAATTAATAACATGAAATATCACTCTACAGATCATTTACTTTTATCATTTGACTATGTGGGCTCTCTTTATTACAACCTTACCTTATTTGTCCGTTAAAATTTTGAATGTTATTAAGAGTTGCCGTTATATACTTATAACAGCATTTGAGACACTTATAAAAACATTTGAGATTCATATCATATTTATTTTAAAAAATTTAACTTAAAATACTATTAATAATAATATTAAGCACCAAAACTCTAATCATATCTTTAATAAAATTTATAAATATAATTTCATTTATTAAAGATTATTTCATTTAGTAAATATATGATTAAACATTTTATTAAAATAATGTCTTAATTAAAAATTATTATTTTTGTTTCACTTAAAATTTTAGATAAAATATTATAAAGAATTAATTAGTAAAAATTTTACTCCATATTTTATATTATTATTGTTATTATTATACAAAACTCATCGTTTAGGGTACTTTTCGTAAAATGTAACAAAAGAGTGGCATTGAGATTTGAACAAAAAAGCCTTGACTTTGATTATGAGGATTAATACATTAATTCCACATCTAAGCTTAATTAATTACCTCATCTTCATCAAAATCTATGTAAACTTAGCCTTATCTACACACCATAAACAATGAACAGACAACATGTTGGACCAAACACAGTTCTCCATGGCCAAGGATGTGTGTGTGTATATATACACGTTAAGTTAATATGATCCTCACCTTTGGGTCCTTTGTGGTGTCGGTTGTGGTGATATTAGTCTACCATCCAAATCAACAATCCCTGACCTTTGATTCAAGCTCATGTCTGTTTGCATTTGTCCTGAAATGGTGATGTTGGCAAAAAATGATTTCACATTTTAGATTTTTTAGGCTCAAGCTATGTCTAATAGTACCAAATGAAAAATGGAGCTGTCATAATTGTGTATGGGGAAGACAACAAGAAAATAATTGAAGAGATATAAAAATGTTGGAAAAAATTTCCAATTACCTGATCCTTTGTCAGTGCTCTTCACTGTTCTATACATCTGCATGAAAAAACCAGAAATAAAAGTTAACCCGACGTTTATATAGGTGGTGAAAGCTTAATATCTTAAAACCTTAAGCTTGCCATCCTGGCCAAGGACTAATATGCAAAAGGAAATTGCATTGTTAAGATTACCATTTAGATACCCTTTTGTCCTTTCCCTTTGTTTCTCTCCCTTACCCACTACAATTGAAACATATATAGAAATACAAAAATAGAACAAGATAAAAGTGCTAAAACAACTCTCAAATCATAAAAAATAACAATTTTCATAAAATATTGTCAATTGAGTCTTAATTCAATTATTGCAATAATTAAGAAAATATGGATTTAAACCCGCTTAAACACATATCTCGGGGATTTATGGGCAAAAACAGGCATTGTATACAAAAAGACTGAAGGATTGCAGAGTTAAAGCCCACCTGCAAGTGACTCTTCACGTGAGCTAGGGTTAGATCCTTAACATTCATCAACTCTAAGACAGATTTTGGTGTTGCTCCTGTTTCAGTTGCCGAAAACATGTAAGAAAAAAAAACAAAACAAAAATAGATATATTGCATATATGAAGTGTATATATGTATATGTTAGTACTTTCATGGCCACCAAGAAGCTGGACTGCATGAACAAAATGAGCATGAAGTGTTGTAGTCCATCTCATCCTAGGAGCTCTAATACTTCTTTTGGCTCCATTGATATTCGTTCTTGAACTTCTCTTGAAATCACGACCATAGATTTGTGGCTGATATTGATGATGATGATGCTGATGATGATGATGGTGATGATGAACCATTTCAAACCCTAAGCTCAAAGTAGGCTCTATAGGATTATTGAAGTACCCATTTTCCTGGCTTAAATCACTCCCACTGCTCCCAGAATCAGTAGTTGAACTCCTATCACTGTAAATAGATTTCATCGACAACCCATCATCGGCCATTTCTTTAACCGATGGTGGGCTAATCTGCAAAGATAGATCAGGCAAAGCTGTGGTTCTCATCATTGTGGAAGGCTAAAAAAACCCAGATACAAAAGGGAAAAAATGGATTGATTAGATCATGAGTGGCTTATGATTAGTTTGCATGAATGGTGCTTGGTTATACAAGAGAATATAGGCTTTTTTATTAGGATCTACACTAGGGTTGATAAAAAAAAGGATTGCAGGAAAAGAGAGATTGATTTTTTATGGGGATGATAGTTTTGAAGAGAAAAGGTTAGTAAAAAAGGGAAACTTATGCATTTAAAGGACGCAGAGAAAAAAGATCAGAGCCCTTTTGAATGGAGAAAGATATATATATTGTATATATATGTATAATAATGGTGGTTTTTATACTTATGCTATTGCCAGAGGAATGGTTGGAATTCGAGAAAAAAATAAATAAAGGTCAATATTTAATTTTTAATAGGAAAATGTATTTTTAGTCACTCTCTCTACTCTTTCTTTTTGGGGTCTAATTGTTTTTTAGTCCTTGCACGTTTTGGACATTTAAGTTTAATTTTTCTAATTTGCGTTTCCACAATTTAGATAATTTGTTGTTTTGATTTAATAATTGAAATCTAATTGATAATAGCGTCAAATGAATTTTGTTAAATTAAATTGTGTGACATTTTTAAAATGAAAAATTTGCTCACGCGATGATGAATTTTCAATCTATATTCAAATTCTGGATCTTAAAACATCATATTCAAATTGAGATTTAAGCATTGTACTTAAAAGGGTGAAAATTAAATTTTCCTCCTTTTACAATTTAAGAATTCTAATCCAATCATTAACGGCAATAGTATTTCTTGACTAGAATTATGGCATCCCAAATGAATGTTGCTTAATGGACATGTCAATTTGATAAAATTTAAAGAAATGTACTAATAATGTTAATGATTGAATTAAAATTTTAAAAAAAAAAATAAAAGAACTTCGACACATGTAATATTAATCACGTCAATAATTACTTTTTAAATGTCGCATAATCCAAGTTAACATAAGTCCTTTGACGTGGTTATTAATTGGATTTTAATTATGAATCAAAAGAGTAGAAAGACTACAATTCTAAGATTAAAAATAATTGGACTAAATTTTAAATATGCAAACATTTTAAGGACCAAGAACAAAATTAAACCCCTTTTATCTCTCCTTTTCAATGGAATATTTGGAATACTTTTTTTATTATTAAATCAAAAACATGATAATAGCTGCATTTATTTAGTCTTATTTTTTCCCATGCACACGTGGCTTAATTTATTCTTTTAATTTTTTTTTCTTTGAAAAGGTTATTACTGCCTAACACATGATGTTTATGCTTAAGCTGCTATGATGTTGATATTTAATAAAGTCACAAACTTAATTAATCAAACTCATAACCATAATCATTAATTAATCCCCCTTCTATATATACCAAAACATACTTAACCTTCTTTATTATATTTACGACACATCTACGATGCGGTGAAAAAAATATGTAATATATATCATATTTGAACGAACGAAGTCAAAAATTCTTTTTTAAGATGATGGGAGTTAAAATTCAATATTATCATTGTGTTGACTTATATTTTACAGTTTCGAAGGGGATGTTATAAAATTTAAGGGTCTAAAATAGAATTTTTTTTTTACTTTGGGGCCCTTGCGTCTGTTTATACTTAGATTAAACTCCTGGCTAAGTTGGTGCCACAAGTCAACCGGATATTAATTCAGTTTACGAATTACTAAGAGGCCTCTTTATGTACAAAATAAGTTATATTATTATGATAATATTTTTTCTATTTTCACTTTTTTATAAATCAATAAAAACTCAATCACAATAAGATTTGAGCTCATGAGTTATGACACAATGAACTTTAAACATTTAATTTGGTAAAGCATCTTTTGATTAAAAAAAATTCACCCACACGCAAGCATGCCATAATCTAAAGATCAAATAAATTTTTAGTTAAAATGTTAAAGTTAAATGTTCAAAATTCATTATATTGCGGGGTCAAATTTTATTGTGATTGAGTTTTTATTATATATAAAAGGGTATTTTAATAACTTGTCAACTATATTAGTTTTCGCTTGACTCGTGACATCAACTCAATTAATAATTTAATATAAGTATAGATAGATACGAATGTAACATGTCTATAAATTGAGCTACATTCTCAATTATATTTATGAATTTACTACTTTAATATTTTTTTTTTAAAAACACATTCAAATTCTTGGATATTTGAACCAAACACGACCATTGACGCCCTTTTCGTATTTGATATTTGATCACCCCATTCCATTGCTATCCTAATTGTCGATTCGGCATGTATGGCAAAAACTCAAATTGCCCAATGAGCGTTGAGCTGTACACGTCGGAAGAAGTCTCCTAGTGTGGGACTATAACTATTTAGGAGAAGAGCAATGTCGACAGATTGGCCGGAACGTCCAGTGATACCAGGGCTGCCAGTCCCACATTCACATGCAACTATTTGTTAATTGCCTTATGACCCTATTTTCTTTAGTTTATTTTCCATTTTAATCCTCTAACCAACAAGCTCAAACCATCTAATTAAATCGAGTTAATCTAAATTAGATCAAATTGAGTTTAATTTTTTTAATCATTTCGAATTGTGATCAATTTCAAGTTCGAATCAGTTTAATCTTATTTGCCAAATAAATTTAACTAATTAAACCATTTCAATTTTTTCGTTTAAAATTTACATTCGAGCTTAGTCTACTCCAATGTATTGGGACATATTTCACAAAATTAATGTTTGAAGAATGATGCCAACAAAAATATCAATATGTGCCCCATGGTCAATGCTACATTAATTGATTTGACTCATTTATCAACCTCATAATTCTATCCAAGCATAGCTATTTTCTAGTATTAAAGCATAAATAGTACTTATTATTCTAACTAAATTTGGAATGAACATTGAAAATACATAAAATTGTAGTATAAAATGCACTGATTTCTGAAAATTTTGTAAATAATAAAACCAAAAAAAGGGAAATAGAAAGAGAGAGATATAACTTGTACATTATTGACAATTTAGTACCTTATATGCATTGAATTATATGGTAGGCCATATAAAGTTTTCCATACAGTGTCATTAAATTTGATATATTTTTTTTTAAATCGAAAATTAAATTTTGAATTCAGTAAAATAAATTGAGGATATTATTGGATAAAAATAATTAAACCCTTGCAAATTTTAAATGTAAATATGGTTGTACATGAAAAAAAATGGCTTAAATGCAACATTGGCTCTCAAATTATATCACTTTTTTCACTTAGGTATATGAAGTTTTTTTATTTTTTCAAAAGTAGCAAGCTCAAGCTCAACTAAAAATTCGGGGTTAGATACTCAACTCAAACTCAATCAAACATCAATTGCTTAGCTCAAGTTTAGCTTGAGACATAATAAAGCTACTCGAGCTCGAGGTCAATTAAACTTATTTTTCAATTTTCATACTCAAGCTCAATTAAGCTGATTCGTATTCATGCTCGAGCTTGTTCATACTTAAGCTCTTTCTATATGATAAGAGTAAGAACATGCTAAAATGAAAACCTCGTTTAGGCTCATGAGCCAATCGAATTAAGTATCACAGTGCTCGAATTCGACTCGAATGGTAGCTCGAGCTACTTAATCTCAAGCTCGACTCAATGATTACTAAATCAAATTTGAGTTTTTTTCAAGTCAAACTTAAATAACTTGTAAGCACCAATATCTCATTTACACCTCTAAGCTAAACAATCAATTTTATCCCAAATCATGATACCAATCAATAAGAATGTAATATATGTCATACACTTTTGGGTAAAATGAGACAAACTTGATAATTTATATACCGCTTTTGACTAAAAAAACTATTAGAGATTGTGTGACCTGAATTTCATCACTTGTTGAAGAAATAAATACAGTGGCAAAATAAGGGAATCAATAGGGGCAAAAGGCCAAGGGTCGTACAACACAAGTTGAATCCGTATAGAACTACTCTTCTTCTATTTGACTTTGATTAGAACATGGCTTTTCAATCCTTAAATTGATGTAGTCGAAACTCCTCTTATATCATTCGTTTTTCAACATTAATGAATTTCTCCTCCTCTACCCGTGGTTTTTCCCCGAAAAAGTTTGTATTATTATTTTTCCTTTTTCTTATTGCTTTGCAATCATTTTACTGCCATTATCGACGTTTATTATAACAAAAACTTTATATACCTAACTGAGAAAAGAAAAACAAAACAATTTAAGGGCCAATTTTAGAATTAACCGAATAAAAAGATAGATAGAAGGCGCGTTGACAGCACGTGAAGGGAAACTTAAAGATTGAAATAAAAAGGGGTAGTGTTTGTCGAATGCGTAATCTTGGCTGATGCCCAATATTCCCTCTCCGTGTCCAAATATTCCTGTTTTTAATTTTGCATTAATTAATTAATTAATTAATTATGCTGTCGAGCCCCACCCGCGCGTGGAAATCCACAACCATAAATTCATATTCCCTAAAAAATAAAACATATTCCTCGGCGTCAACATGGCTCTTATTATGGTCTTAACCTCTTCTTTTGGTCAAATTCAAGTTTTGGTCCCTTTTACTATATTCAAATCTTGATTTACTCTCTGTAATTTAGAAAAACGGACCAAAACTTGAAATATGACTCTTATTATATGCAATTCCAGTGCAATAAAAAAAATAATCCACAAGCAGATAGTGTTTGGCACGAAAATTCATACATTTTAATTAAAATAGTTAACTATTCGGACTAATTAACGACATTATAAAAACTAAAGTGATCGAATTATTTAAAATTAAATTACAAGGACTAAATATCAAATGTAAACATCATATAGGGATCAAAACCGGAATTTGACTCCTTCTTTTGTTCTCTTTCTCTAGTTCTTTTATTTCTTCAATTCCCCCGTTTTATATGCTGATTTTTCCCTTTAATTTATTCTCAATTCTCCAACTCCAATGACCTCCCTTCCTTATTCTATAATCCCATTTGTTTTTAATTAAAGAATTTCATCCATAATTTTCAAATTTAGTCCCTATAAATTTTTTTTAGGAATTTAGTTTCTCTTTTTTTTTTCAAATTTTAAAATCGAGGTCTAACTATTAATATTGTCAAAATTATTTTCTTAAATTCACGTTCATTACAACGTCATTTTTGTACTTACATTGCCTCAAAGTGAATATTTTTTTCATTTTAAAATGTCACACCAACAAATTTAACAGTGTTGATAATTGGATTTGAATTTTAAAATATATAAAAATAAAGGTAATAAATTCCTAAAATAAAAGTATAAGGAATCAATTTTAAATTCGTGAAGAGTACAGGACCTAACGCGAATTTTAACCATTATAAAAAAAATGTAGATTTATTTGAAATGCTTAAAATCATATATAATAAAAGTTTTGGAAGCCATGCAGGGTCAGCGGCTGATGCGCTCTAGATTCTTTGGGAAATGAAAAAAATAACCTTTTTTTTTTCTTTTTCTTTGGTTGCTTGTGTTGGGTTTTATTTAAAATTTAAGAATGTAATTGAATTCCTTTGTTATTTGTCTTTTTATTTATTTATTTGTTAACGTAAATTAATCTTTCGTATTCTGTAGACTTATTAAAGGGTAGATGTTAGTCGCAAATTTTAAAGCTGCTTCATACTCAATGTGAGGTTCAAACTTTCAACTACTAATTAATATAGAAGAGACCCTCGCTATCTCACTTAACTCCGATCGACTTTTATTCGTCTTGATGTGAGGGTTTTTTATATTTTGGATTAATGAATTCATAGGGTTTGCATTTTTGCAGTGAGGTTAATTAATATCCGGTCAACATGTCTCTCTATGGCTCAATTGCTTGGGTTTTATTCCATATTCCATGTGTTTGTCTTATAAGAACAATTTCCTATAACTTCATGTAGTTTTTCGATATAATTTTTTGGTAGAAGTAATTTGGAATTTTTTGTATTAGGTGTGATTGTATTTTACTTCTTTTACATAAAAAAAATAACAAATTAATCTCTGTACACTAAATTAAAAAGTAAATTGATCATTTTTTATTAAAAATTTTATTTATTTCTATTGTTAAAAATAAGCGTAGTTGACAAAATAGTTAAGTTATACATGATATGCCATGTGTACCTCATTCTAATATACGAGGACTAGTTTTTAACAATAAAAATGGATGATATTTTTAACAGGGAGATTAATTTGCTCTTTAATCTAATGTGTGAGGAATAATTTACCTATTTTTTGAGTAAAGGGGATAAAATGCAATTCGACTCCTAGAAAAGAGCCTCCATGATACTTTTACTCTCTCTTTTTTTTTTTAATAACCCATCATCAACAAAGCCTTGGTTTAATGGTAAAGTTAAAGTTTTGAGAATTTTGAAATTTTGGGTTTAAACTTCGCTATATATACACACTATGTGTTCTCAATTCAAATTTTATATATCCAGGTTTATTGGTCTAGATCTAAATATTATTATGATTATCAATCCGATTGTTTTGAACTTGCAACCTTTGATTATACTTGTAACTTAAAGTAATAATAATAATAAATAGAAATTATTTGAATCACATCAGATTAAAAATTGATTAATAAATTTATTTAAATATAGGGTTTGAATTAACCTTATCGGAACCAGTAAAAAATTAGGTATCAGGACGAAAAATTAACGATTGAACCATTTTTATAATTTTTTATCATTTATTTAATTATCATTAGACCAACGACAATTAAATTAATTGAATAAAAAATTACTGATTTGATTGATTCAACTATCAATCCAATTAAAAAATATATTTATATTTTATGGGTTTTTTTTCTTATATGAAAACAACTACGCCATTTAAATTGATCTCATTTAGTAATAGTGTTTATTTTTTATTTATGGATGATCATCTCCTCCAGTTGATAGCTGTAATTTAAATGATATATATATATATAAATGTATTTTAGTGGTGTGATGTTTGTCCACTTAACAAGCAAGAACAAACATGTTAATTACTTTTGCTAATTACCAAAGTCATCTGCTGGTAAATGCCTGTCCACAACACAAATAATTATAATAATAATAACAATATTCAATGACCTAGCTTTATACCTAAATATATGTTTAGAAAAACCAATAACACTAAAAAGTCAACTTAATATTTACACAACGTACAAGTAAGTTTTTTCTTTTAAGTTATATCGATTCCGATTGTAAAAGTATTATGAATTTTTTTATATTATGAGTCAAATTATATTTTGTTTTCTCTACTTAAAAAACAGCAAATCAGTCCTTGTACGTTAGAAACCACTTTTTATACGTTAGCATGAATTACATATGACATACAATGTGCCACTATTTAGTTATTCTGCCAATCATGTCAATTTTTAACACTACAAATAGATGAGAAACAAAATGTAATCTGACTCCCAGTACATGAATTCATGATACTTTTACCCAATTTCAATACATTCAATAACTAGCTTAACAACTAAATTGAATAACTAATTAAGTAGTAAAGTAATTAAAAGAACCCACAAATTTTATATAAAATGAGACTCAAAATTATAACATCTCAACCTTGCTATCACTATTGAATGAAAGTGTGAATGGTAATGTACGGGTAAGTTTTGGTTTCATACATACTTTGTCTTGATTCTTGAAGGTTAAAAAGAAAAAGATGTGTATATTCCTGGTGGAAGAATATTAGGTTGTACATGGTGATTCGTGAGTTAGGTCTATAGGGCATGTGTTGCTTTGAGATTTGCATGTACATATATATATATATATAATGACCACTACCACCACCTTCTCCAACAGTGTTTAATTGGAGAGAATTTGGGAAAGAAAGTGGACAAAAGAGAAAGGAAGGAATCACCGAAATCAACGCCGTTTAGGCTGACGTGCTCCACGACATTACATCACATGAATCACTGTGAATGTATAAATAAAACCCCTGGCGGGAGCTGGATCCGGATGGCTCCCCATCCCACATCGTTCCCGTTGGTTTCTGTAGAATTTTCTTCTGTCTCAATCTGCAATATTTGTTTATTTTATCATCAATGTATTTTTTTATATTTGTTTTACGGATTTTAAAGGTTAATAATTTTCATAAGCTGATGGTTATTTCATTTCATTATTATCACTTTTAAAATTCAAATTTAAAGTCTTTTTTACCACTAAAGGCTTGAATTATCTAATCTTATTTGAATTTAAAAAATCGATCATGACTCAATTTGAATTTAAAGTGTCACCGAGATTCTTATATTAGGGGTCAAATTGTATTTGCCTATTTTATTCAAAAATGGGCATATTAATCTTTACACATTAGATCAAATATTAAAATAATCATTTTCGTTAAAAATTTCATCTATTTCTACAATAAAAAATTAACATGGGCGACAAAATAGCCAAACAATTACACGTGGTGTACCACGTGTACTTTATGTTGACATATAAAGATCAATTTTAAATAGTAAAAATAGATGAAATTTTTAAAAAAATGACTAATTTACTTTTTGATCTAATATATAAGGACAAAATGGGACAAAATGTAATTTAACGCCTAATATAAAGACCTCCATTGTACTTTTATCAATAACAAGTGTTAATAATCCAAATTTGCTTAATTCAAACTGGAACGAGCCTAAAATCAGGAGTGAAGTCACTAGTCTTGCCCCTTTAGTTAAATGAAATAATTTTAATTTTAACCCCTCTTAATAGTTAAATATCTAAATCTTCTCACTTGATCCGCTGGTTAATTGAGATAATTTTAATTTTAGCCCCTTTAAATAATTATTTATTTAATTTAAACTTTTTATTAATGATAAAATTATATTTTAACCCCTTAATAAATCTAGCAATTCAATTCAAACCCTTTTAATAATTTTTTGAAGCTTTGGTCTTTTGAAAATTTTATATTCTTTATCTCGATTCCCCTTTAAAAAATTCTTTAATTCCCTTTAATCTAAACTCAAAATTAACTTAAATAAATAACTCAAATTAACCTAAAATAAACCAATTTAAAAAATTTGAGTGTCAAACTCAAATGATCCAAAGCTCAAACTTTGAATACTTGATCCAAAATCAATATGATGCAACCAATAATTAATGCATGAGAAAAAGAAAGTAAAAGGACTATAACTATAATTAAGATGTTAACCATAGTAAATTAATCAATGAGTAAAACTAGGTAGAAAACACAACTTGGTCAAAACTAGCATTTAAAAAACATCAATAATATTATTAAAATAATTTTAATTATTATTAATATTATAAAAAATTTATTTTTTTGAATAATTTCATTATAGGTTCTGATCATATCTGTTTTATTTTATACAATGTCTATAATTATTCATAATCTCTCCTCAACTCATAAATATGAGGATAATGTGCTTCAGCGCACTCAAACTCACATCACTCTACATTAATAATAATATTTATACTAATCGAGTTAAGACTTAATCCAAAAAAGAAATTAATATTAAATGGACGTACGCAATTTTTTTTTTTTTTTGCTTTGTCAAAGGGTTAGGTTTAAAAGAGGGAGAGTTCCTAGGTAAACATAAAAAAGAAAAAAAATTGAGTTTTGAAAATAACAACAAAACATTAATTACGTCATTGTTAATTAAAATTAATTGTATTTACTAAAGATAAATGAAGTCAAACCCTACACAACACCTAACAGTATAATTTTTTTAGCTGTTGAGCTCAAAATTGAAAACGATTTCAGACCTCGAGACTTGAAAAATCTTATATATTATATTATATTTTGGGTAATTTGCTTCCATGGCCATTGAATTATTAAAAAGTTTTTGATTTAGTTATTTAACTTCAAAAATTTACAAAATGGTTAGTAAACTATTTGACAATTTTCATTTAAATTATAGGGCTGTTAAAATTATCACTTTATGGCCTTCTTCGTTCTCACCTCTAGCACTAATAGAAAGGGTAAACTTTCCCTCCTCTTCTACAATTTAATTTTTTTTTCATCAAACAGCTGAATGTCACCAATCTACAAATAAAAAGTCCAAACAACTTTCTGGTCTAATCTCCAGCACCGACCATTAAATCAACTTGGATTTGAGATATGTTTTTCTATTCGTTGATCGGTATTGTTCTACTGTACCAATTGACAAATCGTCACTCGAAGCTCGCTGACTAAACTTAAAAGAAAAGACTTAATAGTCTAGTGACTTAAATGAAAACATACAAATAGTTAGTGATCATTTTGTAACTTTTTAAAATTGAATGATCAAAATGTAAACTTACTAAATAATTTAGTGACCTTGAGTGTAATTTACCCTTATACTTTTTAGGCTTAATATAACATTCGGTACCTGAACTTGACAATTTTTCTTGATTTGGTATCTAGACCTTTTTTTTGGTCCAATTTGGTCCAAACTTGACATTTTTTCCTAATTTGGTACCTAACCATCTTCTTTGTTTGATTTGATATTTGAACTTGTCAAACTTTTTACAAATTACTCCAATATGCTACAAATGTTATTTTTTTATGAGGTAGCAAAAATAATTAATTTATGACCGACATGTGATAGATGATATGATATTTTTTTGTATTTTATATATTTTATAACTTTTAGTTTTATTTAATTAATTATTTTATTAATCTAAAATAATGAATTTCTTTTAATTTGGGTTTTTTAAACTCTTTTTTATTTAATATTAATTCGTTAAGCATAGCTCAATATTTATTTTTTCAACATGAATTTCCTCTAATACTTACAATATTTTTGTAGCATAGCAAAAAACATTTTAACATCATTAGTGTTTTGCGTAATTTGTATAACATTTAATAAATTTAGGTACCAAATTGAACCTAAAAAAAAGCTTAGGTACCAAATTAGGAAAAAAATGCCAAGTTCAAATATCAAATTGGGCCAAAAATTATTTAGAAACCAAATTAGAAAAAATTGTCAAATTTAAGTACCAAATGTTATATTAAACCTTTTTTTATGTATTTTTATATATAACTAGATTTGAATAATTATGATATTGGAATGTTACTATCATTGTGAGCTTGCCAATTGGTCCGTCAAACTTGGTTGGGTGATTATTAATAACTTCAAGAAAGCGAAATACAGTATTGACCAAACCATATGATGCCAAAAGAAAATTTTAAATTTTTTTCACATTGGGAATAATTTTTAATTTAATTTAATTTACTACCTAATCAACAATAGATTCCATCAAAACATCCCAACATTAATTGAGTCAAGCTTTCAAATGTGGAACTAAAATACCCTTTCTATTTTGGATTCTATTGACTTTAACTTGGAGTCCTTTTCAATCTTTATTCGAGTAATTTTGAGTTTGAATTTAGGGGGTTGAAATTAATTGGGATTCAAGTAGGGATGGTGCTAAGGAAGCAAGTGCCTTAGCCTCAGAAAATGGTGAAATTTTAATATAAGTCCTTTAAAAATTGTAAAATTATAAATTATTAAAATGATAAAATTATAATTTGATCCATCAAAAGTTATATAGTTGAGATTTTTTCCTAAAAAACTTCTATCTTCATCTTTTGGTTCAAGTTGGACAAATTCGTATGCATGGACAAATCACTTTTTTTTTTCTTCAAGAGCCACAAGTAAATTATAAATGTTTGGGAGCTAAGATAAAATGTTACCAACTTACTAACTTATATTCTTACAATTTTTAAAGGGGCTCTAAAGCAATTATACCAGTAAAAGTATCATGGAAACCATTGTACTAGTTGGATTGCATTTTGCCTCCTTTACGAAAAAACTAAGCAAATTACCCCTTGTATGTTAGATCAAATAGTAAATTGGTTATTCTGCTACAAAATTCATCCATTTCTACTGTTAAAAATCGTTCCATATACGCCAACATGAGGTACACATGGCAGGCCATGCGTAACTGTCTGGTTGTTCCATCAACTATGCCACTTTTTAGCAGTAGAAATGGATGAAATTTTTAACAAAAAGAATCAGTTTACTCTTTGATTTGATGTATAAGGACTACTTTATCAATTTTTTAGTAAATGAGGTCAAATGTATAAAGATCTCACCTTTTGAGTAATTCCCCTATCATTAATCACGAATACAACAAGTGATTCACACTCGTCTTCCACCAAGTATAAAGATTTCACATTTGTACTTAAATACTATAACACTTACCTCCAAATCCTCCCCTTGAGAACTTGGGTAGTAAACACTTAACAATGTTTATACTTAACAATTTGCACTCTTTCACAAAATAATTCCTTAATGAACAGATTAGAATGCACTCAATAAGCTCTCATACAAAACATAACTCCTTGGAAATAGTTATTACAATCTCAAAAATCAAAGTACAATCAAGCTACATAATCTTCATCGATCTTCCATATTCTAAGGGTTGATTTGATTCACACGTATCAAATCCAATCTCCATATACCAAGGATTGGTTTTCCATAAATGGACCAAATATCTCCAATAAAACAACACACAAACAGGTCCAAAGATTTTCTTTATTAAGTTACGAAATCAAATAAGGCAAGTATTTAACCAACTCAGTAGCGGTATGTAGTTGACACTATCGAGTGCCACTCAGCAACTCTTAGCACATTTTAACAGATCTTATATTAAAAAATTCTCTTTCTAGCAAAAAAAAAATCAAATTGATGTGCGATTAATTCGTGGCACCAACTCAATCAATAACATAATAATAGTACAAATAGATAGATAGATGCCATCATGGACTTTTCTTCAAAAGACATCTTCTAACTCATCATAATGACGTTTTTTTTTAATTTATTGAAAGGGTGTTTTTAAGAAGAAAATCATATAAACATCTTAACTTATTAACTATTTGGACTAATGAATGGTTTTTTATAAAAAAAAAATAGAGGTCAAATTATATCAAAGTAAAACATAGATACTAAATATCAAATTTAAGTATAAAAGAAGGCCCAAATTAAGAATATGACCAAAACAAACTACTCCATTTGCTACTTATTTTTGTTGCTTAATGCAACATTATCTCCCTTTGTGAAATAATCATCAGAAAATGACATAAAATAGTAAATAATAAAGAGTGTTGAAATTTGAATGATCAATTTTTCTTTTATTTAGTAAGTGGGATCTGCTGCCGACCGCCAATTGCAGCATTTTAAAATATCAGGCCAACCGGCCGGCCGACTGAGGCTTTCATTTAGGATTTCATTCATTTCATCGTTTTATATTTGTCGCTTTGGGAGGCAAAAATCAAATATGAAAATAAATAGCTAAAATCCAATTAAACAGATTAAATCCAAATGTAGCTTTGGAAGGAGAAGGGGGTGATCAAGCACAAACATATATGGTTGAAATTACAATCTCATTAAATCACATTATATTAAATATTAAATTCAAATAATGACTTTTGGTAGTTAAAAAGAAATTGGTATGTTTAGAATATGTATCGAATTTGATTTTCAGTATTCAAAACTCGAATCTAATCTGATTTGTGTTTCATGATGTTATATTATATGTTGGTACATTCAAATTTCGAGCAATTTTTTTTATAATGTAATGGGAATTGGGTTATTTATATTTGATCTCTAAATTTAATGTATTTTGTTTCTAAATCAATAGTTTGATTGATTGTAAGATAATACATGTATAATCAATTAAAAATAAAATTAACTTAATAAAAAAGCATATCGGACTGAAAATTGAAATATATTTAGATTTAGACTAAAATAAATTTAAACTACACTTGTTTATGGGTCAGGTTAACTGTTCAAGCTTGAAGGCCTATTTGAAATATGGAAGGTCTTAAACAAAAAAAAATGAGGCTTGAAAAATAGGATTGGGTAAAAATTAAGGCCCATGTTTATTTGGGTCAGGCCTTGGGCATAATTATTAGGCTTGCCCCAACCCGAGATATAATAATTATATTTATTATATATTCATAAGAGCTAATTGCACTAAACATCCTCAAACTTCAAAATATTTTAATTACATCCCAAACTATCAATGTTATATCAATTAAGTCCTTTTGTTATTAAAATTGTTAAATGACACATCAAATCCTATATAGCTAAATTTAAAATGAGAAATTTAAAGAAATGGAACATTATCACATAACTTTTAAAAGTAACAATTAAAAATAAAGTAATCTTGAAAAAAAATATATGAACAATAAAGCTTCTGTAAATGCTTCAAAAACCTTAAAACAAAGATTTCTAAAACATCAATTTTTACAATATTCGTTTTTTTCATAAATTTTTCATTTTAAATCATGTCACATAATGTCAATCATGTCATTTAACAATTAAATTAAGGATTTTAGTGACGGAATGACCTAATTGATATAATATCAATAGTTTAGAGATGTAATTAAAACAATTTGATGAAATTAACTCTATTTATAAATATGATGTCAATAAACCTAAACTCAAGTACCAAACCCAAAGTCCAAAACTCATTAATCTTAAAACTTAAATTTTTAATCTAATAAATATAATTGTAGTAAATTATGTAATATTAGATAGATTATATTAATTTTTATGTTTGATTTTAGTATATAATTTTAGTTTATATTGAATTTAAGTTTGATTTAATATAATTTTGTTAAATTTTGTGTTAATATTATTTTAATTAAATCATTTAGTAAAGTAAAAAAATTAAATATTGGTGGGCTGAGTTTGGTTTGGGCAAAGAAAATTAATGTGAACATTTTGTATAAGTCCGACCCAATTTGATCCGTGTACAAATCTAATATGAACACATCTCACATATTATAAGACTTAAATCCAAAATAATTGAGAGAATTTACATATAATATTTATGTATGATAAAATTCAAATTTTAACCGTGTAGATATTGTTAATCTTTAATTCATTAAAATTTATTAAATTAAAGAGTGAAAAATAAAGTTTAGGATACGTAATCTCTTTTTTTTTTCTTAAGTATTTACCAGAACGAGTTTGTTGACACCATTTTTTTGGATGAAAAACGGGGTCGACTTGGGTTTTGACGAAAACAAAAAAACGGGAGTCGCCACCGATCTTTTTAGATGAGGTGTGATCGGGTCACCTCGAAAAGTGGTTGTTTTTAATAAACGGTTTGATTTTATTAAAACAACAAGTTTGGTCCATGAAATTCAGAAAAATGGGTTCGGGAGTCGGTTACGCACGAGGAAGGATTAGCACCCTCGATACGCCCAAAATTGGTACCTAGTTGGTTACTTAATGTCTTAATGTCGAAATTTTAAATACGATCCTTTCTTTTTGAATAAAATGAATTGGAAGATAAAGCTCATTTATTTTAAAGAAATAAATTGTTACACTGAGTAAGTTAGAGTGCAACGTTTCAAATCCTCAAAATTAAGCTTATTCTTCGTCTTTTAAAACCTATGCATTTTAAGGAGGATATCCGATTATCTGAGTCAAATGAGAAAATCAAAACCCAGTAAGTTAGGGTTCGATTTCACAAAATTTCTAAATATCGAGCATTGCCTTTATTTTTAAAATCCTCGTCTCGAGAAAATAACATGTCATATCCAATGCGTTAGGATACAACGTGTCGAATTCCCGAGAATGAGCTTTTTACTTATGGGTTTTGATTAAAAAGGATGCTCGGTTATCTAAGTTCATCGAAAAATTTGAAGCCCAGTAAGTGAGGGCACAATTCTCGAGAACTATGAGAACGAGGCTTTTTGAAAATTATGAAATAGGGTGATTGTAGTGCTCTGATAAAACACGATTTTTACAAATATGACATGATTGAAAAGTGATGTATGACGTAAAAGATAATATATAGTTCAAATGCATATCAAAGAATAATGAACAAATAATGAATTAATACTAACAAACATAGCAACAATAATCTCTATTGTACATTATGCTAATATCAATATCTACATTCAAAAACTAAAAGAAAACGAGTCAATTAAGGCAAATACGGACCAAATGTATGAGTTTTGAAATAACTAAAAAATATATAAAAATGAAATTATATTTATATTTTAGATAAATAATATATAAATGAATATTTGAAAGGAATTAAAAATATGGTTAAAAATAAATACTACATAGAATAATAGTGTCCAAATAGGTTTTAAAGTAAATATTATATAAGGAATAAGTCACAACACATTAAATAATATATATATATATATATATGTGCACGTATACATGATGAAGATTAAACAATAATACATAATAATTTTTGAAACGAATGTATAATAAACCCAAAGTGTTAATACTATTTTATTTATTATATAAAATAATACTACATTAAAAATCCGTGATGAAATTAACCATTGATATAATAATACTCAAAGTAATAATATAAATAATAAAATTATAATACGTGTACATAGATAAATAAACATATAAATAATAAAACTAATGTTAACAATAGTAAAGATAATAAACTAAACAAAATTAGTAATAATAATGAAACAGAGGATCAAATTGACACCAAAGCTGAAATTAAAGGAAAAAAATCTAAAATAAATAAAAGGGAAGGTCCGAATTAAAAAGCGCGAATGACATGGGGGACTAAAAGGGTAATATTTCCCACCCTCCAAAACGCAGCGTTATGACGAGGACCGAAATGAAGCGGACATCAAATTAAAGGGCGAAAATTAGAAATAAAAAAAATTGATTTGAACGCGCTACAAAAAGGGGAGGACCATCTGCGTAAATAACCCAAAAGTCAGAAACACGCGGATCCTCCCCTTGGGTCGGGTCACCGCGTGGGTCAGAGACCAAAACGACGCCGTTTTTGGTCTCTGAACCCTAAGCCCAAACGGCGCCGTTTTGAAAACCTTATTTAAGACAATTTTTTTTTAAAAACTTATTCTTTCATTGTTTAGAAAAAAACTTCAGAGAAAAAAGAAACCCTCAGCCCGCCCTTTCCTTTGGCTAAACGGGCCACCCATGACCCCGCCACATGCGGTGGTCGGAGGTTCTAAACGGTCGGTTTTTAACCCCGTTTCAGGGACCAACTAAGGATCGGGCTTTAGACTCGTAGGGCCGAGGAGCGAAACCCCCAAACGTCGCCCTCGGGGTCCGATCTCGAAGACCCGAAGACGGACTCCGGCGACAACGCAAGCGAAGTGACTCAGGTACCGCTTCGTTTCCTTTTTCTGTTTCTTTGTTTGTAGATGTAGAGAGAAGAAAAAGAAAAATAAACAAATCCGGAACAGGAGAATCGCAAATCACCTTCAAAATTTTTTGTTTTTTTGATTTCTGAAAGTGTTTTTTTTTTGAAGAGGGGAAAATCGCCCCTTTTACAATGGTTTTGAATCAGTTTTTTGAACCAAAAATAATAATACCCCCCCTTTGCTTGTTGATGTTGTTCTCTTTATTATTTGCAGGTGAAGCAGGTGGGTAGAGACGTGATGGAGGCATGGAAGGGACGGTGGCAGGTGCGCCATTTGCGCTGACGGCGGCCGAAGTCAGAAGACCCTAGGTGCGGCGCACCTAGGGTTTATTTTTGCTGTTCATTTTTCTGATTTTGTTGGGCTAGGGTTGTTAGGTTATTTGGGTGTTGGGTCTGTTGGGTTTTAGGTTTGGGTTATTGGGCTGAGGGTAGGCTATTGGGTTATTGGGCTAGTGGTTCTGAGCTTGTTGTTTTGGACTTTATGGACTGTAATTTGGACTTTTATTTTGTGTTTAATTGGGCCTCGGGCAAAATGGCCTGTAACAGCTGTCCCTCTTTGCTCGTTGTCGTGTAACGAGAACAGAGCAAAGACCAAGAAAGGCCAAATTTGCCCGGTCTTGCCGAATCTTGACTTCTTCTAGTGCTTCTTTTCTTCAAATAGCCTCCTTCCAGTCCACTATGTCTTGTTGCTTCGATCCACTCCACTGCACTTCAGAGTGTTCTGACTTGCAGCTTCAATCTTCTTCGCAACAACTTTAAGAGGACGATATTTGTGGTTTTAGTCTGCTCCACTGCTACGTCAGGGAGATAAGACTTGATGCGATCTGCTCTACTGCAACTTTAGAGGTATAGGTATTGGCGCTTCGACCCACTCCGCAATGTCGGGAAGATAGAATTACTCGCTTCAATGTACTCCACTGTAACCACAAAGAGGTAAAATCTGTCATCTTCGATCTTCAATCTATTCCACTGCCAACCAGGGAGATAGAATTATCGGCTTCAATGTACTCCACTGTAACCACAGGGAGGTAAATCCTGATGCGATCTACTCTACTATAATTTCAGAGAGATAAGATCCTTTGTTTTAATCCGCTCCACTGTAATCTCAGGGAGATAGGATTGCTATCTTTGATCTGCTCTTCTGTAATCTCAGGGAGATCAGATCTGCAATTCTTCAACCAGCTCCACTACAACCGAGAGAGGTAAGGTTTTGTTTTCGATCTGCTTCGCTGTTAACGTAGGAAGACAAGATCTGCTATCTTCAACCAGCTCCACTGCAACCGATAGAGGCAAGGCTTTGTTTTCAATCTGCTTCGCTGTTAACGCTGGAAGGCAAGATCTGCTATCTTCAACCAGCTCCACTGTAACCAATGAAGGCAAAGCTTGTTTTCGATCTGCTTCGCTGTTAACGCAGGAAGGCAAGATCTACTTCTTTAACCAGCTCCACTGCAACCAATGAAGGCAAGGCTTATGTCTTCGATCTGCTTCGCTGTCAATGTAGGAAGGCAAGATCTGTAACTTCATTGATCTGTCCCTTGGGGAACATGACCTGTATGTTCTATTTTATGAACCTAATTGTGCCTAGTGATTAGGATGACATAATCAGAATGAATCAAATGCTCCTAACTAGATATGTATGAATGACATTTGAATGAATGCAAAATGTCATGAAGATGATTCCTTAATGCTTAGGTTAACATCACGTAAAAACTTATTAAGGTTTTATCACTGACGTACTACAACGCCTTTTTGCTCGTCTGGTATATCCAAAGAAACACTTAATCTGGTTGCCCCCCACTGTAAACCTTAAAGTTTAATCTATTAGGGCACAAAATTTGTACCATCATTCTCCCACTACAATCCAAGGGTAGAAATATGGTTTTTCCTCAATCCTCTTTTATCACAATTCAAGGATATAGGATCTTAATCCTTCTGGTCCCCCTTACACCATTTCCAAGGTGTCGTTTCAAAGACTCATGCACAAATGAAGGCTCTCTTCTCCGAGGTAACCTCTTCCTATTGCCTAGTGATCATTGCTTGCTTGTTTATTTAAGCTTTTTCATTGACACGACATCTTGTCATTTTGTTCAATCAATGCATTTGTCAACAAAATCCAAAGAGAAAGTCCAAACTTAGACTCTTCCTTCTCAAATTTCCAACCTTCAAATTTGGCATGTTCTAAACAATAGTCCTGTTTCAGGTTCCTGTATTATTTAGAAACTTTTCAGAGTAATATGCAAAACTTCCTTTGTGAAAGTTTTATTAGTCCATTAATCATTATTCCAATGCTTGCAAAAAAGTCATAACAATGGATAAGAATAAAGTTGGTTCTGAGCATAGCTCGAAAGAACAAATTATCGAAAATAGTGAAGAAGGACAACAAAAGGATTAATTGGGAATGTATATCTTGGAAAGAAAGAAAAAGTATTCCAAGAACAACAAATAACATGAGAATTGGGTGCCCCAGATATCACAGCTTGAACTTCTCTATACAAACTTTCTGAAGACCCTTTTGAGTTGGACATGTGTTTAGGAGATCTACAATGCTCTGTCGATGCCCCCAAGATGTCGCCTATCCTTTCCTGTTGATTCAGGCATGGCAAGATCAACACATGCCTCAATATGAACAAAACTTGAGCAGCTTATATCACCTCGTGCCCCATTTTGATCAGTATTTGAGCCGCCCTTTTCGGGTTTTCAACTCAGATCCCCTTTGGCCTAAGGCGCCCTTTGCGGGTTTTCCCCTTAGCCTCTCCATTTTTACTCTTTTCATTTTCCATTTTCATTCTTCATCTTTTTCTTTTTTGAACTTCATTGTCTTACAATACAGTGACAAACTGTGATGTCTGATTTTGAACCGATTACAGTCCTCAACTATCATGTTGTCATTCCAGTTCAATACATTTTCCCATACCATCGTCTCTGGAATTCTATATTGGCATATGATGACATTGACGCATGCTGTAGCCTTTATCCATTTGATGAAGTAATTAATGATCTCAATAGTGAAGCAATGCCCATTAGAAGTCTTCGATAATGGTGATGTCCATGCCCCATTTTGCTCAAAATTTGAGTCACCCTTTTTGGGCTTTCAACTCAAAACCACTTTTGGTCACAAAGCGCCCTTTTTGGTTTTTCGCCTTGGCCTCTTCTTTTCTTTTCTTTGCTTTTCATATTTTTATTTTGACTTTGATTGATTTCTCTTTTCTTTTATTTTTTATTTTGATTTTGATTTTGTTTTTTTCTTTTCCTTTTCCCTTGTTTTTTGAATCGGATCTAAACTCTTGGGATTAGGCAAGTCCTTGTTATCCCCTTCAAAGGATCTTCTCTGATATCGAATTTCCTTTATAGAGCCTTTTAGGGCAAAACTACAACTGGAAACTTTTGATCTTCTTCTTCCATCGGGATAAAATCCAGCAACATCTTGAAGGAATAGAAACTCGACTTCAAACGGGCAAAGCTATGCTGAATTGACGAGAACGGTATTGCCCCGGCAAAGAATTGTATTATTCATACGAGTTTGGACATCGTGTTGTTGTGCAGATTTCATTATTAGTGCTTAACCCGGCATATCCTGGTATGATCCTACAAAGACATCTTTGAACAAGGTCTTGCTTCATTTTTTAGGACAAGTCAATTCCAAGCTCAGAATTCCTAGTGATTCATTGTGAGGTAGGATCTGTCTATCCTCCTACTCAACCATCCTCAATAAGTTTGGGGGTAAGCTACCATCTATGTCATTACTGGAAACTTTTGATCTTCTTCTTCCATCGGGATAAAATCCAGCAACATCTTGAAGGAATAGAAACTCGACTTCAAACGGGCAAAGCTATGCTGAATTGACGAGAACGGTATTGCCCTGGCAAAGAATTGTATCATTCATACGAGTTTGGACATCGTGTTGTTGTGCAGATTTCATTATTAGTGCTTAACCCGGCATATCCTGGTATGATCCTACAAAGACATCTTTGAACAAGGTCTTGCTTCATTTTTTTAGGACAAGTCAATTCCAAGCTCAGAATTCCTAGTGATTCATTGTGAGGTAGGATCTGTCTATCCTCCTACTCAACCATCCTCAATAAGTTTGGGGGTAAGCTACCATCTATGTCATTTCCAAAGTCATGAGATCCATCTAAGCACATGCCTCACTCAAGTGGAAAATCTGAGTTTGCAACAGTTTCATTCATGTTATTGATATCTGAGGACTCATAATAAGCACCGAGGAATATACAAAAGAATGTATAAATTTATGAATGATTATTTACAATATGATTATGAATGAATGTTGTGGAGGAAAATCCAACAGAATGAAATAATCAAAAATAATTATTAAAAAGAATGAAAGAATATTGGCTCAAAAAGGAACGCAAAGATGTATTTTATTAGAATAATAACGTTCAGACATTAGCCTATTTCACAAAGGAATTTCTATCGCTTCAGGCTAAAACAGCAAAAATGTTCTGAACATTACTCTAAATAAGCTCTAAAAACTACAGGGATTTCTTCTACAAGCCCATTGCTTGGAACACTCCAGGTTTATAAGGGCGGACATCTAACAAGATCCCTTTTCGATTATGCCTTCATATATGGTATTGATGTGAAAACTTCCCAACACTTTCTCATATATTGCGTTCACCCCATTGTTAATCATGATTGGGTGGCGAATTTTCTGCATTAGATGAGTCACCAAACTTGACGACACCCATGTTGATGAGCTTTTCAACCAGTTTCTTGAAGGCTATGCAGTTCTCTATGGAATGCCCCGTATTTCCCGCATGATACTCGCATTGTGCATTCGCATCGTGCCATTTGGGGTTCGGAGGCTGTGGAGGTTTCGTGTAGAGAGGGGCGACAATACGTGCGTTGAATAAGCTTTGATACAACTCCTTATATGACATCGGAATTGGCGTGAATTGAAGGTTCTCAGTGCCTTGCTTCACATACGATTCTTGTCTAGATGAACCTTGCTGACTAGTAATCACCTTTCTTGGCTGTGTAATCGATTTGTTGTAGGTGTTCACATTGCTCACCTCATTTTCCTTCTTCTTTAAGTCTGACCTCCTATTATTTTCTCCAGCATCAATCTTTCCACTTCTCACGGCACTTTCAATCATTTCACCGCTCATGACTATGTCTGAAAAACTCTTCGAAGCACTTCCTAACATGTGGGTGATGAACGGGGCCTTCAATGTGTTGATGAAGAGCATCGTCATTTCTTTCTCTAGGAGTGGCGGCTGAACTTGGATAGCGACCTCCCTCCACCTTTGTGCGTATTGCCTAAAACTTTCATTAGGCTTTTTCTCCATATTTTGAAGGGTAATTCTGTCAAGGACCATATCAGCTACATGACTGTATTGTTTCATAAAGGCTTGTGCTAAATCCCTCCAAGAACTAATCTGGATACGCGTCAACTGATTGTACCACTTAGACGCTGCCCCTGTGAGGCTATCTTGAAAGCAGTGTATGAGCAGTTGGTCGTTGTTGACGTATCCGGCCATACGCCTACAGAACATAGTAATATGAGCTTCTGGGCAGCTGGTCCCATTATATTTCTCGAATTCCGGCATCTTAAATTTGTAAGGAAGCACCAAATCCGGAACTAAACTCAGATCTTTCGCATCTATTCCACGATAGCCGTCGATACTTTCTATCGCCCTAAACTTCTCTTCAATCCATTTCCATTTCTCCTCAAACTGCTTTGGTAACTCCTCCTTCATCTTGTCTTTCTCCGCTACTTCATCGAAGTCCGGGACAACCAGATTATCGTCAGGACTAGAACCAGATCTGCCCTGAAGGTTCTTCGGTATTGAAGCTTCACCTTGAAAGTGCTGAGGCCTAATCGAAACAGAAGATCTTCGTGGATGTGGTTCAATCTGAATTTGCGCTTGCGGAGGCGTGTATCCTGGAGAAAAAAGTGGCTCATCATTGTTTCCTTCTTCATCGCAAACCACAGGATTTTTCCCTTTATCCACTCCCTTGGTTATTAATTGCGTCAATTTAGTCATTAGTTCATCCTGAGACTCCTTCATCTTTTGTGCCATGTCTTTTTGGATATTTTCCATATGTTCTTTCATTTGCACCTGTAACTGGTCTTGCATCTCTTTTTGCGTTTGCTCCAGTTTCTCTAATCTTTGATCCATTTCTTTGGCTTTGCGACGAGTACCGTAAGGATGTTTGGTTGATTGGTTTTCCAGATTAGCTGAAATAATTTTACATAATTAGGGTCACTTCGTAAAAATCTAATGCATATGATGCAATGTAATGCAAATGCATGAAATGAATGCCTAAAGAGACGTTGATTCTGATTCAATTACATTTAGGAAACTTTTCTAGAAAGCAAATTCCCTTACATAAAACGGATACATGTACGACCTCACCCTCATATTCCAAGAAACAACATCGATTTTTTTCTTCATCCGCATGTTTGAGGTAATCTCACCAATAGATGCCATTGCTAGCTCATTTTCTTGATCTTGGTCGCGATCCATCATCTGCCCATCTTCATAAGGCTTGTCAGCTTGTTGAAGGCTTTTGGACAATCGTCTCGAATCCCCAGGCCACCAAGCACGGTCACGAACTCCTCCATCGCCATTCTTGTGTTTCTCAGAATATGTTTGGGAAGTCGTATTGTTTTCCACTTTATCAAGGAATTCGTATTCCATGACAAGCTTTCTAATTTAGTAATTGGATTTGAATCCATATCTCTTTCCTAAAATGCAAATGCAAGGCAATGCAATCATAATCAAAACACAACAAGAAGGGTTAGTACAAAACATAAGCAAGCACAGAAAACAAAAAGTACCTAATCGGGTAGATACTAGGGGTTTCGAGTGGCTCTACCTAGGTTAAGTTCCTAAGTCTACTATATGAGGGTTGGTTCTAAAGTAAGGGTACCCGAACCAGCAGATTCCTCGATCCTCACCCATTATAGGCTCATACGGACTGAGTTCAGTTCAGGGGAACACATTTCCCTATGGCCATGCGGAGATGAAAATCTCACGAAGGTGAAAACCTCACGAAGGCGTAACTTCTCACTCCCACTTAAAAGGGTATGACCAACGGTCATGCAATGCAATGTGCAAAAATAAATCTGAACTTAAATACAGCAATTATGAATCACAATGACGAAGATCATAATAAAAATACAATGAAAGGATCGTATATTTAAACTAGGTTTTTGATTTTTGACAAAAAGACAAAAAGCAATCAACTCATGGCTTGACTCTCGTGTTTGTCCCCAGCGGAGTCGCCAAGCTGTTGACACCATTTTTTTGGATGAAAAACGGGGTCGACTTGGGTTTTGACGAAAACAAAAAAACGGGAGTCGCCACCGATCTTTTTAGATGAGGTGTGATCGGGTCACCTCGAAAAGTGGTTGTTTTTAATAAACGGTTTGATTTTATTAAAACAACAAGTTTGGTCCATGAAATTCAGAAAAATGGGTTCGGGAGTCGGTTACGCACGAGGAAGGATTAGCACCCTCGATACGCCCAAAATTGGTACCTAGTTGGTTACTTAATGTCTTAATGTCGAAATTTTAAATACGATCCTTTCTTTTTGAATAAAATGAATTGGAAGATAAAGCTCATTTATTTTAAAGAAATAAATTGTTACACTGAGTAAGTTAGAGTGCAACGTTTCAAATCCTCAAAATTAAGCTTATTCTTCGTCTTTTAAAACCTATGCATTTTAAGGAGGATATCCGATTATCTGAGTCAAATGAGAAAATCAAAACCCAGTAAGTTAGGGTTCGATTTCACAAAATTTCTAAATATCGAGCATTGCCTTTATTTTTAAAATCCTCGTCTCGAGAAAATAACATGTCATATCCAATGCGTTAGGATACAACGTGTCGAATTCCCGAGAATGAGCTTTTTACTTATGGGTTTTGATTAAAAAGGATGCTCGGTTATCTAAGTTCATCGAAAAATTTGAAGCCCAGTAAGTGAGGGCACAATTCTCGAGAACTATGAGAACGAGGCTTTTTTGAAAATTATGAAATAGGGTGATTGTAGTGCTCTGATAAAACACGATTTTTACAAATATGACATGATTGAAAAGTGATGTATGACGTAAAAGATAATATATAGTTCAAATGCATATCAAAGAATAATGAACAAATAATGAATTAATACTAACAAACATAGCAACAATAATCTCTATTGTACATTATGCTAATATCAATATCTACATTCAAAAACTAAAAGAAAACGAGTCAATTAAGGCAAATACGGACCAAATGTATGAGTTTTGAAATAACTAAAAAATATATAAAAATGAAATTATATTTATATTTTAGATAAATAATATATAAATGAATATTTGAAAGGAATTAAAAATATGGTTAAAAATAAATACTACATAGAATAATAGTGTCCAAATAGGTTTTAAAGTAAATATTATATAAGGAATAAGTCACAACACATTAAATAATATATATATATATATATATATGTGCACGTATACATGATGAAGATTAAACAATAATACATAATAATTTTTGAAACGAATGTATAATAAACCCAAAGTGTTAATACTATTTTATTTATTATATAAAATAATACTACATTAAAAATCCGTGATGAAATTAACCATTGATATAATAATACTCAAAGTAATAATATAAATAATAAAATTATAATACGTGTACATAGATAAATAAACATATAAATAATAAAACTAATGTTAACAATAGTAAAGATAATAAACTAAACAAAATTAGTAATAATAATGAAACAGAGGATCAAATTGACACCAAAGCTGAAATTAAAGGAAAAAAATCTAAAATAAATAAAAGGGAAGGTCCGAATTAAAAAGCGCGAATGACATGGGGGACTAAAAGGGTAATATTTCCCACCCTCCAAAACGCAGCGTTATGACGAGGACCGAAATGAAGCGGACATCAAATTAAAGGGCGAAAATTAGAAATAAAAAAAATTGATTTGAACGCGCTACAAAAAGGGGAGGACCATCTGCGTAAATAACCCAAAAGTCAGAAACACGCGGATCCTCCCCTTGGGTCGGGTCACCGCGTGGGTCAGAGACCAAAACGACGCCGTTTTTGGTCTCTGAACCCTAAGCCCAAACGGCGCCGTTTTGAAAACCTTATTTAAGACAATTTTTTTTTAAAAACTTATTCTTTCATTGTTTAGAAAAAAACTTCAGAGAAAAAAGAAACCCTCAGCCCGCCCTTTCCTTTGGCTAAACGGGCCACCCATGACCCCGCCACATGCGGTGGTCGGAGGTTCTAAACGGTCGGTTTTTAACCCCGTTTCAGGGACCAACTAAGGATCGGGCTTTAGACTCGTAGGGCCGAGGAGCGAAACCCCCAAACGTCGCCCTCGGGGTCCGATCTCGAAGACCCGAAGACGGACTCCGGCGACAACGCAAGCGAAGTGACTCAGGTACCGCTTCGTTTCCTTTTTCTGTTTCTTTGTTTGTAGATGTAGAGAGAAGAAAAAGAAAAATAAACAAATCCGGAACAGGAGAATCGCAAATCACCTTCAAAATTTTTTGTTTTTTTGATTTCTGAAAGTGTTTTTTTTTTTTTTGAAGAGGGGAAAACCGCCCCTTTTACAATGGTTTTGAATCAGTTTTTTGAACCAAAAATAATAATACCCCCCCTTTGCTTGTTGTTGTTGTTCTCTTTATTATTTGCAGGTGAAGCAGGTGGGTAGAGACGTGATGGAGGCATGGAAGGGACGGTGGCAGGTGCGCCATTTGCGCTGACGGCGGCCGAAGTCAGAAGACCCTAGGTGCGGCGCACCTAGGGTTTATTTTTGCTGTTCATTTTTCTGATTTTGTTGGGCTAGGGTTGTTAGGTTATTTGGGTGTTGGGTCTGTTGGGTTTTAGGTTTGGGTTATTGGGCTGAGGGTAGGCTATTGGGTTATTGGGCTAGTGGTTCTGAGCTTGTTGTTTTGGACTTTATGGACTGTAATTTGGACTTTTATTTTGTGTTTAATTGGGCCTCGGGCAAAATGGCCTGTAACAGAGTTCAGTAACTAATTATCCATATTATATATTAGAATTGTAATTTAATGCATGTAAATTTTAGAAATAACTTTTAGCTAACACAATGGGTGCAAAAAGTTAAAGGTAAAGTATATTAAAGTTATTAAACTATCAGTAAGTTTACACTTTAGTCAGTCAATTTTAAAAAGTTACAAAAATAGTCATTAAACTATTCAAAAATTTTCATTTAAGTCATTGAGTTGTTAAAATCGTCATTGTATAGCCTTCTCCATTCTCACTATTGACACCAATTGAAAGGGTAAACTTCACCTCCTCTTCTACGATTTAGATTTTTGTTTCATGAAAAAACTTTGAATATCACAAATATGCGAACTAAAATCCAAACAGCTTTCTTCTTCAATCTTCAACACCGACCATTAGATCGGCTTGGATTTGTGATATGTTCTACTACTTGTTGATGGGTACTAGTCCATTGTACCATCGAATCATAGCTCGAAGCTCGCCAGCCTGACTTAACAATCCAGTGACTTAAATGAAAACTTTTGAATAGTTTAGTGACTATTTTGTAACTTGTTGAAGTTGAGTGACCAAAATGTAAACATACTAATAATTCAGTGACTTTAGATGAATTCACCCGAAAAAGTTAAAGCACACATAAAATTTGGAGTCCCAAAGGCCCATTGCTCATGATATACTAATCGGTATTTTCAGGGCTTATTGAAGGCCCTAAACAGAAACAATTAAACAAAACAAAACCATCTGCTCGTCGCAGATTCAGATCGAAAATTGGGGCCAAAAAATACGAAGAAAAATGACGATGTTTCACTTCTTCAACTGTGCGATCCTCACTTTCGGTCCTCACGCCGTCTACTACTCCGCCACTCCCTTGTAATGTCCCTTCTTCCTCTCTTTTTTGCCTCATTTTTATGTAATTTTTGTGATTTGTTAATCGATTAAAGCATTTTTTTAATATCGTTTAATTTTTGTAATTTAATAATAAATTAATACTGATCTGGTGTTCAATTCAAAATTTGAATGAAAAACAGAAGCTGTTTCGATAAAAAATGTTTCTTTAAAAAAAATTCCACTGTTAAGTAGTAATTGCTAAAATGAACTAAGATCTAGAGCGAAATGTTTAGTTAGTTTGATTAAAATGCTGAAAAATATTATGTTGAAGGAATTTGTTATTTTCTACTATAATTATGGCGATGGTAATTTATGAATCAGTGTATTTAACAGTAAATCATGTTTATGTAGATCGGAGTATGATACTCTTGGTACTTCTGTTAAAGCTGCCCTTGTTTATCTTGGAACAGCTTTGGTAAAGGTGAGTACGTGCTAAAAATCTTTACTATTGTGTTTCTCGTCACTCTATTTGGATTGTTAATTTGTTTTTTTTCTTTTGGCTTTAATATGGTGGCAGCTTGTTTGTCTCGCAACGTTTTTGAAGGTTTCCGAGAATGATGGCTTCGATCCGTACCAGGTACTTCTGTTTCTTTTGTTCTTAAATCGGAATTTACATGGAAGAACGTAGATATTGGGCGGATTATTTTTTTGTGATGTAGTTGAAGATAATCATATTCTAAAGTTAGAAAATATTTTGAAAATTAGTACCACTTTCTTATTTATAGTTGCATGATGTAGGTTACAGATGTAGCGTGTGCCATGTAGTAGTACTATGAGTCTTTTTTGGAAACAATCTATGAATTTAAACTTATCAACAATTTGTGTTGTTTTCGTATTTTCAGGAACTTTTGAAGGCAGTGATTGGTTTTATAGATGTTGCTGGACTTTATTTTGCCTTAACACAGTTGACTCATAGGAACATCTCTCAAAATCATAAATTTCAAGCTGTTGGACTTGGTGAGTGAGATTGACTCGGTCATCTTACTTGAAAATAATGTGAATCTTTGAAATTTGGTCTTACTAGTAGATGAATGAACTTATATTTGAAAATGTGGCAATGAAATGCTCTGTTTACTCGAACTCAGGTGTGAGTGTTGAATACGGGTTGCATCAGATACAGATGTGCTTAGATTTTTCTTAGTTTTGCATCTATCCAACGTATTTTCTAAGTTTTTCTATGTATTTGGAGCATGCTCTAAGCTTATATCCCACATTCATATGTCGAACATGGGTATTTCAAGAAGAATGAAATGTCTTAGCGAAATAGCATATATATTATGGTTCTTTTCACTTTTCTTAATTCTTGAGCACTATGGCTTCTTTCTTTTATGTTGATAGGATGGGCATTTGCTGATTCGGTTCTACATAGATTGGCACCTCTTTGGGTGGGAGCTAGAGGACTAGAATTCACTTGGGATTTCATTCTACAAGGCTTGGAAGCAAATGCTAATTTGGTATGTATATTTCTTCAATGATTGGAACATTTCTTTTGTGACCAGCTTGTCGGCATTCTTGATGTTATATCAGTAGTTTGTTTCTAAGTGCTTTCACAAATTAGAAAAAAAGGACCATGTAACGGCTAGAATTTATCTCTATCCTTTTATCAATTCAGGTGTTAAGTATATCTCTTGCTGCATTGGGATCTTTAATGTGGCTTCGCAAAAACAAGCCCAAGACTTTGATTCCCATAATATACACATGTGCCGGAATCGTTGCTACCATGCCATCCATTACAAGGTCTGTTTTAACTTTCTCTATACATGGCCGCCTTTGCAATGAATACTAGATGATAATTTTTCGTTTTTTGGTTGGCTAAATCTCGGCAGCTATCTAAGGCGAGGATTGGGATGGCACTTCCCGAAGGTGGTAGTCTTCGAATTGTTCACGTCTTTGAGTATGGCTTTCATTAGTTGGCAATTGTTTTCTGCATGCCAAAGGCCCTCTTAATGAGGAGCACAGTTTATACCCTCCACTTGATGTTTGAAAGAGATTTTATTGCCTATCAATTTTTCAATCATCTTTGATGTACTGTTGGAACTATCTTAACATCAATCTGTAAGATTTTTGCCAATGGCAGAAAAACTCAGATTTTGTATCTCTAGAAAAATTAGCGAGAAAAAAAAAAGATTTTGGATGTAGAATTTGGGAGCATTATTGTTTTATACCTCATTCTTCAATGACCTTTTACATCACATAAAAATGTTGGCATTAATTTGGAAATTTACATGTTCTGTATGATGGATTGGATCTTCTTTACCTACATATATGGGGTTGTTGGTATTGTACTAGTATGCAGGGACGAAGCATTTTTCTTAGTTTGTGCATTTTTGAAATTTTGAAAATTTAATTCTAACCAAACAGTGGCAATTAAATACGATTGGTTAAATTTTACTATTGATCTTGTCCTGTGTGTAAAGTTAGAAATTTAGTCCATGTTCTAAAACATAAAATTTTGAAATTTTAGTCTTAATGTTAACAATAGTCATTAAATCTATTAATCAATTTTTTTTTTTTTTTTAATAGGTGAAGACAACCGCGGACATAGCATTACACACATTAAAATTTGAAAATAACAAGCTTAACTTAATGAATTTATAGTTGTCATTTAATTAGGATTAATTTTAAAATTTTAAAAATATAGGAATTGAAAACTGACTAAATTAAAATACAAATAAATCCAAACTTAATCAAAATAAAGGGTCAAATAACATAATTTAATAACTCAATATACTACATTGAAATGTGCATTCAATGCTATGGTACTAAATTCTCTTGGTTGTACAGATGTTTTTTTAAAATTTATTATTATTATTTAATTTAGTACTTATAATAATTAATTGATTTTATTTATTTCAAAATTATTTTGATCGCACAAACCAGCAAAAATTCACATCAACATTACACCAAGGACCTAAAAGAAAAGAAAAAACAAGGGGTTGTGCTCACTCCTCGGATTCCTCTAGCCATGCTTCAATACGCAAAAGAACAAACCCAACTGCAACCCCAACCAAAACGAGTCCATTCATTATAGCCGCAATCTTGAATATCTCAGCCGTTTCATTGCACGTAGACGATAAACCACCACCACCCTTTCTTCCTTTGTCATTCCCTTTCAAGTTGCTAACAACATTAGCAAACCACTTCTCGGTACTCACCGGCATCCCAAGTGAAACCACGTTGTTATGTGCTTTCAATCCACCATAGCAACTCATTCCACCAATGTAAACCACTTTGGGTGTTGTTTTTCGAGCTTTGCTGCCGTAATTCACCACCGACGCGATGACCGTGGTTGGAGCGACAACAGCCGAAGTACTTGTTGCCATGTTCACAAAGCTATAACCTTTTCTGGTGAGTTGGATCGTGTAGGATGTTGGAGATAGAGGAGAGCGAAGAAAAAGATAGTGTGGCATATGTAGGGAGTGATTTTGGATAAGGTATGTTGGATTTTGGTTGGCTGCCAAAACATGAGATGAGAATATGATGGGCCCTTTAAATGTAACAAATTTATTCTATTAGGCTAGAAATCGGTAAAAGTATTATGGAGATTTTTATATTAAGAGTTAGATTGTATGTTATCCCTTTTATTTAAAAAAAATAGTTTCTTTACGTTAAATTAAAGAATAAACTAATCTTTTCTGTTAAAAATTACATTCATTTCTACTATTAAAAATTGGTATAACTAATAGAATAACCAGACTACAAGTGACGTGTCATGTGTACCTTATGTTGGCATATAGGAATCAGTTTTTAACAGAAGAAATGGATGGAAATTTACTCATTTTTTTTAGTGTAAGGACAAAACGCAATCTGACCCCTAATATAAAGGCTTCTATAGGATTTTTACCCCTAAAAATCCAATTCAATTAATTAAAATTTAAATTTAATTCAATTCAATTTAACTACAAAATCAATTAATACGAACTTCTCCAACTTGAGTCCTCATATATTTGACCTAGAAATTATCCAAACAAAAAATGATCGTAACATGAAAATAACTAAACCCACAACCAAAATAAACTGCAAAAGTAATTTGAAAACACTTAAATTTAAATATCAAATTTGAAATTATCTAATTTCAAAATAATCCAAACTCAAAAACCAAACTAACATATAAAAAAATTTATGAGAAATAACTATTTTTAATCCTATGAAAAACGAATATTAGTATTTTTCTATTTTCAGTATCTTTTTAAAATTTTTTGATAATCGGTAATTATATTGGATCCTAATTAGATTAGATGCTTAACGGAAGATAAAACTCTTCCAATCTTGTTTTCTTCGTTTACAAGACACGAACTTAAAATCTTAAGGAATGTCGATGTTACCTTGAGTTTATTTTGAGGGTGAGTCAAATGTGAATGCATAAATTCTCTTTTAAATTTATTTTGATTATAGTTAATTATTTTGTTCCATATTTATAATGATTTATTATTAAAATTATATAATTCTTTTTATATATTTACAATTGACTCATACACCCGTAACAGAAACAAATCACTATCAACTCACACCACAAACAAGACTACCCCATCTAATAGCATTAGCCCAAGAGCCGAGTATTTTATTAACTCAGTTCTTAGTCATTATTGGAAGAAGTATTAGGAGTCGAGTTGCTTTCTGTTCTCTCTATTTAAAAAATCGGTAAATTGGCTCTTAAGTATTAGACTGAAAAGCGAATTGATCCTTTTTGTTAAAATTTCATCCATTTGTATTGTTAAAATTTGACGTACTAATCAAACTACGACACATGGCATGCTACGTGTACCTCATGCTGACGTACAATAATCAATTTTTAACAACAAAAATGAACGAAATTTTTAACAGGACTAGTTTGCTCTTTGATCTAATATACAAGAATGAATTTGTAATTTTTTTAAGTAGAGGAGACAAAATGCAATCTAACTCCTAGTACAAGGCCCTCTACGATACTTTTACATATTTAATTTTCTTTCAATTGTTTTGGACCAACCAAAAAAATCAGTAAAAAGAAAAGAAACTTAATTGAATTTGAATCATATATTGAAATTATTTCAAGCAAAGCTTATTGTAGGTTCAATGGCACATATAAACACCCAAACCCCCCACCCCCCCCCCCAAGAAAAAAGGAGTTCTCCTTATACCCAATGTCAAATTTCTTGCATATGACAGTGACTTTACCTTTTACCTATAAAACATCATTGAACTTAGCATAAAATGGACAAAAATGGTAGATTAGAAAACAGGGACTAAGATTGGAAAATACTAAATTTTGTTGACAAAATATACCATTTACTAATTTAAGTCATGTGATGAGTCAACAAAACCCACATACCTAACTCACAATCCCACACAATTATCATACAAAAATAAGGTCACCATAATGAAAAAATATGATCATAGATATGCATGAATTTCAAGTTCATCATCAAACTATATTTTGTGTCTTGAAAATCCCTTCTCTTTTTTTTTCTCAATTCTATTTTGCATTACAAATTACTTGACTCTTAAGCTAACATGCCAATTGTAAACCAAACTCTACATTACACTAAAAAAACCCATGATTAAAAACACCCGAAAAAGGCAAAAAACAAAAGACACACCTCGGTTTTACGAGAGCAAATCCTCTTGGACTCATGTTCCTGAGCCTTCAGATATCGCGGATAAATCGTTTTCTTCGATGAATGATGGATTAAGAAACTTAGCCACAAAAGCCCATGTCTTGTAAACATCTTCAAAGTTGGTTAGGAAACCGAGTGATGCTGTAATTACTTTAACTCGAAAGAATAAGCTTTTTCCGTCTCGGCAATTGTTAGCCATTGGTTGACAAAGGGCTGAATCTTCGAGCTCGAGTTCCTTGCATTGTTGCTTCACGTTGTCCACAACTCGTACGTGACTGAGTATACCGATGCCAAGAGAAATACCGCTCTTCTCAGCTAGCTGCTGAACGATTTCCGGGTCAATTAGTCGTCCTCCGTTGCTGTCACGCACGTTGAAGGCTACAGCTGCACCTCTTTCGTATTTGATCTTTGGGCCATATATTTGCACGAGATGGACTCCCTTGCTTTCATCTGAACTAGGTAACCGAAGTTGAAGTAAAGACGTAACGAGCCAGTTGATCAGGTAACGTAGTCTAAGAGTCATTTTGTTTAGACCCAACATGTTGACGTGGTCGAGGTGCCGGCAAATGATTTCAGGTTCCTTTCTACTGCACTCTTGGTCATCGTAATCGTAGTCTTCATCGGTACCGGATTCATCATCAGGCAAGGTAGTCAACGAAACTTCACCAGGCTCCAACCGGCTCGGAATTTCAATACTGCTGTCTTCCATGCTAAAAGATACCTTGCAACCCAAGCTTGCCACTTGGTCGTCATCATCAAAACCGAAAAGTCTACCATTGGCGAACCTGCTCCCTTCTCTCCCGCCCAACAGTCTAAACTCACCCTCAGTCTCTCTCCTAATAGCACTTTCCTTCTCGAACATACCATTCTTCGGTTTGAATCCATTTACCTTAGAACTCAAGGTAGAATTAACTATGTCTGACTCAACGCTGATGCCGGATTCTTCTTCAATCTCCCCGTACTGAGAATCTTTATGCTTCCCATCATCTCCTGAAGCAGGGTCCATTTCAGCAGGCTGCTCTTCAGGGATCTCAGTAATTTGGTCTGGCTCATGTGACACGGACAATACAGCTGCATCAAAAGATAACACTGTATCACCCCGCGATCTCATGTTTATTTTCTTGTCATCACAAACCGGACTCGTAGACAATCTCGAAGTCATTATTGGAGACAATCTCTTATTGTTTCTCTTCCCGGAAAACCACGACGGTAGTAGGGTCGAATCTGTTTTCAATCTGGTTAGTTGACCAGAATTATCAGACCCTAACGGACTCTGCCCCAAATCAATCCAATACGAATTGTCCAACGATTCATCTTCACTAAAAATCGGACTTTTCATAAGATCACCAACCGAAAGATTCTCAGCTTCCTCGAAAATAGTACTTGCTCCGTCTCTATCCGAGCTATTATCATGATCCATCTCAGTTTCAAACACATCCCTAACTTGATTTGAAGTAAAAACACCCGAAAAAGCCGGCATTTGAGACCCACCATTCCTCTCCGGCAACCCTTCTTCCTCATGTTTACCTCTTTCATCATCAAGTCCAACTAAAACATCAAGTCCGTCAATAGAATCACTCAAATACTGCGGATAAACCGGTAATATCTTCACCAAACCAGACCCGGTATGTCCATACGGTATCTGCAAGCTCGCCATCACAGATTTCTTAATCAAAAGACAACCGAAACCAGTCGGATCATAACCAAACAACCTATAGAATGAAGTGATAATAAAGTCTGGCCTAAACAGCGACAAACCAAGTGAATCCATATCTTTAGGACCTAAGGAACCGGCATCAAGCAACGTATGCCAATGGTTTTGTTGAGCAAGTGCCATCCATTGATACGAATACTTTGCACCCGTCACTCTAGATTGAACCGGAAACACGAAAAGACCATTAGCATGCCCTTTCTTCCTCTTTTTCTTATTTGAAATTTGCTTCCTCAACTCCCTAGAACATAGCTTCAACGAAGGCCATTTAAACCAAGCATTGTAAACCTTAGCACCTTTCTCTTTAGCACATTGAGCCATCCAAATTACAGATTGACTTTCATGATCAAACATGGTCAAAAGTTTCTTATTTGTCTGAAAAGGATAAACTTCAGCCAACAATTTAAAAGCAGACCCTCTACTAACAGTAAAAACAAGACCATATTCATTACAAGGTATGTGCAAATGCTCCAAAATCCTAGTCTTTAAGTCATGTTCCATGGTACCAATCTCAGCACCACCATATAAAGCATGATTACTCAAATTTGCAGTCACTTCAGACAAATTAAACATAGTTGAATCCCAATTCAGTTGTGTTTGGTTATAAGAAAACAAACCAAAACCACAATAATCAAGACATACCTTAACTGAAGATTCAGACAAGTGACCATATTCTTCCATTCTCAAATGATCAACTTTTTCGGTACCCTGAAACTTAGGGTACACTGTAATGAACTTTGAAAAAGCATCATTGAAGCTTGGAATTGAATCTTTTGAACAAAAAATACGGTCTGCAACAAGAGAAGTAGCATTCAAGAACTCATTTTGAGCACGAAGTCTAGCTAATGATCTTGACCGTCCATTGGAACCATCTTGATTTAATGATGATGGATCAATGTTTTGTGATTTTGAAAGTGACCCATCTTCAGATGCTTCTTCAAGTGCTTCTTTAAGCTTATTTTCTTGTAATTGACGAAGGACTGATAAACTAGAACCACCACCATTGTTTCTTCTTTTGGTCTTCTTCTTCTTCTTCTTCTCTGCTATTAAAGCTGCACAATGAGATATTGGTTTCCATAGTGAAAAATGCATGAATGGTTGCTCCTTTTTTTTTTCACAAGAACCAAACTTTTCTTGGGCAGTTTAATTCAAAGAACCAAACATTCAAATGGGGTTTATGTTTTTTGGTTTTCAAGATTCAAGCTTTAACTTTTTTTTTTCTAAAGCCCTTTACTTTATTGCCTAAAAACATTCAAAAAACCAAAGATTGTTGAACACTCAGAGCTTTAATAAGATCAAAAGGAATAAAAAGCAAAGATAAGAATTAAACAAATAAAAAAAAAAGGTTTAGCTTTCATCAAAGAATTAATCTTTAGAATAAGAACCCTTAACTTTCAATTCAAATTCAACTTAACCCCCCCAAAGATACAAAACCCAGATTTGAAGACATTAAAGGAGAAAACACAATGAAGAAGAATGGGAAGAAAATGGGGTTTTTTCTTTTTTCAATAAAAATTTTTATAAAGGAAAAAGGTGAATCCTTTGAGACCAATCAATTCCTACATTTACTAATGGCAGTTAATACAAACATGTCTGCATTGAATGCTGTTTGCTGCTACCTTCCTTCCTTTGCCCACCATTATTATTACAACCTTGCTTTTTTTGTGTACCATATTTGCCCCTCACATTCAATAAAATATTTAAAAAAAAACTCCTTACAGTGTTCTTTGCTTAGTTTTTTTAGTCAAACTCTTGGTTTTAAGTCTTTTTGACAAATATGGAAAAATCAATGATAAAAACAGAAAAGATCCGAGTTGAAATGATGCCATGGTTGCTTATAACATTTCCTCTCATAATTCTACCCAAAAAAACGAAAAATTAATTATTATACACTTACATTAAATAGTAAATTAATTTTATCTATTAAAATTTTTATTCATTTGTACTATTAAAATTTAAAATAATAACATCTAATATGTCATATATAACTCATGTTGACATTCAAGGCAAGGGCCAAGCTACAAAATTTGAGGAGGGCAAAATTAAGTTGTATAATTTTATAAGAGTTAAAATACAATTTCATTATTTTAATAACTTATATATTTATGGTTTTTTAAAAGATTAAATGAAAATTGTCATTTTTAGGAGCCAAAATATGATTTTATCATTTACTAATTTAAAATTTTATAAATTTTAAAGGTCTAAAATTTAAATTTTCAACTTTAGGGGACGGAGTCCATAGCAGCCCCTGCTACTAACTTTAATCTAACATATAAGGGTTTCTATGATACTTTTACCTGCATTATCTTATATTACGAGTAAATTTTGAAATTTTGAGTAGGTTAATCATTTGATTTTATTATTTTAATTAATTTTTGTATTTATATTGTTAAAAATAAAAAAAATTCCTTTTTTTTTCAAAATTTATGAAACACAATAGAGGTCATTTTAAATTATATTTATTATATTTATTTCTTAATATATTAATTATAAATATAAATTATGATATGAGTTATTATAATAATGATTTATAAATATATTTTAATAACATATATTCTCTTATTAATATATACAAAATTGTAATAAAAATTATCATAAATTGTCATAATTGTATAGAAATTGAGTTTAAAGCTAAAAAATATTAAAATAATTAAACTTGTTAAAAAGAATTTTTTAACAATGACGATTTACTAAAATATAATTATAAGTAATTTTACATCCGTCTCCCAAATACTAAACTCCAACCAAACGAACCAAATAGCATAATTTAACATATATGATATTTTATCTTGTAATCTTACATTCTCGAAATCGTATTATCAAAAGCAATCTTACATTTTTTTTAACTAAACATACCTGATGGTTTACATAATCATACTGAATTTTGATTATATTCAAAATAAAGTCAAGTCAAACCGTAAAACAATCTTCCTACCTTTTTTTTTTTAATCTACAATACTTAAACTCGAATTTCTTACTATTTAACTCGATAATCTCTAATAAAATAAGTTTAAATCATTGAAGAATCACATAATTTTGAATGTGACATGTAATGTAAGTACCCCATCCAATCATGCATCATGCAATAATTCAAAGTTGTTGTTAGTATTATTTTTCTTTTAAAGGGAAACTAGGAAACATGATTTAGAATTTAGATTGAATCTTTGGCCCACCATTCCTCCAATTTTTACCTAACTAATAATGTTTATAGGCAATTTCTATAAATAAATAAAAGGGTAGGAATGTCATTTTGAGTTCCAACTGTGATTTTTATCGCTTAGGATTCCAACCAATTTTTTTGGAAGAATATTTGAAAATAGACACTATTCATCTAATTCCTTTTCGACATTTTCTCACATTAAATTATGATTTTTTTTATTTAATATCTTATTATTATACAAAAAATTATATGATGTTATTTATAAATATTTATATCTATATATTATATATTAAAGTCGATTGAATCTTAGTTCGATTGACATCGATATTATTGTCAACACAGAAAGACGTAGATTTGAGTGCGTTGAAACGTAACATTCTTTTATTATAAATTAAGGAGAAGCTATACCTAGTTTTAGATAATACATCAAAAATAATAGATAATCTTGAAGCTGTTAACCTTATTCAAGAAGGAGTTCGTATTTGTTCTAATTTTACTTTAGTTAGGAGAATTCTTTTGTTTTTGAAGCTTCTGAGTCGCTGGAATCTTCAACATATTCTCAAATAATAGAATAAAATTACAGACAGGATAGTTAAGCTTAGGCGGGACAGAGAACCGAGTTTGCGGTTGGTTGATAAGGATTATGTGTTGAATTTTTTTAATGCTTGATATTTGATTTGTAATATCTTTTTCAAAAAAATAGAAATAATAAGAATTTACAATGAAATTAATATTAAAAAATTACCTAAAATTTATTTTATTTATAAAACAATAATATTTATTTTAAAGGTATAATTTATTTATTTTTATCATAATTGACTATTTGATGATGAGATAATTTGGGGATAAACATCTATTGACCAAACAATGAACATAATCAAAACTTTTAAGGATGTGTTAGATTTCGAGAACTTCAAAGTTCAAACCACGTGACTAACCTCTGTCGTTGACCTTTGGTTCTTTGGAATATGGAAAATGAAACATTTCAACTGTTGATAATATACTATTGATGTGAGTTTAAATGTGTTTAAATATGTATTTTTTACGATTTAAAAGTTTAAGAGTTTATGAATGTAGGTATTGAACCAAATAATATATTTTTACGGTATCTTAATATTATTGATATTGTTTTTTTTGTAATAATTTGGAGGACGTGTTTAAACATTTAATGTAATTTACTTTAGGGATTAAAGGTTATAAGTATAGCAATAGAAATTTAAGTTATTAATTGGTATCTCATTTACTTTCATTTCTTAAGATTAAGATGATTTGACACTCAGGGTTGAAATCAGGAAAAAAAATTTAGAGGTTGAAATTAAATTGTAATTTTTACGATAGCAAAAATGTAATTTAATTATTTTAATAGTCTATATCTTTATAATTTTTAAAGAATTTAAAGGGCTTAAATGAAAAAATTTCATTTTAGGATGCCGAGTTTCACCCCTGTTGACACTCCTCTAGAAAAAAAACTATATAAAAAATATGATGTCGTCTAATATAGAATCTTATTATAATACGATCTATTTTAAACCTAGGGTTGTGGTTTAAAAATAAAAAAGAAAACATTGGAACCATTAGATGAAGCTATGTCAAGAATTCTAAATATGTACCCGTAATCTTGAATTTGTTCAATCAATTATCGAAAAAGAGAAAATATGTGTCTTCTCGTACAAAAACTCATTCTATTTCGCTCTCTCTTTATTTGATGTTAAAATTTATTGAATTAGTTGAAAAATAAACGCACGTTTTTTCGCAATTTTAATTTCAATCTTGTCCATGTTAAAATTTATTTAAAGTTGAAATATACATTTAATAATAGTAGAGATTTGTCATCAATCCATATACTTTAACAAAGCTTGAGATTTAATCCATTTATGTAAAGAGTTCATAATTAAGTCCTTTTTCTCATCAATTAACCATTGATTTATCTAATAGGATTTTCATAATTTCAAAAGTTACCCATTAGATTTGAAAGGTGAAATGAACCAAATCAACAATTTTTGAGCTACAAAAAATTTTGAAACTAACACATTAAAGTTTCCAACTTTAAAGTATTAAGCTTTTACTTTTCCTCTTTGTCAAAGGATTTTTCTTTATATTAATGACCTCGAAATTTTCAGTCATCTTTTTTTTTTCAATGCAATTAATTAAACCCTAAATCTATGTTAATCTCCAGCAAACATTTAACATTGAAGTTTGTTTGGCTTTTAATGATTTCTTTCTTTTTCTCAATGTTTTATCATCATTTCCAAAATCTAGATTCTTTTGTTTTCTTTTGTGGTAAAATTATTATAGAGGTCCCTATATTAAGAATTAAATTATATTTTATTTTTATAGAAAAATGTAAATTAGTCCCTATATATTAAATTAAAAAGCAAACTGGACCTTTCTGTGAAAAACTTCATCAATTTCTACTGGTAGAAACTGGTATGACTAATAAAATAATCAGACAGTTACACGTGGTGTGTCGCATGTACCTTATTTTGATGTACAGGGACTAATTTTTAACAGTAGAAATGGATAGAATTTTTTAACAGAAAGACTAATTTGCTTTCTGATCTAATGTACATGAACTAATTTACCATGTTTTTTTTTATAAATATATTTTTCACATGTATTTTTCGCGCACAAGATGTGCCATAATCTAGTATAATTTAATCCCTTTAGCCTATTTGTTTAATAAAAAAAATTACATTTTGACCTTTTTTAAAAGTTAAAAGTTTTCAATTAAGTCATTTTACTACAAATACTTTAGCTTGGCCCCAAAAAAGTTTTTAATTTCATATCAACTCCCAATCACACAATTCCTAATTTGAATGTATCTAATAATATAATCCCTCTTTAAAGTATTTAGACAAATATTTGAATAATGATATTAAAGTAGAAACAAAAGGAATATAGACAAGGAAAAAAGAAGAAAATAACAAAGAAACAAGCCAAAAAAAGGAAAAGAAGAAAAGAAACCGACCAATCGAAAATATAACTTGGTTTAAAATGGTTATAAATTGCTTTATGAGGGATCAAAGATAAATCATAATTTTTAGGGGGCAAAATGTAATTTTCCCATCATACTAATGTGTAATTTTTAAAAATTTAAAGGGGTTACAAGGTAATTTTACCATTTTAAGGGTCAAGGTCATTGCCTCCCTTGTCTACGCCTCTACTTCACTCCAGTTAGAAGTTGATATCATTTTGAGTTCAAGTTATTTTATGTTTAGATTAATTTGGTTCTAGATCAATTCGAGTTTGAGTTAAATGAAATAAGTAAATAAATATGTATATTTAAGTTCATATCGGGTTAACTCTAATTTACGTTCATATAAATTTGTTATATTATACATTGATAAAGATTTTACGTGGAAAATCATTATCAAGAAAATCACAGGTAGAGGATGAAAAATTTACTAATGTTGAAAAAACCACAATACAAAGGTTTTCGACTAAACACATTTTAAGGGTTAAACAACCTTGTTATAATCAATGTTTAATAGATGAAGTATAGTCTTATACAAATTCAACTTGTGCGGCATGGTTTGTTCGACCCTCGATCCTTCACCCTCACAAATCTCCTATTTCACCTCTCTATTTTATTTCTTTATCGAATGAGCTACACTTCAAAATTTTTAAGCCGAATCAAGATGAGATTCAGATCACAACTCTAACAAAATCAAATCAAAATTTTGTGTTAGATTCAAAATCTTGTATTATATTTATACTTTTTCAATGCTAGATAGAGGTGTATATGTTTAAAATTTGTAAGAAAATTAGCAATGGAGGGGTTGAAATTTTGTTTTAGTTGAATCACTTTCCCTATAATGTCCATTTCATATATGAATTTTTTAAATCTTTTAGGGCATAAAATTCATCAATATCCATGCCATTGGGGATGATGCTGAGGCTCTTTAAAGTTGTTTTCTTTAATTATCGAGATGAGCCAGACAGCCATGCAAATGTTGGTTGGTGCTGTCTTTTCCATTTCTTTCTTTATTACAACACTTACATTGCTATGTTTTTTTTTAATTTATTTTTTTATGTTTTGGCCATTTCCTTTTGCAAAATCATGATCTTACCAGCTCCAATTACCTTTCAAGAAAATGGCCAGAAAAAAAAAAAAAGAAATCCCAGAAACCTCGTAAAGATTAGCTATTGAATCTTGAGGTTTAAATTTTTTTAAATTTCAAAATTTAGTATATGGACAAATTGGATATGATATATTTAAGAAAATATAATTAAAATTTAAGAGTTTTATTTCTTTTCTTCTTTTAATACATAAGGAGGACGTCGGTTCGAGTACGTTGAAGCGCATTATGTTTCTATTTATGATTTGGGAAGGGACTATGGGTAGTTTTAGACATTATGTCAAAAAGAGCTGATATGATTAGAACCTATAATAAATGAAATTATTAAAAAATCTAAATTGTTCATATGATCTATACAAACATATTTAAAATTTAATTCATGTATTTTAAACAAGTTTTGTAAGTAAATTTGTTCCTAAACTATATCTCAATTTTCATAGTATTTTTTTTGGGTAAACTACATCATAACTATGGGTCATTTTCTTTTTTGGTCATCTAACTATGAACCATAGTGCAATCAACGGAAATTGAAAAAAAAACCAGTCTTGATTAGTTGAGTGGCTAATTTAAAAAAAGCATAACTATGACAAAAAAAGAAACAAATCCATAGTTAGGTGACCAATTTAAAAAATTCATAGTTGGATGAAAAAACAAAAGGCTCATAGTTTGGTGACTTGTGATATAGTTTACCATTTATGGAGGAGTCAGTAATAATCCTAAACATCAATTTTATCCATTTTATCAAAAAAAAAGTATTTGGCATCCAATAAGAATGGTAACATTTGTCATATTCTTATTAGTTGATATCACGATAAAATAGGAGAAATTAATAATTTAGGACGATTTTGACAAAAAAAAACTTTAAAAAACCATTTTGTGAATTAGGGTATAGTTTGATAGCACCAATTTACAAATAAAACTTTTTAAATATGTTATGTTATATTCGAACTAGTATTTAAGTTTCAAATTAATAGTTAGATCGATAGAAAAACAATATTAATATGATATAAATACTTTAGAAAATCGAATAATGTGTTATAAAGTTAGACTATTTTAACCTTAAATAGGATGATAACGTGTTTCAACGCACTCAAATTCACGCTCTTCTGCACTGGTAATAATATCAATATTAATCGAATTAAGACACAATCGACAACAATAACGATGGGAAATGAATAAAGGTTGAATCCACGCTTAACCCTTCAATTTAATATGATTTTCCCTTCTGATTTTGTCTGTCAATTAAACATATGATATAATTAAACCCTTGAATTTAATAAACAATGGAAGAAATAAAGACAGGAAAAAGGACATAATTGATGCGTTGAAGAAACCAATTATTGAGACAAATTTTGATCATAGTTGGAACCCTCTGTTATCTTCTACACTTCATTATTATAATCATATGATTCTTCTTCTTGATCCATTTTAATTACAAAATATTGTTTATTTCAAAAAAAAATTACAAAATATTGGGACATGTTGCTTTGGATAGTGGGTCACTTTTCTTTATTTTTAATTTTCATTATTTAAATAATAAAAAAAAAACCTACAAATCTCAGTGTTCTTAAGAAACAAAGTTCCAGGATTCAGACAAAACAACAACTTGCAATGAGAAACAGAGAAGAAAACAAAACCAAAAAAATGGTAGAAACGAAAAAAGTATAAAATAATGTTAACTGGTCAGAAAATTTCCCAATATCAAAGGGTCCGAAAGACAAAAAGTGAAAATTCCAATGTACCAAAAGAAAATTAAAAAAAAAAAGGAAAAAATGCTTGGGTTTTTCAGAACTGAAAATTTCTTATTTGTATGCTTTAGATAAATTTGCATGCAATATAACTTCTTAACAACATAATACTCTCAACCGTTAGATCAAAAAGTAAATAAAATTCATTCCGTCTGTTATCGATGATGTCATGTTTGAAATTTTCTTTGAACCTTTTAACGTTTGAACTAGTTGTTGTCTGAAATCCCTAAAATGGCAGTAATATACAAGTTTAAGATTTAAGATTAGAACTGGTGAAGTATCGAGAAATTAATAAAAAAAAACTTACTTGCTGATTATTTTGAATTGGGCTTATTCTAAATTTAGATTATTCCGGTTTTTAATTATTTTTATATTTGAGTTAAATAAATCTAAATAATTATTTTTTATGATCAAATTAAATTGAATTAAATTTAAATCCATCACATCGTATTTTCGAGTTGAGCCAAATTTTAGTAGAGCTAAAACTATAGCTGTATTTCTATTTCCTCTAGACTCTGAATCCAAATTGTTTGGGCTACATTCAAGGAAATAAACAAACAAGCCGAACCCAATCTATTGAATGCCTTAGCCACAAGCCCTGAGCCTATGTGCTTGGGCCTCATCCAATTCAATCACCCAATAACTTTCCATAAATAAAAAAAGCCCCAACATAAATTTAAACCCTTAATGTTTACATATTTTGTTAGTTTGGTCTTTATTTTTTAATTAAATTTGACCTCAATCTTTTAAAAAGAATCGATTTTGACCATCATCCTTTCAAAACGAGTCATATTGACAAAAATACTAACTATAATATTAATTTTTTACATATGGCAACTAACATGACAATTCACGTGTACTTTATGTTTTTTTTATAAACTTTATTTTTATTTTTAAATCATTTGTTGATGTGGCTATTATTATGTTAGCATGAATTATACGTGGACTTCCGTGCAGGTTGCCATGTTAACATCATTAAAAAAATAATATTTTAATCAACATTTTCGTTAAAAGAAAGTAATTTGACTTTTTTTTAAAACGTTGATGACTAAATTTATTTCTAAGAAAGAATAAAGGTCAAATTGACCCCCCCCCAAAAAAAGAAGTAAACATTAAATACTAAATTTATCATTATGCAAAAATAAAAATAAAAAATTAATATCTATATTTATATAAATTATCTTGTTAAATTGGTGCCGCTAGTCAACTCATCACTAACTCGATTAGTAAATTACTTAAAAGCCCTCTTTTAATAAATAATTGAATATAATTAATCCATACTTATATAAACAGGTTGAACCAGACTAAAAAACCTATTTAAACTAATTAAATTGATTTTCTCTATTTTTAAATTTTTATGATATGTTAATTATTTATTTAATCGAACATAGTTTATTACTCTTTTAAGTCCTAATTTATATACTTGTTATATACTTCTATATCATTAATTACTATAATTTTTTATTGGTGAATGTATCGAAAAGGCCTCTCAATTATAAAGACTAAATTAAATTAATCTCTCTATTATTATATGGATCAATTTAGTTCTTATACTGTTAAAAAGAATCAACTAGAGCTGAATTGAATAGGGTTAACATTTACTATTTTAAAATATATCATTTACTACATAACGGAGTTAACATTTTTAAAGTTTTTATTGCTCTATAAATAAAATTTTTTGTTTGAAATCAAACTGCAATTGAAAAGAATAATTTTCAATACATGTTTTATACAATAAATATTAATTTTATTACAATTTAGATTTATTTAATTCTTTTTAACAGTATATGGATTAATACTACGATTTAGATTTATTTGATTCTTTTTAACAATATATGGATTAAATCGATTTATTTAATAAATAAAGAAACTAATTTAATTGAATCCCCATAATATAAGGACCTCCCAAATACTTTAACCACCTTTCATTTATTAAAATCTTAAAACAATAAACCAATTTTGTTTAATAAAAACAGTGACATCAATACATTAGTATAGGAATAATTATGAATTCCATCAATTTTTATCTTTTACGAAAATTGAAAAATTAAAGTTCGAGCTTAATTCATTTTTTAAATTTTATATTTTTGTCTGAATCCTCTCATGTTATGAGTAAATAACTTTATCAATGAACAAATCAAGCACTATATAACCAACTAGCATCACCTTTATAAGGATGAAAACACCAGTTTAAACTTCGAAAAATATATTTGTTGAGGAAACTTTACGTTGATGGTTTTAGACTCGATAAAAATTAATCTCAAATCCAAAATTACCCAAAGATTCCCTAAATTAAGAAAATTGTATATTTTATTCATTTGATTACTTCCCAATGACAAAATTCCAGTCACAAGATATATAAAGCATCTAACTATATATAAGATTCCAAAATTTTCCTAGCATCCAATTTGTCACTATATGTATATACATATGAAGAGTATCTATGGGTATCATCATGGTGAGACATGTCCAGACAGAAAATGTTGGTGTGCATTTGGGATAATGAATAATATACTAATTACAGATTCAGTCCCTGACATTTTTTGTTATTTATGAGATTAGGTTCATACTTGAAGCATTTAGCATGCTCATTTAGGTTCATGCCATTAATTAATTTATTTAGACCATTAATTAAGTTATATTTGCTCAAAATAGTAAAATACTAAATTTGGATAAATTTCATTAATTATTTAGAATGATAAATAAGGGAAAAAATAATTTATTGATTTAATATTTTAAAACTATATTTACAATTTTAAATGATAATAAATTCAATGTTGTTATTAAATTTGTATAAACAAAATTATAATTTTAATTAATTCAGACAGCAAGGCAAAGTTTAGGGGAAAAAAAAATTAGAAAATGCTTTTAATATTATTAATATCTTAGCCATAATCACCATATTCTTTCTAATTTAGATTCTAATTGGTACTCTAATTTGAAAATTTTCCAATTGAGTCCTTTAATTATTAATATCATACCAATTATGCTATTTTTTAACCTAATATATAGTTCAGATATTAAATGTTAGCTCAAATATGACATGTAGCGTACTTAAAAAACACATTAATCAAATTTTATACGCCTCTATACTTATCATATGTACAAATTGGATCTAAGGCGTTAAAAAAATAGCTCTAATCTATTTTGTACTAAATTTAAGCCTTTTTTTGAGTTAATGTTAGCCGAGAAATAATCAAAAGATCAATTCCTTTATAATGTAATAAATATAATTATGAGCGTCTTTTTGTCTTTTACATTTTATATAAAGTCTATGAAAATCAAGTTTTTCCCAAAATATATAGATTTGAACAATTTAACACTTGAACGGATGATTAAACTGACAGAAAGACTTAATTACTACTTTGAAAAATCAATTACTTTTTCTTTTCTTTTCTTTTTTCAGATTCAAGATTAATTTAAAACCCAAATCATAACTTCAAGGATGCTTGATGCAATTAACTCTAATCTTTCCCCAACTTTCATATATATTCCATATAACTATCAAAAAAATCACCATGGAGACCTTTGTAATATAAGTCGAATTATATTTTGCTCCATCTACTAAAAAGTAAACTAATTAGTCTTTGTACATCAGATAAAAAAGTAAATTGATCTTTTTGTTAAAAACTTCATCTATTTTTACTATTAAAAATCGATTCATTTATGTCAGTATGACGTGCACATAACACACTATGTGTAACTATTTAATTATTCTATCAATCGGTCAATTTTTAACAATAAAAATAAATAAATTTTTTAATAAAAATGATCAATTTGTTCTTTTATTTAAAGTACATAAATTAATTTACTTATTTTTTAATTAAATCAGCAAAATACTATTTACTAGCAACTTTCTTAAAAAGGGTAAAAAAAACATTTTTTGTTTATATTTCTTAAACAAATATTAAAATAAAAAAAAAACAAAAAAGCCTGTGAAGTTGTCCATTTCTATAAAGTTCACCACCACGACTGGTTTCATCAATACTCATCAATACTCAGTACTTTAAACTAACTATTATGCTGCCTTCTCTCAACTCAGTCGCCGTCGCCGCCGTACCTTTCTTCATCTTCTTCCTTTTCCTTAAAAGGTTCCTTCCTTCCGGTCGAAAAATGGGATCCAACACCCTCCCAACCGTCCCTGGTATATATATACATACAGACCCTATATATATTATTGAACCCTCAAATTTTTTTTTAAAAAAATAAACTCTTGCTGGGATTGTTGTTTTGTTGTTGTTGCAGAGGTGCCAGGGTTGCCGATCATCGGAAACTTGCTGCAGTTGAAAGAGAAGAAGCCTCACAAGACGTTTACGAAATGGGCAGAGACACATGGACCGGTTTATTCTATCAGAACTGGAGCTTCGACCGTTATCGTCATCAATTCGCCGGAGACGGCCAAAGAGGTTCGCACTTTTATCTTCTTCCTTACTGTGCTTTTAATCTTTGGGTTCCTTGAATATTTTGATCAAGGTTGGTTTAGTTTCTAATTCCAATTTTTTCAATTATTTATAAGTTTAGATTTGTGTTTGAGTCATTCGAGAGTCGAGTTGTCTGAGTTGGATTATTTAGTGCTTTTCATTCTAGTGTTAAATTAATTCGAGTTTAGATAATTTTGACTTTGATTTATTTAAAGTTTAGATTGTTTTATACTTAACTTATTTTAGATTCAAATTATTTTTAAAATTTGAGTTATTAATTTTTTATTTAAATTAAATTGGGTTTCACAACTTTTTTTAAGATATTTGGACCAAAATTTATTTTGATTTCGTATTTGAGTATTTCAGATTTGTAGGGTTTAATTTGGTTTTGTATCATTTGAGTTTGCCAATTAAAAAATTTTCAAGTTAGATTATCTAGTGATTTTCATTCTAATTCGACAATTGGATTGAATTTTTCAAAGTTCAAATTGTTTCATACTCAAATCATTTCAAATTGAGTTCGAGTTGAGTCTTTATTTAAATGAATTAAATTAAAATATTGAAAATAATTAAAACCAGCAATTTTATGGTAATATTTAAAAAAAAAAAGACAACACATTTTATGACAGCATGTAATTCCTCCTAATCAAATAAAAACTCAAAATGATTTGATATTAAAATACTCAAATTCAATTAAGTCTTAGTTCAATTGGTATTGTATTGTTGTCAGGACAGGAGATCGTGAGTTTGAGTGCCAAGAAGCGCATTATTCCAAAAAAATTCCAAAAGAAAAATTACATACAATCTTTCACAATTGATTTTAAAAAGTTACATTTTACTCTCTCTACTCAAAAAATCGATAAGTTAATCTCTATACATTAAATCAAAAAACAAATTGACATTTCCGTTAAAAATGTTCAATTTTTTAATAAAGAAGGTAAAATATAATTTGACTCTTTTTTCTCATTTAAGTAAATGGAAAATACTTTTTTATTTCCAAAATTAACTAATTTTCCCGAGTCCAATGTAACGAGGGTCTATAATTTTATGCATTATTATAAATAAAGTTTGATTTTAAATTTTTCTGACTTATCATTTGATTTACTAATATTCGTCCCTTACAGGCCATGGTGACCAGATTTTCATCCATTTCAACAAGAAAGCTATCAAATGCCTTGAAGATCCTCACATTCGATAAATGTATGGTCGCGACAAGCGACTACGACGAGTTTCACAAGCTCGCTAAACGTTGTTTACTAACAAATACTTTGGGTTCAAACGCTCAGGTTTACTCGAATTTCTCGTTTTTGTTTTTGTTTTCGATTGCCATTATTGTTTTTTTACTCTTCGGTATTACCTTAGAGACGACACCGTCACCACCGAGAAACCATGATCGAGAACATATATAGCAAATTGCACGATTCGTTGAAGAAAGATCCTATAAGACCTATCAACTTTAGGGAAGTATTCGAGTCCGAACTTTTCGGATTAGCGATGAAACAAGCTTTAGGTAAAGACGTGGAGTCGATTTACGTTGAGGAGATCGGTACGTTGTCGAGGAAAGAGATACATAAAGTTTTGGTCATGGACATGATGGAAGGCGCTATCGACATAGATTGGCGTGATTTCTTCCCATACTTGAGATGGATTCCGAACAAAAGTTTCGAAATGAATATCCAACGAAAACATTTCCGAAGGATGGCATTAATGAATGCTTTAATCAAAGACCAAATGAAACGAATCGATGCAGGGGAGGTAATTACGATTTCCTTTACCATGTTCAAATTCGAGATTTAATCTCTAATACCAACTATGATCCAGGAAGTGAATTGTTACCTTGATTACTTATTATCCGAAGCAAAGACACTTACAATGGACCATTTAGCGATGTTGTTGTGGGAGACAATTATCGAAACAGCGGATACGACTTTAGTCACAACAGAATGGGCAATATATCAACTTGCAAAAGATACGACCCGACAGGTTCGTTTTTCATCACTTTATACTAATCCGCTCAATCTCTGATTCCGAAATTTTCTCGTATCTTAAATAGGACCGTCTTTATCACGAACTCCAAAAAGTATGCAGTTCCAACAAGGTTAAAGAAGAAAACTTCTCACAAATCCGATACTTGGATGCCGTTTTTCATGAAACTCTTCGGAAACATAGTCCGGCGCCGTTAGTTCCGTTACGATACGTGCATGAAGACACACAAATTGGAGGGTATCATATACCATCAGGAAGTGAGGTTAGTTTCTTTTTTGCCTCTTTAAACTCGCCAGTCAGCCATATGGCGGTGAATTTATTCCCGGACCTTGCTATTAACATACATTTTTTGAACAGATTGCTGTTAACATCTATGGTTGTAACATGGACAAGAACTATTGGGAAAACCCCGAAGAATGGAACCCGGAAAGGTTCCTCGACGAGAAATACGACCCATTGGATTTGCAAAAGACAATGGCGTTCGGAGCTGGGAAAAGGGCGTGTGCCGGTTCACTTCAAGCAATGTTGCTAGCTTGTGGTGCAATAGGTAGATTGGTGCAGGAATTTGAGTGGCAACTGAAAGATGGCGAAGAGGAGAAAGTCGACACCGTCGGCCTTACCTCACAGAAACTGCATCCATTGCATGCTGTCTTGAAACCAAGAAACTAGAAACTATGAATGTTAGATCTCTTACAGGCTTTGAACATTGCAGTGGAACAATTAGAACTTGAGCTATATGTATAGATAAATATGAAAGTCTATACAGGTTTGCTTTGATGCATCATCATTGGATTATGGGGTTGCAATCACTGCTAGAATTGAAATCAAATTTACAGAAAAAATAATGCATTCATTTTAGTTTTTTGGGCTCTAATGTTTTAGTTCTAATTATTTAATTAGGAGACTAAATCAATTGAAATGGCTTTTAATATTGTTAAAGTTTTTTTTATTATTTATTTAAATGAATAATTTGAACCGAACATACCGAGGAATTGATGGTCTAACCGATTCAAGTATATAAATATTTTTTAAAATAAAATTTTAAAAAATTAAATAGATAATAATTGGATTTGAATAATTGATATTTAATAATTAATATCTGAATTGGCTTTGAATTTTGTTGCAGATGGTAATTAGAATATCTTAATTTGAATACTATCTTATATGCAAAAAGAAACAAGTTGGATGTCCACAAACATCTGAATTTGCATTATCCATTGCCATCTCTAAATTCGACCCACTTAATTTTAATAATTTGAAGCAATCCAAACTCAAAAAATGATTTTAATTTGAAATAATTAAATTTAAAATGATTTAAACTCGAATTGATTTGAATAAATAATTTGAAATAACCCGAACTCAAATATCAAAATTGAATAAAAAATTGAATGAAAAAAATCCAAAATTATCTGAACTCAAAACAATGCAACTGGCAAGTATGAATAACCCAAACCTCGAATAATTTAAACCTAAATAACTTTGACCTAAAAAAACTTCAATTGAAATTGACTCGAACCCAAAATCAAAATGATTTGAACTTAAAAGATCTAATCTAAAAATAATTTGAGCTTGGAACAATCCAAAACCAAAACTGACACTAAACCTAAATAATCTATACTCACAATTTCTAAAAAAGGCATAATAATAAGTTTAGCCCTTAACATTTATATCTTTTGTTAATTTTTTAATTAAATCATTAACATTTTAAAAAGAGTCAGATCGATATTTTTAACGAAAATATTAACTAAAACATTAATTTTTAAAGATGGTATGGAAACCCCGTGTAGCAATCTATATATACTTTATGTTAATATGATATTATTTGTCTTATATACCACATTAACAAATAATATAAAAATATTAAAAATATTAAAAAACAAACATGAAATACATGTGAATTATAATACGAACTGCCGTACCTTTAAAATTTTAAATTATATTTTCAATAAAAATAATAATAATTTGACTTTTTTAAAATATTTATGAGAAAATCAAGTTTATGAAAAACTTTAACATGCCTTTTTTTCAAGTTAAAACATGCCTTAAATCATTGATGCAACTTTTTCAAGTAGATTCATCATTTTCCATCATCTATAATGTGATCATACATAAGAACGGTACCAGGACAGTCACAATGAAACACTACTGACCACGCATGTCTGTTGCATGCGCATTCTAACATGTTACCCGCAGTTTACGGGTCTATTAACCTCATAAAAATGACATACTTTCATGCGGCTCTTGTATTAAAATTAAATTATATTTTATTTCTTTTATTTAATAAAAATAAATTGATTTTTACATATTAAAATAAAAAGTAAATCGATTATTTTATTAAAAATTTTATTCATTTTTATCGTTAAAAATTAAGAGTTATTGTTTTATTATTCTCTTAATTATGCTTTTAATTGTACAAAGAAACAAAATTTTTAACAAAAAAATAAATTTACTCTTTAACCTAATGTACGAGATTAATTTTCTCATTGCATTTAACCATACAACATTCTACATTTATCTGATTTAATGAAAAAAGGAATGCATATATTGTATATATAAAATAAACCCAACTCAATACTTTACACAGAATTCTAAGACACTTGAAAAATATTACACCCTCAACAACATTAATTTCAAACATCCAAACATTCAAAACATGTTTCTTGACAAACAAGCAAACATCCAAAAAGACTGTTTTTTAATTAGGTTTGAAGAATTTCAGTTTAAGACCATCATTCACTATGCTCCAAAGACCACCTATGGAGAAAGCTAAGCTAAAAGTAATACCAAGCCAACCAAGTATCCAATTGAAATACCAATTGAAGCTATATTTAGTCGGTCTTTTTATTAGAACCCACATGAAACACGGGTACGCGAACGTAACCGGGAGCGTTAGTCCTCCTAATAGTCCGGCCAGACTCGAAAGGAACGGCAATGCTACTCCTATGAAGAAGTTGACGAATCCGTAGAAAACTCGAAAACCGGACCGAACCCAGATTGAACAAGGGCGATTTGTACGACTTGTGTATCCAGCTTCGAAGCTATCGAAAACCGGCATTGAATATATTTGGAAACTGCTTAGACAATTGAATACTACTAGGAGGAAAGCTAGCGCGAGAAGACCTCTTGGAATGTCGTGACTGTGGAATCCATAAAGTGCGTTTAAAATCCCTCCCGATGGCATCTGAACCGACATACAGAATGGCGTTACCTCGAGGTACCGAAAAAAAGATAAACTATACTAGGTGGTCATCCAATTAGTAGTAAATTTTTTTTTTATCACCCGATTACGAAAAGTTACAAAATGGTCATCTACAATTAAAGCTAAGGATGATAGCTTTTAAAATTGACATAATAGCAATTTTAACCTTCAATGTTTATAAATAGTGTCAATTTAGTCTTGATTCTAAAAAGAATTTTAACCCTCAACATTTACACATTGTGCAATTTGATTTTTTTTGCAATTTTACTTTTCTTTAAAAACAAATTTATTAGCTAAATTTTATTGAAAATATACAAAATAGAAAAACCCAAAAATTCAAGATCATATAATTTTTATTTTTTTCTTATTCTTTTAAAACTAACCGTCAATATCACAAAGAAAAATAAAACTAAAAAAAAAAGACCAAATTAAATAACGTGTAAATGTTAAGAGTTAATTTTTTTATAGATTCAAGACTAAATTGATATAATTTATAAATATTGAGGGTTAAAGTTGCTATCATGTCAATTTAAAAACTACTACTTTTTATAGTTGAATGAAAAATCCTATTTAGTTACTTACAAGGTTACCGTAAGCCCAAAAACCTCCAATGGCAACAGGGAAAAGGCACATTGCAATGAAGAAATAAGCAACCTTGGCTCCAATCCACATCGGAACATGAGCCGGATGTTTAAACGTCGATGGCATTGTTGCCTGAAACGATACCGAAAACATGTTGAACACAAAGAACTATGGGTAAAAAGTAAAAACAAGTGACACATTGTGCATATACCTGAATCTCTAAGACTAAGTTATGGCCACGGAATGCAAACGCTACGATTCCAAGCGCATTCATTACCGAGAAGAAAGCAGCGGCAGAAGATGGAAACGAGAGAGGTTCATAAGAGATCGTTGGCGGCCTTTCTTGGCTAACAGAAAGCACCCAAACCATAGTCGAATACGTAATAGCAGTCACGGCTCCGACTAAAGAAAGACCCGCGATTGAATTAAGATTAGGTAGTTGAGACAAGACAATGCACAACGAAGTGAACACCAAATACCACTCCACCGTCGTTAAAGGATTCGACGTACAAAGTGGCCCGCAAACGATTTGAAAGAACAGTTTCATAGTTTCCCCTCCAATTAAAATCAAAGCTGTTGCAGTTCCTGCCGATAAATAAACCGTTGGGAATAAAGCAAGCCAAACACCTAACCTTTCTCCTACAACAAAAAGAACATTACACATTACATCCGTGTCCAAGTAACATAACAACATTAAAGACATGTTTTTTTAAGCTTAATGTTCTTACCAAAAGCTGCTTGTGCAAGCTCAACATATCTATTGTACCTCTTTCCTGGTACAGCTTCATGTAATTGAACTAGAATCCATAAAGTGTAAAGTTGCCAACAATATGCTATGGTTAAAGCCAATATACCCCAACTCCTATACAAACAAAACAAATCAAGTTGCTGTTACAATTATTACATATCTGCAATATATTGGACAAGGGAAGAATCTCTGTTCCCTCGAAAAAGAATCCAATGAAAATTAATTTCAGTCCAACCCACAACAATGGCAGGACAGCATAGTTTATTTTTTTTGCAACAATGCTTATCAGCTGATATGATGATGTACAAAATCATGAGCAATGGAACATCATGGATCATAATAATGAACCAGGAAAAAGCAACACAACTAGTAATAATAAAAAATGAAGCGCCTTGCAGGCCCCTACCCCACAGCTTAATCACGCAAAAAGAACCAGAAAAAATAAGTGGACCATATATTTTTTAAGGGTTAAATCACTGTTTGGAGACTAAATTTAGAAAAAAAAACTCACATTAGGATCTGATTTTTTTTCCTACAACTTAATCTTTGAACCCTTGAACCGTAATTATTATCATATTAGGACTTAAATTAGGTCCTCACATTAGAACTTAAATTTTTTTATCCAAATTAGTCCCTGAATTTAGCGTTTACTCTCATATTAGAGCTTGAATTTGACAATTACTCTCACGTTAAAGCTTAAACTTTTAGGTTTTCAAGGAGTTAAATTGGATAAAAAATGTTAAATCGAAAACAATTGTTAAATTCAAAAATTAACTTATACCAGTGAAACAATTGCTAAGTTCAATGACTATCTTAGATAAAATAAAAAAATTAAGCCCTAATATGGAAACAATTACTAAGTACATGGAATAACTTGAACAGAAAAGAAAGTGATTAACCCTTTCCTTAATCTTCCGTGCTCAATTCCTCTCCCAACAATATCGTTTAACATGTGCTGTCTACTTTGGAATGCAACGTGAATTAACACTAAACCGGACCACTAGATCTTATCCTCTACGTTAATGCTACTTTCAATTCAAATCTATGATAAACTATAGAAAAGATAATAATAAAGGATAACTTACGACCACCCCTCAATCCCACATAAACATTTAGTTAAATACAAGAGATTCCAAAGCAGAAAAAGAGTGACAGATATTAATGCAAGAAATAGAGATAAACAAGCAAGAAACATAGATGAAAAAATCCTATAACATCGCCATTGTCATTGCCATTGCCAGTATATATAATCTTAAAGCAAAAATGTTTAAAGATATTGATACCATCCCAAAAACGCAAAAGCAACAGGCAAAACCAGAGCTTGAAACCCAACACCAGCATTTAGATTATGAAACGCAGCATAATGAGCATTCCCATTACGAGATTCGGTAATAGGAAGCCAAGCATCTTGTGGGTTAAGCTTAGTAAGGTGACCCACTTCTTCTAAATAACCTTTCATGTTGATTAAAACCCTTTTCATCGGCGTTCCGATTGGACTTAAAAACCTTGGTGAAATAAACGACGTCGGTGTCCATGCCGATGATTTCGTCTCTTTTGAAGCTGGTCGCGGTGACCTTTGACCTGACGGCGTTTGTATCTCCGGCGTAGATACACGTGGTGTCGCCGGAATCGATATTAACTCCGTTTCCGGTCTCTCTTCCATGACTGTGAGTGACAAGGTGAAGTGGGGGAGGTGGTGTTTTGTTCGTCGGATTTTTATAGTACGTGAAATAAAATTGGCTAAAAATGAAAACAAAAGGGAATAATTATTTTTAATCATGGCCGTTGATCGACAATGATGATAATGAACGGTTGTGATGTAGTTTTTGTATAAAATCTAGGTGATAAATGGAATCATATGGTGGTGCTGGAGTGTATGACTTTGACTGATGGGTTGACTGCAAGTAACATGATAATTAAATATTAATTTATTTTGAGGTTAAATAAATTTTCGTAAATTTAAAAATTAATTAATTTTTTTTATTTTTCGAAATTTAATTTTTGTTATATTTTAGATATCAAAATTTTTATTTAATTATTAATAGTATTTAAATTATTTTGTTAAATTTAATTTTATTAGGCATATATTTTTTAGTTGAATTGCTATTAAGTGATTATTTTTTATTATTTTCAAGTGTCATCAACCAATTTAACAAAAAGAAAATTAACAGAATTAACAATTGCATTTAAAATATTAAAATTTAATATTAAATTTTGAAAAATAAAAATATATAAATTAAATTATAAATTTATGAAAAGTATAGGTACCTATAGAAAAATATTATAGGGTCCAATGGTGTTTGTACCCGCGTATTGCGGTTGTGGTGGGACAGGGAAGAATCACGCGATGTCGGGGCGCGTTACAGAAGAAAGTAACTTTGTCTTAAAACTTTGAGGCAACTAAGTCTAGGCGTGAAATTCTATTGGTTAAATTCTGCTATCAGACCCTGTATTTTGTGAAAATTGTGGATTCAGTACCTGCATTTTAATTTGATCAATTTTAGTAACTCAATGGTAACAACTAAATTTGTTTGGTTAAATCATGTTATTAGTCCTGTATTATGCGTAAAGTTATAGATTTAATCTACATTCACCAATTAGATTATCCTTAATGGCTATATTTTTTGAATTTTAAAATTTTAGTCTTAATGCAAACGTCAGTCCTTAAATCTATTAACTGATTTTTTATGAGTAATATATATGAAACTAACAAATTGACTTAGCATTACACATATAATAATATATTTGACAGATCAAATTTTAACAAAAACAGCATTTAGCTTAATGATTTAATAGTTATCATTTGCTTAGGACTAAAATTTTCAAATTCTAAAAGTACAGGACTGAAAATGATCAAATTAAAGTATAGATATTAAATCTATAATTTATACAAAATACAGGGTCTAATAACAGAATTTGACCAATTCTATATTGGGTAGCACTGTCGCAGCCTTTTTTAAGTTCACAAGTTGTAAGCAAACGACACTGTATGTTTTAACTAAGATACAAATTCACTTGTCCTAAAATCATTTTCAGTTTTAACTAACAAAATCCCTGTCTTTTGCTTAATTTACTACGCTCATTTTCCCCACGTCTTATTCCAAAATATTTTTTTATTATTTAAATTAATTTAAATAAAATTGTTTAAGTCCGACCTAAGTCGTATCTAGTCTATTGAATCAATACTTGAAATTTTGAATATCAAATCCAAATCCCTTCATATGTAATATGTCATTTTTGTGTTCTTTCTTAAATTATTCTAATTTTAAGTCTCACTACATATATGTTCTATTTAGATTTATTTTAATTTAGATTTAGATATATTTCGATTTTTAGCTCAAAATAATTTTATGTTGAGTTAATTTTAATTTTAATTGATCGGATATATATTACTTATAATCTATACTATACTTTTACATATAAATTCTTTAAAAATATATATTTATTAAAATCATATTATTAATATGTTTAGAAAATTAATAACAAGGATTTATTATTATTATTATTATTCAATCACATAATCAAAATCATTTGGAAATCTGATTAATTATGTTGGAGCGACAATAAATTTATATGTTAACCAAATATTTAAAATTATTATTTTCAAATCATTTAACAATTAGGAAAAAAATTGTTTATGTTATGAAAAATTATTTTCATATTTATGTAGTAATTAAGCAAGATTTTCAAAACTAAATCGATAGTCGAATTGGTCAAACACATATAGTTTGTTTGAATAAATCATTAAGAAAAAAATATTTAAAAAATAAAAAAATCAGTTCAATTAATTTTTTAGCTTAGTTTAAATGATACGTATTGGTTTGCGAGTCAATTGGTCTAATGCCTTTATCGAATCGATACCTTGAGTGGTTCAAACAATTGTAACTTTAAGTCTCTACACTTCGTACATTTAAATTTAATCTTACTTTTATATTTAAGAATTTAATCTCCCTACATTTTAAATTTATAAATTTACTTTCAAATTATATATAATTACGTCACATTTTAATTAAAAAATAATTATATTAACTATTTAAATTAATTAGTAAATAAGTTAAAATTAAAATATAAAAATTAAATCTCGTAAACGATTTTCTTTAAAATAATTATTACCTTCATCATTAAAATCATTTATGGTTCTCGAAGAGCGCGTGAGGAAATGGAAAGTGGTCTATTTACTAAGCACAGTCATCGATGTTTTGTGTGACGGTAACTTTGAAAAAACAAAAAACTGGAATCCGAGACCAAAGCTGTCAGATTTTACCGACATAAGCACGTGCCACCGTCTCGCGTGGCGTTGCTCCAAAAATGTCTTGCCCTTTTGATAATTACATCACCGCGCGTGACCACTGTTAAAAAACATATTTTTTTTTGCTAAAAATCATTTTTTTTATCCTTAAATTTATTACCATAAGAGTAGAGCACTACTAATTATTGTAAAACAGCATGCTTAATTATGTTTTTATGGTAAGCATGCGCATATTAGCCTTATTAGCAATCATCCAATTTTAAAAAAAAAAATTGTCACATAGTAAATGATTTTATATATCATATAAATATTTTTTTGGTAGATTATAAGAGAATGACAAAATTCTAACAACAATGTGACAAGCACAACTTGAACCCAGATTATATTTAGGACGGTGAACTTCTTGATTATTAATCCAACAGACGAGAATTTTTTTGAAATTTCAGTCAAATAAATTTGGATTGTTAATTTTATTAATTAAATCAAATTGAGTCAAATTTAAATTCATATTAAAATTAATAGTTTTAGGGTAATATAAAATTTTGTTATGGTTATTATAAGTGGTTAAGAGTAGTTCACGTGTCCCTAAGTATAAATTTACCTGCATGATGACGCGAATTTATATAAACAAATTATATAATTTAACTATTAAAATAAAAAAAATTAAATTAGAAATGATTAGAAACAAAAGTCAAACTCAAATAGCTTAAAATATTATTCCCTAGCATTTGCCTTTATTATATGAAAGTGGTATAGGATGACAAACATATTCAAAGATGCTTGCTATTTGACTTTTGATACATTTATTTTTGGACATTATTATGTACCTCGAATCCATTTTGCATTTTAATACTGTCCAAGTCAAATCCCAATCCATACTATTTGCTTTAGATCAACTTTGACAATGCTTGGTAAAATTGAATATTCCTTGTTAATTTTGAGAGGAAAAAAATGGAAATTATTCATATGTCATATCGATATGTCAAATAGATTATTCATGGACCCACATTATCTTGAAAAAATTAACACTTTTCTTGATATATGTTTATGTAGGTGAGTGTTCGATTGAATCAAGTTCAATTGGGTGAAAAAAAATTGAGTTAACCGAGTTGATGAGTCATATTTTATTATCTTAACTTGATTTAAATTTTTTCCGAGTCGAGTCAAGCTAAATCAAATTCAAGTCCAATCAAATTGAGTGAAATCATTCGAGTTGAATTAAAAATTTAAATATGTCAAATTAAAATCTTGTTACAATATAACTAATTTCATTCGGAGCATGTAAATTTGAAACCTTATATATTTGAAAAAAAAATTCAAAGCAAAATAATAATAAAAATAATAAAAGACTTTAGTATGGTAAACTTGAATTATTAATTTATTTATTTAGGTTCCCAGATTTATTGTTTTAGAAAATTTTTAAAGTTTTAATTTTCTTTATATATTCTTTAGATTTTTTAATTTTTCAAAATTTTATAAATATTTTTTATTTTAAAAACTATTTTGAATTATTTTGTAATTTTTGTTGAATGAGAGACCAATTTGTTTATTTTCAAAATTGACAGGGACCAAAAGGGTATTTACACAAATTTGTTATTCGAATTGTAAAATTTAAATTGACTCGAACTTAAATTACTTATTTGAGTTTACTCGAATAACTCAATTTGATTTTTTTTCTATTTTTCAAATCGAATCGAGTTTTGCTCACCCTTAAGTTTGTGTATTGTTTATACCTATTCAATAATTCATCCTCGCGATAAATAAAGTTCATATTCATTTAGCCAAATGAAGCTTACTTAAACAATATCATATATAACATAATTTTGTTTCATTAACCTTCGAATGACTACAATCTCATAGTATCGTATCACATTATTTCAATATCAACCTTTTAGGCTAATCACATCAAGTCCCCCTAAAATAAGAAATTTAAATTTTAATCATTTATTATAAAATTTTAAATTAATATGAGATAAAATTACACTTTTTACCTAAAAAAAATTTCCCACTTCACCTCTACTTTTCTCAATACAACCATGTGAAGCATTCACAATTATCAAATATTGTATCACAATGTATAAATATGAAAGTATTGTTTATTTAATTTTAAAAAAATTGTTTTACTCTGAATATTGTTTTATATTTTTTATTTAATTAAATATAAATATTTTGAATTACTAAAAGCTGGTCAAAGATTCTGTTGAAGTGTTTAATAGTATTATTAACATTTCTTGATAGGTGAATAATAAATGTTTTTAAAGTTGATGTTAGTATTAAATTATTAGTAGTTAAAGACATTAAAGAAAAAAATGGCAGGTGATCCATCAAGCATGTATTTCTAACTAAATTAATAATATCAAAAACATCAAATATTAATTCGATTTGTATGGGTATTATTATCAATATAGGAGGGAGTAGGTTTGAGTGCACTGAAATGCTTTAGTTTCTTATTATGGGTTGAGGAGAGACTATTGATAATTTCCGATATTATGTAAAAAAAGAAAAAGAACAAATTTAATCAAAACCCATAATAATATTGATAATAATAATAATAATAATAACCCAATAAACTACAATCCAATTGTGTTCAATTCTTCCTCTCTTAAAGCTTAAGCTTATTTTGACTTATTAATGATGTACAATAAACCTTTAATTGCATTTGGAATGATTGAGATTTTGAGTATTTAAGTTTGAGCCTCACTTAAAAATTTAAATATGATGCATTGTGATGTGATATGATAAAAAAAATATTTGGGATAAATTCTTTAGTTGGTCATTCAACTTTTAGAGTGTTTTCATTTTGAGTAACCAAAAAGAAATCTTTGCAATTTCGTTACTCAACTTTTAGGGCGTTTTCATTTTAGTCACATCCCTCCCTAACTATAGTTAACTTGTACATGTCATATCATGTTCACACTTTCATTTTGGTCACCCAACTTCCAACTTGCTTTAATTTTAGTCACCTAAAAAATATACTTTTTAAAGTATTGATTGAGGTAAAAAAAAATTAAGAATTAAAGTGAAAAAGTGGTAGAAACTAAAATATTGCATTAAAAATTTGAGTTTCATTTACAATTATTAAATATGATTTATTTGAGTTGATTTTAATTTGGAAACGTAAAATAAATTTTTAAGATTTCAAAGGAGGCTAAATTAATTAATTAAATTAATTTTAATATTACAGTAATAAATCGTTTGACATTGTCATGAGATAAAAAAATTATCAATTACTTATTTAATTGATTTTGATATTTTAAAATTTAATATTTAAATAAAAAAGAAGTTTAGAACTTTTTGCAAATGATTAAACAATTACAATTTGACAATTTTCAAAGCATTATTTTAGTTCCTACCACCTTTTCATTTTAATCTTTAATGTCTTTTCATCCCGATCATTATTAAAAAAAGGATATTTTTTGGGCGACCAAAATGAAAGCAACCTAGAAATTGGGTGACTAAAATGAAAATGTGAACATGGTGTGGCGTGTACAAGTTAACAATCGTTAAAGATTTAACGGTTGAATGACTAAAATAAAAACTCCCTAAAAGTTGAGTGATGAAATTGTAAGAATTCCATTTTGGGTGACCAAAACAAAAATATCCTAAAAGTTAAATGACCAACTAGGTAGCTTACCCTCATTTTCTGAAATCGCTCAACTTGCTACGCCTAAAATAATTACCAAAATACCTTTATATATAATATTAATAAGGACGAAACTAAAAATTTGTTTAGGGATCAAAAATGAATAATTCTTTTTCGAAGGTCAAAGTGTATATAATTTTCTAATAATTAAAGGGATCAATAAATAAATTTTATTTTATTTTTTGGAGCCACGACCGAAATCATTAAAATTATTTATTCTATTTTGATAAAAAAATTTAAAATAAGATTTGTGACATATTAAGATGGATCGAAATCAGAATTGAGTATAGTTTTGACTTTTGAGTCGAGTTCAATACAAATAAATTAATATTTAATTTTAAATCAGATCGAATCAAATTATGTTGGGAGCATATTAGATCGGAGTCGGGCAAAATATCGTCACGTCTCATTTTCATATTTAATGAAATCAATGAAATAATTAATTAGAAATTGTTGTAATTTGGAAGGGAAAAAAAAAACCACAACACTTAAACAAGTGATTCCTTAATTAATAATATTATTAACTAACCTTAATAGAAAAGCAATATTATTAGCCACTAAGACAAGTCAAACTTTATGTGGTCAACTTATTTATGGCTGATGTATGCGCTTACGTCACTCACTAAAAAGTGAGTGATCGCTAGAACAATTTTTTTATAATATATCCAAACACTCCCCTTTCTTTTCTATACTTTGCAATTCCATCCAATTTCTCAATACACCTTCTCTTCTCTTCAACATCTCAAGTTATTGTCATGCCATTTGTTAATTGAGAGTTTTTATTTTGAGGTATTTATATATAAAGAACGGCATATTCCAAGGGCTAAATACGCATTTAATCTAATTAATGTTTAAAATATAAAAAAATTAATTGTTCTGTATTTTTCTTTTATGTTTTTAGTTTTTTTTGGGTAAACTGCATACAACGTCACTAAATTATTGATAAATTTACGTTTTGACCATTTAATTTCAAAAAGTTACAAAATGGTCACTAAATTATTCGAAAATTTTTTATTCAATTATTGGGCTATTATATATATATTTTAAGTCTAGATAGCGAGCTTCAAGTGACAATTTGACGATCGATACTATGAATCAGTATCCATTAACAAGTAGAATAACATACATTGAATCCAATTTGATCTGACAGTCAGTGTTGAAAATCGAAGAAGATAGTTGACATTCAAAGATATGTCATAAAAAAACACTGAACTATAGAATAAAAGGAGAATAATAACTTTCGATTGGTACAAATAGTGTGAATAGAGAAAGCCAAATGATAATGATTTCAATAATTCAGTGACTTAAATGAAAAATTTTAAATAATTTAATAATAATTTTGTATTTTTTTTTAAATTTACCCAATAGTTTACTATTAGAAATGATATTTGCTTTGAGGAAGGAATCTTCCAAGAAGCCACGTCTTTCCCATTAGTGTTATTCCGAGAAAGAAAGGAAAAGGAAAACCCGAAAATGCCCATTGGTATTCAAAGTCAATCTTAGTAATAGAAAGATTGAAAATACAAAAATACCCTACATCTTGCACAAATTTACACAATCAAACCACAAAGCAACCATATCCTTTATTTTTGTATTTTTTTAATCTTTCGTTAATTTTCCGAAGTAAATCTAGTCCTCAATATTTATACATTTATCAATTTGGTCTTGAATCTAAAAAATTAAATAACTTTAGTTCTCAACATTTGCATATTCCACTAATTGGTCCTGATTCTAAACAAATTACCGATTTAGTGACAAATAACTTGTTTATGAGTTGATTTAGTTTTAATTCGGTTGACATCATCATTGTTACAACAATATGAATGGTCTTGAGATCAAGCACGCTTAAGCGTGTAATATTCTCTGATTTAATTGATTTGAGGATTTATAAGTAACTTTTAAAATATCTCTAAAAAATTTGATGGTATTAGTTCTAAATTGACTTCGAATTTAGAGTTGAAACGCTACTTTACATTGAATCTCCTCAATTTTATAAACATTAATTAAGAAAAATTAGTATACTTATTCCTAGTAATTAAAAAATTTCTACCGTCAATATATTAAATAATTATCTAATAAAAAACTAAATTACATGACACTCGTTTTGTGAGTATAGGAAAAAATTTATATAAGATTAATACCAACAATCAAAAATGCTAATATGTATCATCATCATTATTATTATAAAAACAATACCAACCCGAGCAACAGGGGCATAGTCAAGGGGGCTGGCATGGGCCCCTTGGCTATGCCCCGACGCCCCTAAAATAGAAAATTACATTTTAGGCTCTTAAAATTTTAAATTAGTAAAGGTAAAATTTTACTTTGGCCCCCCTAAAAAAATTTTCTGGCTTCGCCCCTGCCAAGCAAGATTTTTGGATTGAGGACTGGTTGGTATAACGACCCGAAAAATAGAGGTTGAATTGATTAACTTGTAGACTAATATACACTGATTAAATCGAGTTTTTTACTTTTATGAAGTTTTAATAAGTTTTTTAATTAAATCAAAACAATCCATCAAACCGTTGGAACCGAAAGCTGGTGGGATGACTTGGTCCGTCCGACAACCGGCCGATGACAAAAAGAAATCCCTTTTTAAAAATGATAAATTGGGCAATTTCGTAAATATGGCAAAAAACTCTGTCCACTATTGAAGTGTAAAAAGAACCCGCCGTCTCTTATAAACCCCTAACGTTTCTCCTTATTTGACGTTATTGAAGTTTCCCCTCCCAAACATTCTAAATCTCGTCTTCGTCGCCACCGCCGCCGACGACGACGCCGAAACGCCGCACTCTCCACCCGCTCGCCCGGGAGCGCACCCAATTTCAGAAAACGGCTTCCGTTTCTCATCCCTTGGCCTAATCAAACTCCTCAATTCCCCGTTCTTGTCTCTCCTTCACCGATTCCATCCTCGAAAATGGCTTTCATTTGCTTTTAGGGTTTTTAAAATCAAACCCATTAGTTTCCGAACCCAATCTGTACCACTTATTGTTCTACTTTATCCAATTCATCAATATGGCTATCCGTTTCACCGTCAGTTTCTCCGGCTACGTCGCCCAAAACTTAGCCTCCACCGCCGGTTCCCGTCTCGGTTCTTGCCCTTCCCGGTCAGTCCACGAATGCTGGCTCCGGTCTCGTTTCCTTTCCCCCAAACAAAAATCCGACGTCCACCCATCCCCTCCTCGTACCTACCACGCCACCGCCGCAGCCGACCTCCGCCGCCCGCGGTCGACCATGTGTTCGACCCTAGCTGCTGAATTCCTCAAAGACGGTTACAATAACCCAATCGTCGCTGCTTTGATCTCGTTAATGAAGTCAACGGCTTACAGCTCTTATTCCTCATCTACCAGTGTGGGAATCTTACCATTCAAAGCCGCTTCAATTATCCCTTTCCTTCAAGGCTCCAAATGGTTGCAGTGTAACGAATCCCCTCCGGTCGGACCGGAGAGTACCGAGGTGGATAAAGGAGGAACAAACGACGATGGTAATCAAAGCTTAACCTTGGAATTAGATCCCAAATCCAGTTGGATTACAAAGATGTTAACTTCATGCTCCAAAGATGCCAAGGCAGCTTTCACTGCCGTCACCGTTAGTATACTTTTCCGATCATCTTTAGCTGAGCCAAGATCGATTCCTTCAGCTTCTATGTGCCCTACACTGGATGTTGGTGACCGCATTTTGGCTGAGAAAGTATCTCCTTTTCTCCAATATCACTTCTATAGAGCACTAAAATTAAAGATTGTATGCTTAATTTTGTTTCTTTTTTAATTATGAACAGGTTTCATATTTCTTTAGAGAACCTGAAATTTCAGATATTGTCATATTCACGACACCTCCCGTTTTGCAGGTACGTCTCAAAATCTGAAAATTCATTGCCTTATAATTTGTAGAATTTGTAGTAACGAGCATTCGCCCGATAATCCTATAATTATCTTAAGACCGATAGACTATATGAGTCAGGATGGATATAGGTATCGGCTTTTGGTTTAATCTACTGACTAAATCTGCTTGAACCGAACTCCTTCATCGACTAAACCGAAAACTGATAAAATTGAAATTTGTGGTCAAATTGGTTTGGCTCAATTTGGTTTAAATGCTTAACCTTTTCTTTTGCACTTCCCTTGCATCATCTTATAGATTAGAATTGCTTATTATCATCTTAAAATTGATTGAACCAATAGACTATTTGGGTCAGGATGGATATAGGTACTGGCTTTCGGTTTAGCTTAGGTTTCAAAAGTGAAAATTGACTGACTAAATCTAGTTAAACCGAACTCCTTAATCGACTAAACTGAAAATTTGGTCAAATTGGTTTGGTTCAGTTCGGTTTATATGCTTAACCCATTGGTTTTGCATTTCCCTTGCATCATTTTATAGATTATAATTGGTGACTGTTTACTTCAATATGTAGGAAATCGGATACAGTTCAGGTGATGTGTTTATAAAAAGGATAGTTGCAAAGGCCGGGGACTGCATCGAAGTAAGCTCTTTATTAAGATCTTTGAAATTCATTCGCTTTAACATATAAGATCTCTTTGTCCCTCTTCATTTATTTCACTTTTTGCCCTTTATCCCTTATCTGCAAAGTGCATGATTGTTAATGATTTTCTAATAGGCTCGTGATGGGAAACTGTTGATAAATGGTATTGAACAAGATGAAGATTTTGTTCTAGAGCCTTTGGATTACGAAATGGAACCATTGGTTAGTTTCTCACTTATGATTTTATATTGCACAAATTATTCATATCCATATGTTTCTCTTGTTCTTTGTCATGGTTTTGTTACACAGTCCTCGAGTTGATGCCGTTGGTTAAACAGTGTTTTATGGTCTTGTGTGTGGCTGGCTTCCGCAGGTTGTGCCAGAAGGTTATGTTTTCGTGTTGGGAGATAATCGTAACAAAAGTTTCGATTCCCATAATTGGTAATCCTAACATTTCTTACCACTAATAACCATTTAGTTTCAGCAATGCGTTGGGAAGGATTATAATGTCATGTTTTGAATTATCTTCTTCCACAGGGGCCCGCTTCCCATTGATAACATTATCGGGAGATCAGTATTCCGCTATTGGCCTCCATCCAAAGTTTCAGATACGATACGTTATACACATGTTGGGAAAGATGCTGTAGCAGTTTCTTGACATCTGAGATAACTTAAAATAGACTCGGTACTTACTTGGCTCATATCGAGCATCTTCGAATACCCATCAGACACGGAATAGAATAGGCCAGATTCGGCAGAATCAAGAAAAGAAAAAATCCGGGTTCATCTCTGTTTCCTGAAAAAAGCTTTTTTTTGTTGCTTATTTCATGCTAGAAAGTGGGGGCTGCCCTTACGTAAATGGTTGAATTGAAGAGATCTTTCAAGGTTGGTTGATAAGACAGATATAAGGATTGTGTAAACATGTAGCAGGTGGATTACGTCAGATTTCATGGCTGGAAAAAAGAGGAACTTTGAGGGCTAACATTTTGAATCAAGCAAATGAGGTGTTGACAGTGGAAAGAGGAGGCTGTTAAATTGTATTACAACCATGCTTTGAGATCTTTTGAATCTGAATTATCTTTTTCTAATATTCATATGTATTGGTGTTGGTACTTGGTTGTTTTATGCTCCTGCATGTTCCATTGTTTGAAACTTTCAGTTTTCCTAATGCAATTCATTCAAGTGTGTGTATAATTCTGGTTCTTCTTCTGTTTTTTTTTTGTTCTTTGCTTTTTCAGTGATGAAACTTTCAGATTTAATTTTATGTTTATTATTATTGAATAAAATTTTATATTTGTTAAGTTTGACCTGATTTTGAAAATTTGATGTACTTAAATGACTTAGACTCAAAATAACTTGAAAAAATAGAAAAAACTTGTTCATCTTGTCTAATTTTCGTGGTTTATTATATTATCTTTTCAAGATACAATTATAAGTCGTAGTTACAATCAATACATTATATAACTATAATTAAAATTAAATCATTACAATGCATAAATAAATTGGTGAATTGATAATTAATTTTCGTCACTTTTAGTTCTTAAATTTGTATTTTTGTCAAATCACCTCAAAAAGATAAAAAATTAGCGCGATAGTCACGTGTCTATCATGTTAGCAATTAATTAAAATTTTAAAAATTAAAAATACTAATATATATTTATACTTTTTAAAAATTTTTATAAATTTTTTGAATTTTTAATTTTAAAAAATTAAGTAATTACCGATGTGGCATCCACATGACAATACATATATGTCATATCAATAAAGTTAACAAATATGTAATTTTTTGTCTATTTTAAGACAATTTAACAACAACACAAATTAAAAGTTAAAAAAACAAAAATAATTTTTTTATTTATAGAATTAGAGGTGCAAATAATATTATTTTAATAAGGTGATATTGTCTTGTTGACCACACAGCGTTGTGAGGGTATGCTTATACGCATGGAAAACTGGAAATTTCACGTGTAATTGCAGTTTAGCCGCATGCATCTCCCTCCTATCGATTAGAGAGATTATTTTTTGCATATTCTTACCACATTATTATTTTTATTATAAAATTTATAAATAATTTATTTTTATAAAACATGATATATCTAAATTATTAAAAAAAAAATACACGAGGGCAGTTTTTGAAAGCCCTGTTTGCCTAACTTCAAAGTCAACGACTTGAGTCAACTATTATATATATTTAATTTTAAAATAAGGTGAGATGTTTTACTTAGGTTAAATATTGCTGTCAGAATTTTGTATTATGTATAAAATTGTAAATTTAATTCATATATTTTAATAGGGTTAATTTTAATATTTATATTTTTAAAAAATTAAATTTTAATTCTAGTTAAATTCATTGAGTTATTTTTTTTAATAATTTTATACGACGACCATATTTTCAATTGTGTAATGTCATGTCAATTTATTATGTTTGCCTACTACTTACAAAAGAAAATAGTTAACGAAACTAACGGTTGTCATTCTCAACCATAAAATATAATTTTATCATATTAACATATAAATTTATAACTTTCAAAAGGATTAAAACATAAATTTTCAATTTTAGGAGATCATGCCCTTACTTACCCCATGTTGCCGTACTTACGAAAAATAATAAAATTAAATAATATAGATTAAATTTACAACTTTACACGTATATAAAATTAATAACAAAACTTAACCAACCCAACTTTAAATATGGTGACTTTCCTTCCATTTTAATAAAGCCCACTTTCCAACCAAAATGTTCCATGATGCAAGCTTGATTTCAATACTCAAGGTCCTTCATTCTAAGCCCACTTTCCCTTTTAGGAATACATATTTTCCTCAGAATTGCTTTAGATAGAATGAAGTGCTTGCATCAAAAGTTCTGACTCTGAAACTCAATTTCTTTGTAGTTCAACTTGTAATCTTAATCTCGAATCTTCCGGGTGTAATTAGGGGTGAGCATTCGATGGAGTCTGGTCAAGTCGAATTGAGTAAAAATTTTTTGAGTTAATCGAGTTGATGAATCCTATTTTAGCAACTGAATTCAATTTGAATTTTTTTTTAAATCGAGTCAAATTGAGTTAATGAATCCTACTATTTATACTCAATATTATATTTATTTGGACTGATTATTTAATTACATAAGTAAGGTTGATGGATAAACATTTATCAAAACGACGTACTTTTACTTCTTCTTATTCGAATTTTAGAAATTAACTCGAATTGTGTAATTTATATTCAAGTTAAACCGAAAATTTTGATTTTTTTATTCGAGTTGATCCAAATTACTCAATTAACTCGAATTATTTAATTCAAAATTTAAATTTTGTATCGAGTTTTTCAAATCGAATTTTACTCCCTCTTAGACGTAGCATAGTCTATCTAATATATATAACTTTTTTCTAAAATTCTTTATATTTGTTTTACAGTTTCTATTTAAGTTTTGTGGTTATTTACTTCAATAATGTCATGTCTAAAATTTAAACCCGAATCTTTCCTTTTTACGATATGCATTATCAAATTCTAGCGAATTCTACAAACAAATGTAAATGATGAATGAATGAGTTGAAAATTAGAAAGTTGATAAGGTTGATGATGAGACCCCATAAATCTTAAACTTAGTGTTTGCGTTCATATTACATAGGGCTAAAAGGGAAAATGCATGCAATTATTGAAAGAGTTAAAAGCTGGTATAAGTGGGGAGGTGATCTGATCTGTTAGTCGGTGCTTTGTCTCTTAATACTATTCTACGATTATTCTATAATTCCATTTTAATGGCTTAAATGAAAAAAAAAATCATTTTATTTAATAATTGAATAGTATAAGGGATGAAAATAGAGCGAGACAAAAATTGTCGTGTTTACATATAAATTTAAAAAAATTAGTTATATATGTAATTATTGTATTTTTTCTATATTAGATTTATTTAAAAGTAGAATTATCCGTCAAAGCTTGAGATCTGTCTGATTTTGAGATTTAAACAAATATATTAGTGGGTTTAAATAAAAAAGTTTAATCAGTTTAAAATATGGATTGTGTTTGATTTTCGACATTCAATACTTAAACATGATTCGACCCATTTTCTAATTATGTAATTTATTTCATATAAAAAATTAAATTTATAATAATATGTAATGACAATTTAATGTAAATATTAGAATATATGCTATATTTAATTTTTAAATATTAAATTAAAAATAGCAAATTTCTAATAAAAACGCTAAAAATAATATGTGCAGGCTTGACAAAAATTGAGGATCGTATTTTGAGTTAGGTCAGGCTTCAACAAGTATGGAGTGTGCTAATAACATGCATAGGTTGCTTTGAACCTAGCTTGACCTAGCACATGAACAACCCAGAGGTGGTGTCGAGTGGTTAGCAAGGGCTTAACCCCTTAAAATGTGAAATTATATTTTTGGCTCTTTAAAATTTATAAAATTATAACTTATTATATGATAAAATTACACTTTAATCTCTCAAAGATGGAAAATTTTAATTTAGTCATTTTATAAAATTATAAAGATATAAATTAGTAAAATTGTAAAATTTTATTTGAGCTCTCATAAAAATATGTAACTTAATTCTAGTCTAAAAAAAATATTCTGACTTTTTTACTATGCTTTTTCAATTTAATATTATAGAAGTATTTATAATTTATTCATTAACATAATTTTGCTATATATAATTCTACTGTGTATATATAATACATAGATTTTATATATAAAATTATTATATATAATAATATGTTTGTCGCATCAGATTTTAAAAATAACAGATAGTAACTAAATGAATTTAGCAGTTATTCTTGATGAAGACTGACATTTTAAAATTTAAAAAAGTATAGGGACTAAAAATGACAAAATTAAAGTATATAGATTAAATCTATAACTTTTGTAAAATATAAAGACTAATAGTAGAATTTACCCTTTAAAAATTTCACTTTAAAATTTTTCTCTTAATTATATGAATAAACTCAAAGTTAAAGATAAGTGGACCATCATTAGGTAGGTTAGGGTTTTATAAAAGTGCTTTTTAACTTTTAAGTGGTTTTTTTATTTATTTTTCAACTTGTCTAATATATAGTCAACAATGCAATCAAAAGAAAATTTATTGGGTAAATTCAAAGAAAGCTAAATTTAAATTTAAATAAAAATAAATTAAAATTGAAAAAAATTGAATGATAAAACTTCTAAACAAATTTCGAAAATCTCAAAATTAAGAATTTCAAAACACCCATTTTTAAAATATTCATTTTTCTTAAAATTTTTGTTTTAAATTACGTAACATAAGATCTGATATGTCATTTAACAATTAAAGTAACGATTTTAATAATGAAAAGATATAATTAATATAACCTTAATCATTTAAGAATGTAATTAGAATGATTTAATATTTAAATATCAATTTAAATTTTTTTATACAAGTCAAATAAAGTCTAACCTTAAAAAAAAATTAGATTCAAAGGTTTCACTACAATCCACATAAAACCATGGGCTGACAACATACCCATCAATCAACAATCCCATTTCTATTTTCTAATTTATTATTATTATTATTATTATTATTATTTGGTGATCTAAGCTATTAACTGGAGTGCGTTTAATGATTAACTTTTTATATTTGATGGGTTCATTAAAGAGATAGACACTAATCACGTGTTTTAAAACTACTCTATATTTAGGGTAAGAATTGAACTTTCAATTACTGGTTAAGGTAGGAGAGACTTTTGTTATATCACTTAACTCCATGATTCTAAATTATTTTATTTTCTTAAAATGAAAAGGACATTAACAAAAAAAATCTATATTAAAAAGGATTAATAGTAAATTTAGCCCTTATCACTTATTTCTTTTATTATTTTCACCCTAATTATTTTTATCGTGACTCTTAATCTTTAAATTTTAGATATAAAAATTAATTAGATACTAATGAAGCAAACACGAATGATAATTTACATATACACTATGCATGCTATCATGCTAATGCTATTAAAAATTTAACAGTTTAATTATTTCTTTCATTTAAAATAAAATAATTTAACTAATATTTAAAGGATAAAGTGATCTTAAAAAAAAAAGGACAAAATTAATAAATAAGATAAATTAATTTTTAGGAAATAATAACTGAAATTTCAAATGCCCGCATGGCATAAATGTTATTTTCAACGAAATTGAAAGGTAAATTCGACAAAAGCCAACATCGTAAGATTCTCGAACATCATCTAATCTACTGTGAGAAAAACTGAAAAACAGAGTCCCCACGCGCTTTGCCCATTCCCGGTTTCCACATTATTTAATTTTGCACCCATCCACAAAAAAGGTTAATTTCATTACACATCCTCAAACTATTGTCTCAATTTTAATTTGATCTCTATAAAACTCAAAATATTCTAATTAAATCCTTAAAGTATTAATATCGTATCAAGTAGATCTTCCGTCAATTTAAGCATTAAATGTTAGTTCAGATCATGCTGAGAATATTTAAAATATAAAGATAAAATTGAAAACACGAGTGTATTATTGTCCAGACAATTTAGAAGAGCTATTTTCTAAACGTATCATATTTAGGTTATTCATACAGTAAATATACCCGTATTTAAAATTTTATTCATGTGTTTTATACATGTGAAATGAATTAATATACTATTTGGTACCTGGGTTTTGTTTCAATGTTACATTCGATACGTAGGTTTCTAAAATTTGATACTTGAGTTTTTCTTTATCCCATTTAAGTACTCAAGACTAGCATCCTCGCTTTATTTTTTGTCATGCTTTTTTAATTTGATTGTGAATACCAAATTGAACATCGAAACCAAATTCAAATACCAAATACTATATTAGCTCATACGAAATTTATCATCCAAGTTGATAGAAAGATCCAGTGGTAGAGTGTAGTATGTCCCCTAAAATGGTAAAATTTTAATTTAGACTCTTTATAATTTATAAAATTTTAAATTAGTAATGGTAAAATTACAATTTAGCCTCTTAAAAATGATAAAAATTTGATTTAATCTTTTAAAATTTATAAAAATTTTGACTATTAAAATGATGAAATTAAATTTTTACTATCGTAAAAATATATAATTTAATTTTGGCCCCAAAAAAATTTCAAGTTCCGCCACAGAAAAGGTCTAATTAAATTTTTACTCATATTTGAAAACAGATGAAATTCAGGGACGAATTTAAAATTTACACAAAATTCTTTAAAGAAATTGAGTATTATATTCTTTACGAAATACGACAAATCATAAACATAACGTAATCCAAACTCACTTTTTTTAGCTTTTTCTTTATTTCATCTTCTTCTCTCATATCTCTATATATTTCAAAAGATTTCATTTTTAATTTGTCTCCAAAAAAAAAAGAAAAGATTTAATTTTTAATAAAAAAATATAATTTTGAGCTCAATGAACTTTCTTTTTGTTCTTTAATATTTTCCCATCATCGAAGCTATACAGAAGGTAATTTCTTTATTCATAATCTATGTATTTAAGTTCTTATTTATTTATTATTTTTTTCGTCGGTGATTTATTGTCAGTTCTGAAAAAAGAATATAAAAGTTACTTGGAAGAACACTTTCAAAGTTCAAACCTTTATTTTTTATTTGTTAGGAATCTGAACAAAAAGAAGATTACAAATAGCTGAAAAGGGTAATTGAAAAAAGTTTAAAAAAATGGGTGAAACGGAGAATCATCAGCACCACCACCACCCACCGCCGCCACAAGTGGTTGCTCCGCCGGCTGCTCCTCCTCCTAATTTCGCTCTTTCAAGGGGACCTACTTGGACTCCAGCTGAACAACTTCATCAACTTCAATACTGCATCCACTCCAATCCTTCTTGGCGTTAGTTCCCTTTTTGTAAAAAGTTTAAGATTTTATGCTTAAAGTTGCTTGCTTTTTATTTGGTATATCCAGTTTTTTTTCTTTTGCATGTTAGTCCTTTGATGGTGAAATTACAGAATCAAATAGATCCCTTTAAGAATCAATAAAATTTTCTGTATGTATGGCAGAAGTCGGAGTTTGCATTTTACCTCTTTCACTCGAAAGATAAACAAATTAGTCCCTGTAAACTGGTCTTTTTGTTAAAAGTTTCAATCATTTCTACGGTTAAAAGTTGGCATGCCTGACAGAATAAACAGACTACGTGTAACTGTAGAAATGAATAAAAATCTTAACAAATAAGACCAGTTTGTTCTTTGATCTAATGTACAGGGACTAATTTGCTATTTTTTTAGTTAAGAGGGTAAAATGCAATTTGACTCTTCGTACAAGGCCTCCATGATACTTTTACCATGTATATATACATGTGTGTGTGACACTTTTTTCTTGGTTGTTGTTGAACAGCTCAAGCACTTTTATTGGCATTCCAACACTTCATTGTGAATCTTGGTACAACGGTGTTAATTGCAAGTACTATGGTGCCTCGTATGGGTGGTAATCATGTATGTTATATAAAACTGTATAATTTCGATACTTGAAAAATGGAATTGATGCATGTTTAACCTCTAAAACCCTTGCATTGTGTTATGAATAGGGTGATAAAGCTCGGGTTATTCAAGTATTGCTGTTTATGTCAGGCATTAATACGTTACTTCAAACGCTTATTGGCTCGAGACTTCCCACAGTGATGGGTGTATCGTTTGCTTATACCTTGCCGCTGTTGTCTATCATCAATGATTATACCGATGAGACCTTTGCAACTGAGCATGATGTATGTATACGGTTTAGTAGGATATATATAAGTTGAACTAATAGTAAAGACGAATCCAGGAAATTTTTTTAGCAGGGGCTGAAATTTAATTATAATTTTCCATAGATCAAAATATAAGTTCATTAAGTATTAATTTATAATTTCATCATTTTGAAGGGACTAAACAGAATTTTTTCATTTTTAGGGGGGCTAAAGCGCAATTTTACTATTGTTAGTTTATAATTTCTTTATTTATAAGAGGACTGAATTGAAATTTTTTCATTTGGGGTGTTCAAAGTGCAATTTCACTATATTAATTTATAGTTTTATCTATTTATAAGAGGACTGAATTAAAAATTTTCATTTTTGAGGGGCAAAGCCCCCTGCCTCCCCCCCCCCAAAAAGATTCGCCTATGCTAATAGTAACGTATAAATGACTGACTTGGGTGCTTGTTTGCTTTATTGTAGCGGTTTATTCGCGGTATAAGAACCATTCAGGGATCACTAATAGTTGCTTCCTTTGTTAATATCATCCTCGGGTACAGTAGGGCATGGGGCGAGCTAACAAGGTAGTTTCGAGTATAAATTCATACGACCTATATTATTTATTGCTCGCATCTTGTTTTTACTTGAACATGATTCTCTCTAGGTTCTTTACTCCCATAGTCATGGTACCAGTTGTTTGTCTCGTTGGTCTCGGTCTCTTTGCACGAGGCTTCCCATTGGTAATTTTTCTTTGAACACTTTAATGCTTGGTTGGGACAAATAATATGCTGATATAAATAATGCAGTTAATGTATGATACAGCTTGGTAACTGCGTGGAAATCGGCCTGCCTATGCTTATTCTACTGATTATTTCTCAACAGGCACGTAAGCTACTCCAAGAATAACATCGTTTCGCGCCGACATTCTTTTTCGTTGATTTGATTATTGTACTTGTTTGCTGCAGTACCTGAAGCGTGTCCCCTCGAGAGCCCATCTAATACTCGAGAGGTTTGCCTTGCTTATTTGCATTGGAATTGTGTGGGCTTTTGCTGCTATCCTAACCGTGTCTGGTGCTTACAACAACGTTAAGACTGCTACTAAACTGAGTTGCCGCACGGATCGATCTTACCTAATGTCTTCTGCACCTTGGTATGGTCATAACGTGCTGTTCTGCTTGCTTTAATCGCGTTCGGTTTTGCAAAAATTATTTAATGTCATTGTTTCTAGGATTAAAATCCCGTACCCATTTCAATGGGGCACGCCTATATTCAGAGCTAGCCATGTGTTTGGGATGATCGGTGCTGCACTCGTTTCGTCTGCTGAGGTATAGTCACTATCTATTTAGTGATTTTATTTTCTAAGTTTAATGTTTCAGTTTCGCTTGATCCAATTGATGCTTTAGTATAGAAACTGGTCGGTAATTGAACTTTCTCCGACCTTCAATGCAGTCAACTGCAACCTATTTTGCAGCAGCTCGGCTTTCGGGTGCCACAGCCCCTCCGGCACATGTACTCAGCAGGAGTATTGGCTTGCAGGTCTTTTCCTAGATTATCGTGTCATTTTTTTTTAACTTATCGTGAATGGCATGATATTATTTTTTCATCAGTGAAGATTACTTACTCATCTTGCTCGTAAATGTAGGGCATCGGTATGTTACTCGAAGGACTTTTTGGTTCACTCGTTGGTACTACTGCATCCGTGTAAGTAAAAAAAATCTGTTCTTTATATAATTATTAACCATAAAATGCCGTTACAGATAGACAACAATACTTAAAAAAAATTATTTCCGCGTCTTATCTAAATGATATTGCAGTGAAAATGTCGGCCTTCTCGGACTTACACATATAGGAAGCAGAAGGGTGGTACAGATTTCCACCGGTTTTATGATATTCTTCTCCATATTCGGTTAGTTCTAGTACTTTCTCTTTAGTCGTTTTGAAAATTTTGTGTTATATTTATCGTGTCGCCATACATTCTTCCAGGGAAATTCGGCGCATTCTTCGCCTCTATCCCATTACCTATATTTGCAGCCATATATTGCATTTTATTGGGTATTGTCGGTAAGTAACTCGATAATAATGATACTTCTTGTATCTCGATATTTTATTTTTTCTTTAATCGGGAATTCCGTGCCCCGTTTTTTTCCCTCTTGATGCAGCTGCTTGTGGGATCACATTCATACAGTTTGCAAATAGTAATTCCATGAGAAACATCTATGTTTTGGGTGTGTCTCTATTCCTCGGGTTATCGATTCCTCAATACTTTGTAATGAACACAACCGGTGACGGTCATGGACCCGTGAGAACAAATGCCGGATGGGTAAGTCTTCCTGATTTCTTCTTTGTTTCACTGGTCCAATATTCACTCGATTCTAATTTTCCGAACACATGCAGTTTAACAGTATATTGAACACCTTCTTTTCATCGCCTGCAACCGTGGCCATCATCGTTGGGACCGTGCTCGATAACACATTAGAAGCAAAACAGGTGGACGATAGAGGAATCCCATGGTGGAAACCGTTCCAACACAGCAAAGGCGATTCTCGAACCGAGGAATTCTACAGCTATCCGTTAAGAATAAATGAATATATTCCGACCCGGTTTCTCTAAAGCATTATTACTAAATTGTTTTTATATTAGCTACAAAGTACAGGGCATATTTTGTGTTCCATATGCATGAGGCTCAGGTTAAATCGGTTCTTGTAAACTGGTGATCAGCACCGGTGAATGTCGTGTCGGTTTTTCAAGGTATGTAGAGTAGTGAATGTAGATGAAATTGGCTGAGAAGAAACAGGGAACTGGTTAAAGCTATATTTATCCTACTGAACTCTTTTAAGCAAATAATATTGGTCAAATTTTATAAAAGGCCCCTGTACAATATAATTTTGGCTATTCAGTCTCTTTGTTATTTATAATTTGATAGTTTTACTTTCTAGTCCCATTTAAAGTTATCTTCTTTTTTTTTTATCATTTGATGATGTGATATATACACTTTAACAATTTTGATATGGGTAGGACATTTTCTACACATTTAAAAGAAAAAAAAGTTTAATGTTGTTGAATTATAAAAAATGTGCATAATATGGGGACTTCTTTAACAATTTATGTTTTTACTTAATATAGGGACTGTTGACATATTTTTACCTAATCTTGTTATTACTCTCTTTAAAAGAGTTTTGGTATAATGATAAATTAAGACCTGCATTTATTTATTTTAGTTGATTCAGTCTTTAATATTTTAAAAAGACTCAAATACGATTATAAACTTTCCAAAAATAGTCAATTATTGGTTTTCAATGAAAATATTAATTAAAATGTTAAAATTTTAAATCTGGTAGCCCACATGATAATCTAGGTATATTTCATTTTTTTAAAAAAAAATATTTTTATTATTTTAAAATTATTTATTATGTCATGTCAACATAAAATATATGTAGACTATTATGTTGGTTGTCATCCCAATATCACTAAACAAATAATGTTTTTTAACATTTCCGTTAAGAAGTGATTTGATTTTTTAAAAAATTAATAGTTAAATTTAACTTTAAAAAGGTACTAAATTGACAAAATATGCAAACATTATCGGTCAAATTTATCTTTATGCCAACAATCTTTTCCGAACAATTGAAACATTTGGCCCCTTAGTTCAATACAAAAATTGCATTTTTACCTCTTCCAAAAAATTAATAATAAAACTTAAGCCTATTGATTAAATGGAAATTTTCATTTCTAGTCCCTCTCAAAAACCAATAATTTAATTAAAGTCCTTTCAACACCTTTCAACACCAACTTCTTTTTAAACCTCTAAAAATGTTACAATTTCATCTCGACCCCCTAATATTAAAATCACCAACTTTGCCCTTGAAGATGAATTTAAGATGCACAACAACGAACAAAAATTCCAAATACATTGAAATGCATGTGCATGTGATTTTCTCTTACAGTATATATATATATATACACACAGATGATATTGAAGATGCAAATTGGGCAGTTTTGTCGTTTATTTACAAAATGGTATCTGCAATTCTTAGGAGATTTTAAATTTACAAACCTATGACCAGACACCATTCAATGTTTTGCTAAAAAAAACACAAATTTGGTAAGAATTTTTCTGCAAATAGGTTTTGAAAATTGATTGGTTTTTAAAGAGAATGAGAGGTGGGGATTACTATGAAGTAGGGTTTGGTCATTGGTGTAAATGTCTATGAATGAGGTAAAAACAAGTTATAAATATTCAGCACTTATTATTGTAATATGTATATGCTTTGACTCCATTATTACTTGTTTTTTTATTTTTTAGGTTAAGCTACCATAACTGTGAAACTCAGGTCCCCCACTTATGGCCTGCAATAGCCTTTTTAATAATATGGGTTTTGAAGTTTTTGGTTTAATTTGCTTTTAGTCCTTTTAATATGATGAATTTTGTGACTTGATCCTCCCCTATTTTAGTTTGACATAATTTGGATTAGAGGGATAACTACAAAATTGCCCCCCCCAAACTGTACTGCTTTTCCCAAAATAAAGTTTTTTTTTGGTAAAAAGGCCTTTCCAATCCCTCTCATTCGAAATTGAGCAAATTAGTATCTCTCAAAAAAATCAAAGCAATTTAATCTCGTCAATTTCAAAAGTGAGCAACCAACTGTACATGATTTTGATTGGTATAATAAAAAATTTAGCCCACAGAGTTTACGTATTTTGTTAATTTGGCCTAATTTAACAAAATTATCCTGCAACATTTGTGTAAATATGTAAATGTTAAGGTTGGATTTGTTGATTTTCTAGAATTAAAGCCAAAATAACAAAATATGTAAACATCGAAGGCTAATTTGTCACTATGTCAATTAGAATTAAGTACAATTGATGAATGGCATTAACGCAGTGATTAATTATTCTTATAGTTGCTCACTTTCGAAATTGACAAGGATTAAACTACTCCAATTTTTTGAAGGAACCAATTTTCTATTTCAAAATTGAGAGGGACTAAAGAGGTTTTTTTACCAAGTTTTTATGGGGTTAAAAGCAATACCTAAACTATCATTTTTGTCTCATTTTATCCAAGAAAGTATCTGATGTAACTTTAAAACTCGTGAATAACATCTACTCTTTAATAGACTTATAAAATGTAGAATATTAATTACTGGACTCGCTTAGATACATACATAGACATCCTGATTAAATCCATGTTTTTATTGGTTGAAACAAAGCATCTAATCAGTTATTTCTTTGGCTTTATTTATTACAGGTTTCTGACCACGTATTAGCATGCACTATAAACCCCTTTTTCAGATGTTGGAAAATAGCCTGCACCAATGCTAATTTAGCCTCTTCTTAATTGTCCCTTGATGTGTTGCAAAGGTTGTATATCTTGGCTAAATTTTCTACTAGGTCCCTATTTTTTTTTAAAACTTAACTGGCATCCAAATTTAGAAACCGAAAGTTAATTTGGTACTTTTTTTAAGTATCTGATTAACACTATTAAAATACATTGAATTAACACTGACAACCGATAACAATGATGATACATGGTAGCTTCAAATTTGAAAACATGGTAAAAATGTAAAATCTATTATAAATTGAGTAATTTAATCTATATATAGCACAAACAGTGATGAATTTCATGTATTGTAGATCGTCATGCAAAGTTTGTTTTTTCATGAATTGTAAATTTGATTTGATTATAAAAAATTGACAATTCGAACTTGAAAAATGTTTGAACAAGTAGCTCAAAACCAAGTGTAAATGGTAATGATGGCCATGGGGGCTTGCCCCTTGATAATTTTTTGAAAATTTTAATTAAGTTCTCTTAATTTTTTTATAAATTCTGATTAATCTCATAAAAATTTTAATTAGACCCTAAATTTTAAAAAATTCATTAAACTTTTAAAATGTTTGAAAATTTTAATTAAACCCCACCAAAATTAAGTCCCAACATTCCTATTGCATAAAACAATCTTAAAACTTGAGTGTCAAACCCTAATGATAAAAATTTAAAATAATTTAAACCCTAAAACAATACAATTTTAATTTTTTTTTGGTAAACCCAAAATTAAAATAACCTAAACCCAAAATAATCTAAATTTAAAATAATCCAAAACTTTGAAATGATTTAAAAATTGAAAATGGCTTCTCAAGGAAAAAGGCTTTTCCACTTTTTTTTTTAATTTCTTCTTTTTTCTTAAACCTTACCCTAGACATAGTCCCATAGATTCCCCACTACCTTTTTCTGATTACATTTTGCCCTTTCCTTTGTCCTTTTACTGAAACTACCCATCCTTTCCATTGGTCACCAGTAGGCAGTAGTACTGAGTAGAGAGCTGATCTATGATGTTTCATTCACTCAAATCTTTCATGTGAATCTTGGCCATCAATCTTTTCAAATGGGTCAAATTGTGATTTTAGTCCTTTTATGCTTAAATTCGAGGTTTAATCACTATAATTTGGCATAATTCATAGGAAAGTACTTGTAGATTCTTTTATTGTAGAGACTGGATCAAATTAATCATTATATTTTAAAATACTTGAGGGTAAAAGTATTTGGTAGGTCCTTTTATTATAGGAATAGGATTAAATTAATCTTTATATTATTAAAAAGAATCAAATAAGATTGAATTTTAACAATTATTGTTTAAGAAATAATATTAAATTTATTTTATAGTTTAACTCCAAACAAAATATTTCATTTTCAGAATCATAATAGTTTGGGGCAAAATCAGGAGGGCTAGCAGAGGCCTTGACTCCTCTTAAAATGGAAATTTTTTTATTTAGGCTCTTTGAAATTTTTAAAATTTTAAATTAATAAAGGTAAAATTACACTTTGGCCCCCCAACAATGATACAAATTTGATTTAATCTTTTAAAAATTATAAAGATAGAGGCTATTAATATGATGAAATTATATTTTTATTATAGTAAAATTTACAATTTAATTTCGACCTCCTAAAAAAAAATTTCTAACTTCGCCACTGATAATAAATTTAAAGATGTGAACTCTATTAAATAGTAAAAAACATTTTTTTAGACAATAAATATTGATTTTGCTAAAATGACTTTAATTAATTTTCTTTAATAGTAAAAGGGATTAAATTGAACTATTTAATAATAAATGTGGTAATTTAATTCAACCCCTATATAGTGGGCATGTCAAGTATTTTCACTGATAATTCAATCCCTATATTAGGTTAAATGGGAAGGATCTCTAAGTAATGTCTTAGCTTGTTTATTTAAAATGGGCCTAAACAATCGAGATGCCGGTACGAATCAATTGAATCCAGCTAAAAAAATCTATTAAGTTAATGATTTGAATTGATTTTTAATTTTTTAATTTTAATAATTTATTTAATTAAACAGTCTAAATTAGTAAAATTGACGAACCAGGCCTAAACAACTCAACCACCCATCTATTTTTGAAAACATTATGTTTTGAGTTCAGATGAGAAAATAATTTTAAAACTTATCTAAGGGTTTGATCTAACTTAAACCTCAATTTAATCGAGACCCAATGTGATTATCGCAAGAATCTCTGAAAAAAAAAAGTACATTCCATGAAAAAAAAAACTTAAAAAAGTCATGATATTTAAGCTTCTTTTTAAGTGATAAAGTTACAACTGTTTTTGTATGTTCTTCACAATTATATAAAGAATCTCCCTTTCTTCACTTTTTTTTTCTTCACATTGTTCCATTGCTCTCTTTCTTCTTCATTTCTGCATTACAAGCACCACCATCAATCATTTTCCGGTTCTGGGTCACCACTAAAATGTCAATGACGGTAACCCAGCAACCACCGCCGCCGCCGCCGACGGTGACTGTACCTGACCAGCAGCCATATCACAACTCTCAAACCACCACCCATCCTTCCCTTCCTCCTCTTATAGGTGTACTTTTAGTTATCATAATCCTAGGCATTATCGCCGGCATGATCGGACGTCTATGTACGGGCAGGAAAATCATGGGTTTGGGTCATTTCGACATTGAAACTTGGATCGAAACAAAGTGTTCTTCTTGCATCGACGGTAGGGTTTACCCTCCTCCGCCCCCACCACCACGGCCAGCTACCTCCGTTTTATCACCACCAATTCAACAACAGCCACCACAGCAAGAAGATCAATCTCCACAAAACCTCACCACTTGACATTGATTCTTAAAACATGGGTTGTTCTTGTCTTGTAATTTATGTCCTTTTTTTGCTAGATTTTTGTCAACTTTGTAACATTTTTATTGTTGGCATTGCTAGTTTTTATTATGAACTTCAAGCTCAATTGGTGATGATTATGGTTTGTAGGTTATGGAACTTTATTTTTCATTTGAAAATGTTTGCCAAATCTTTATTTTATTTTGTTCAAGACCCTCCCCTAACCATATATTAAACCCCCTAATTATTGCAAAATCAAGCCAAATCCGACCTCTAATAAGGTTTAATATAAGAGTAAATTAGCCATTTCCGCTAAAAATTTTATTTATTTTTATTATAAAAAACTAGTGTAGTTAAAAAAATAACTAGACAATTATGTGTAACTCGTGCTAACGAGTATAAACTAATTTTTAACAGAAGAATCAACTTGTTTTTTGATCAATGTATAAGGACTAATTTATCTTTTTTTAGTAGAAAGGATAAAATGTAATCTAATTCTTAGTTAAAGGAACTCCATAATACTTTTACCCCAACATCAAATATCATGAAAACCAAGAACGCACATACACCAGGTAAAAAGTTCACTATATTTATCTCTATCAAAACGAGAGTGAAGCCCTGCAGGTCCCTAGTGCCGAACATGGCATGAGTCGCGGTTAAAGGGGGATCTTGTTCATCGCAATATTCGGTTAAGCAAATACCGAAACAGATCATACAGTACACAAATAACAGCATGTCCTCGTTCCTACTTATCTTCTCAAATGTCGGGCTGACAACGTAGGAAAATTTTGTTACATACATTGATTATGAACATAAAGACAGTAGTCAGAATTGCATCATGGATAACAGTAGTTAATATGTTGGTTTCTAACTCTTCATGTAAAGGACTAAGGCACTGTAAATACGAGACTAAAAATACTTTCATTGATGCGGGCAAGAGCTACCCATCGGATGTAGGACGCTTTATCTTGAGAAGATGAGAGAGGCCTGCGATTACATGGAGTCGACTACTTGGGATACCGGTCTTTGCCAGTGCCAATCCGTTTTTGTCCAACAGCACAAAGCAAGGAACATACTTGATGTCGTAATGGAGAAGCTATATGGAAACAAATATCTGTAAGTAATCAACCCGAACTTATATATACAGTTTTTACAACCCCTAGCTGCTGTTTGTTGTATGAAACATAAAGTAAAGCAGAATTTTTTCTTTATTAGATAGATAATGAAAACAACATTGCAGAGAGTGTTTCCTTTTAGGCACCAGAAAGAAACGAGATTGGGTTGTACATTAAAAGCCGTAAATATGACACCTACTACTACTAGAGGCAATCGGCTAGATGTTGATCCAACGTGTGATGAGCACAGCACCAATCACCACTGCCCATTATTTTCTTCTTTCCACATTTCAACCCAATTGCGTTGAGCTTCTTCCAGTCCCAGCAAAGAACCCTTCTTCTTCGGGTCCCAACTCGCAGACAAAGTCCCATAAGCAATCCCAAGCGTTGATGCCCCAAAAGTAATTAATGTAGTCAAGAATGGCAGCCACAACGGCGCATCCCATAAGTTTTGCTCTTTCACTACACCAAATAGGTGCAGTAAAGCCAGACCCGTGGCCATTGGAACTCCCACAGAGACCAAAATCCTTGCTATCATCCTCTCAAACACTACCTGGGGAATTTCCTCATCCTCATTCTTCTTCTTGTTGTTGTTTGAGCTTTTTTTGGCAGCGTTTTCTTCCACGTTAGCCTGTGGTGTGCTGGAAAATCCTTTGGCGTTGGCTTGAAGTTTCCATGTTGATGAGAGTTGGTTTTGTTTCTGGGTTTTGATGATTGTAGGGAGGATTGTTGGCGATATTGAATCCCATGAAGAAAGCTTTGGAAGGTAAAAGTGCTGGGTTTCTAGTGAGAGTGTACTCTTCATTATTTCTGTCAGGTTCCTTTCCACCAAGCAACGTTCCATGTTCTTATAACTTAATTATCTTATCCAAAACTTTGAATGGCAGTGCTTTCTCCAATAATTTTAGTATGAGATATTTCCATTTTAGATTTTACATTTGTTGAAGAATGAAGATAACATTTATATTTTAAAATATAAATTTTTATATTTTGGATTTAAATTTAAAATTTTATATTAATACAATTTAATTATATTTGAATAAAAATATTATAATTTAATAAAATATTGTGCCAAAAAAAATTATTCAAATATATAAAATCATATTAATTTTACATTGATATAAGATTACTATATAATTTTGAAAGAAAAATATTATCTTCATTCTGCACTTCACTAGTATAACTTACAATACCTTCCAAAGCTTTCTTCATGGGATTCAATATCCCCAACAATCCTTCCTACAATCATCAAAACCCAGAAATAAAACCAACCCTCATCAACACGAAAACTTCAGTCCAACGCCGAAGGATTTCCCGACACACCACAGGCTACCATGAAAGAAAACGCTGCCAAAAAAAGATCAAACAACAACAACAATGAGGATGAGGAAGTTCCCCAGGTAGTGTTTGAGAGGATGATAGCAAGGATTTTGGCCTCTGTGGGAGTTCCAATGGCCACGGGTCTGGCTTTACTGCACCTATTTGGTGTAGCAAAAGAGAGAAACTTGTGGGATGTGCCATTGTGGCTGCCATTCTTGACTACGTTCATTACTTTTGGGGCATCAATGCTTAGGATTGCTTAGTTGAGACCCGAAGAAGAAGGGCTCTTTGCTGGGATTGGAAGAAGCTCAATGCAATTGGGTTAAAATGTGGAAATCCAAAATATAAACACTCTCTGCAATGTTGTTGTTTCCATTATCTATCTAATAAAGAAAAAAATTTCTGCTACTATACTTTTTTTTTGTCTCATACAAGAAACAGCAGCTAGGGGTTATAAAAACTGTATATATTTGGTTCACTAAGTACATGATTTTAAGAAAGAAAAAGTGCAATAACAAGAAAGTTATGCAAAGAGGTCTCTTCGAACTTTGTTACTCAAATCATGTTGTTAAACACACTTCCTTCAAATAGCAAACCGAGAATATCCGAGAACCTCAAACACTGCAACGGCCAAAGGGCTGAATATCGAACTTAAGAGGTCTTTTTAGGTCCATATAAAGCCATATAAAATGGGGGGAAACGAACCTCATTCACCAAAACTAGGAAAGAAAAGGAGTGCTACAATACTATCACGAGAAATTCTGATATTGAAGCAGAACAGGAACAAAAGAGATTGACCTATGGATAGGAAATATGATCTAATACTGACCCTAAATACCAACCGACTACAGCCTATAGTAATATCCGTAATCTGAGTCCATGTCCATCAAAAAACTAAATGCAAAACATGTCAAGCATATACATCATAGGAAAAAACAATAGCATTTCGTATTTCAATCTCGAACATATAATAAAAAACCGGGAGATAAAAAAGTTACCTCAGGCAACCATTTCTCGTTCTCGGCATCAGCCAAGACAATGTTCAACCAATCCGAGTTCCTGTTCTCCACTTCCATGACAAACTTAAGCAAGGAATTACATAAACTACATTTTGGCGAGTAAAACTCGATCACCGTAGCAGATTTCCCACTAGCCAATGCCGATGCAAAAGCCCTCTGTTCAGCTTCCCCTTGTTCATCAGGACTCAATGGTTTCCTTTTAAACTTCAAGTTCTCATTTTGACTAACCCCAAAAGCTATTTGGGTAGGGTTTAAATTACTAAACCTTAAACCCGAAACTGAATTGAATGAATTTAGAACAAAGGAACCAAGATTTTGCATAGATTTGAATAACCAAGGACCTTCAAAGGTACAAAGATTGGAACTTTTAGACTGTTTGTTAACATCCCAAGGCCATTTTAGACAAAACAAACCTTGTTTAGAACCAGAATTCATCTTCTTGTCTAATTATAACCTCCAAAATCCTCTTTTTTTTCCACAATAGAGTAAGAAACCTAGATTCAAAACAAATATACATAACATTTAAGATCATATTTGTAGTTGATTTTCACAATTATAAGAAATAAGGAAATAAACCAGAATTGTTAACCCAATATTAAGAAAAAAAACAAGGGCGTTTTAGGAGAGTTACCCCTCTGAACACTTCAGTTCCAAAACTGAACTCTGTCACCAAAGATTTGCAAGGAGGAAAACAACAATGGTGTAGGCTATGGGGACAACATAAGCCAACAATGATTTCTTCATGTTGTTGGGCTGAGTTGTATTATTGACTTCCACGGGTATATTTCTTTGGTGTGAGATAAGCCCTTTCTTTTAGGCCTTAAGGATTTGCTCTTCTTTGTTCAACCCTTTAAGCCCAAACTAGAACTTCCATTACCAGACCCAACAAATCTATAATTTGATTAGATTTTCATGTGGTAAGGCGAGGAATTTAGTAGTGAGAGGCTAAAATAAAATTATGATTTTTTTGGAGGGCTTTAAAAGAATTTAAATTGAATTATGGATAATGGTAAGGACTAAAAGTGTTATTATTTCATTTAACAAAGGGTATAAGGTTTCATGCCTCGACCTGTGCATAAATGGTCTAGAAAAATGGGTTTAGTTTAATCCACCTGACCCAATACTTAAATCATTCTAAAAGCCCATTTACTCAAAGTTCGATGACCTAATAAACATTTTGATAAGTTATAAATTATGGGGTTAATTTGAATTTTAAAGATAGAAATACTATAAAGTTTAAATTTTTTTCTTGAAAATCTTGTAAGTACGTTTAAATATTAGTTGTTGATGTAATTTAATTTGAGGAAGACTCAACTATAACTAAATGACTCCATAACCTCGTACGAATCCTCCATAAGAGAGCATTTACTCTTAACTGACTTCAACTCATCACTTTAAAGACAATAACTAATTGTATTATTATGTCTAATAAAGTTCTAAGTAGACTTGTTAAATTATGTCAAATTAAAATGAAAAGATTAAATCTCAAATTTGAACGCAGTAAAAGAACTAAAACAAAAATTAGACCAAAGATCATTAATTAATCTTGTAATTGAAATAGATTAAAGTCTTAGTTTGGTTTTTGACTTTAGAGATAAATAAATAAAAGTTAAAAGGCATTTAGTTAACATCCAACTCCAAATAAATGAAAGTTAGGAGAAAATGCCATCATTTGACAATTAAGTCTTCAACATTGAAAAAAATTTCATCTAACTAACCCACAATTGTATTTTGATGACCCAAAGGACCCCCTAATCATATCCCAGTTTTTGTTTCAAACTATTGGATTTCCACCCAATTTTTTATGACTAAAATGCTGTTCTTCAACTCATTTCAATGACAATTTTACACAATGTTCTATTGGACCGTTTCATGTAGGTGATATTAAGGTAATTTAGCTAATGAGAAAAGAATATATATATATTTGATTCTAGATGAGGATCCCATTGTCATGCATGTCTTTCCTAAATATATATATATAAGGTTTTAACTCCCTTCTCCCATGGTCATCATTTCAATTACCTAGCAAGTTTTTTATTTCCCTCCAAGCAAATCAACTTGAGAGATGGCTTCAATTGGTTTCAGTGCTCAACAAATCATCCTCTTGGTTGCTTTAGGTGCTTCTCTTTTGACTGTCACTCGAGCTGCGACGGTGATCGTCGGAGGCTCTGAAAACTGGCGTTATGGCTACAATTACACCGAATGGGCGGCCAATACTGCACCTTTTTACTTCCAAGACACCTTAGGTACTTCATACAAAACTAGAGCTAATTTAGCATTGTTGGTGCACTTAAAAACTGCTTTTGCTAAGTGCTTTCTAAATTATTTTTAAACTCCAAAAGCTACGTTAAATACACCCTAAACACCATTATTTATTTAACCATTTGTCTACTTGCTGCCGCACAGTGTTCAAATACGAAAACAGCACCCCACCACACAGTGTTTACTTGCTGCCAAACTTGTGGAGTTACTCGACCTGCGAATTCAGCAAAGCAAAGCTATTGGCTAATCCAACACAAGTGAAAGGTGATGGGTTCGAATTTATGCTGAATCAATGGAGGGTTTTCTATTTTGCTTCTGGCGAAGCTAATGATTGTAAAGAAGGGTTGATGAAGATGGTTATTGTCCCTTGGCCACGTTTTTAAAAAAGAATATCATTTGATATATATGGATAGATATTATTGTGTCTTTCATTAGAATGTTTCAATCATTGGGGAGAGGATGATATATCAACCATGATTGAATATATATAATAAATTAAGGGTTTTTATCATTGCGAATAAAATTGTTGTATGTTTAGTATGCATTTTGTTTTTTTTTTTTGCTTTATATTAATGTACTTTATAAGTGGTGAAGTATTGGTGTATGTTTTTTTTGTTAAACAAAAGGAATTGAGTTTCTTTTTCCTTGTTGAATGCAATCATATATGCATAAGAAGTATATATATATATCTTTTTCCATCTTAACCATACATTTTTAGTAGTTTTCTATTAGCTAGTTTTCTTCTTTGTTGAATTTGAGTTCTTGTTTTAGTATATTATGGATTGTTTTGAGTTTCGATGATTTCGAATTTGGGTTAATTTTAATATGAATTGAATCAGATTGGGTTGTTAATTGTCTATGGTAAATTTGAGTTGGGTTAGGTATTTAAGTTTGGATTCTGATTGATCAAATTGAATTCTTGAGTTCGGGTCAAATTTGATAATTTTATAGACACAGTTTTGAGTAAATTTTGCTTTGACGTGAACTTAAATCCAAACAACTACCAATAGTAACAAAGTTGCATGAGATAAACTTATAGAATCTTATAGAATTAAAAAAAAATCTAATATTTTATATAGTTAAAATGTTATAAAGTCTCATAAAAGTTCAAATTTCCTTATAACTGTGCCAAGATTCTATTCAGTAAGGTCTCTAATGGAAGTATATTTATGAGAAATGTGGAGTCTCAGTTCCAGAAAAAATTTCAAGCTTCAAAAGATTTGTTTTATTATTTAAAAATTAATAAAATATTAAATATATATTTTTAATTAACATTTTATATATTTTTATATTTAAATTTAAAAAATATTTTTTATTATTCAAATTGAAATTGAGTCGAACAAGTGAGTTACTCGACCTATGAACAGGTCGAAAAAGTTAATACTCTAAAGTGGGATAATGTGTTGATTGATTAATTGAATCTATTTCCAACTAAACAGAAAACAATGAAATTTTTTATTTGAAATTAAACTGTAATTGGAAAAATAATTTTCAAGATAGATTTTACACAATAAATGTTAGCTTTATTGCAAATGGTTTGAATGTGTGCCTCCCCTCTCTTTAATGCTTTTGCTTTTTTCGAGTTTTAATATTCAAACTCGAAATCTTATTCAAGAGATATCAATATCTTTACCATTCGATCCAACAAGCGTAATGATTGTTTTTTGTTTTAATTTCTTGTTTAAGCTTTTGAGTAGCAGAGAAAAAGATCTTTTAATATTTAATAGCAACATCGAATTTCAACAGTTTCAAAATTAAATCGAGTTCAATTGAAAAAAGTTTTCTCCCATCTCTATTTTTTCTATTAACAAAACTTTTAACCCTTTTGTTAAAAAAAAATTCGTTTTGGTTGACAGCTATTTCCAGTTTGAGACACAATTGTATAAGTTGGATTTTGTTCTTGGAGAAAAAAACTTAAGTAAATTTCACTAGTAATTTGATTTGTGTTTTGAAACAAAGATCACTACAAGATTCTTACAATAAAATAAAACAAATTGATTTACCATAGCTGTCCAAGTATCAAACCTAGGCCTCCAACTTGATGATGGAAAAATAAATCATTCTATCTTTCCGATTTATAGTTAATTTCATCCGTGTTTTCTATTGAAATTTTATATTTGTTGAGAAAAGACAGACTCTTTTTAGAAAATTTCTCAAATTTTTGTTTATCAAGAGTTGATAAACTTCTTAATAGATTGGTATTGTTTTTAGTGAGGATTTGTCTCCTGACTAAGAGTTGATAAACTTCTTAATAGATTGGTATTGTTTTTAGTGAGGATTTGTCTCCTGACTTTATGGAGCACCTGAGTGCTTAAGGCTACTTAAAAGGACAATGGATTCAATAGAGAGGGCGCATCTTGTCAAACTGAACTGTGCGTGGTGCTTGATCACCTTGTCACCTTCCAAAGAAATGTGGGCATTTGCAATTAGTAAGGTTTAAACCTATGCCTTATTCCTTGAAAGATGGTTTTCAAGTAGCCTCAAGCGCTCAAGCTCTCCAAAAAAGTCGAGAGTCAATCTTCCATTGAAAACAATACTAAACTGGTGAGGAATCCCTCAATAACATTCATACAATCATGTCATTTAACAAAAAAAAAAAAACAAATTATTTAATGAATTCAAGATAAACAAATTCTGAAAAAAAATACTAAATTAAAAATTTTGAATTATAAAATTATTTAACTTTTTAATTACATAAATTAAATCTCAAACTTCAAAATATAAAAGGTTGTAAGATGTTCAATACTTTTTAATATGTTTATTTTGTACTTATTTTTTTGAATAAATTTCGTTATAGATTATTATCATATCTTTTTTTTTATGCAATGCCTAAAATTATTCATAGCCCCTCCCCAACCCTTAAATAAGAAGATAATGCGCTTCAAAGCACTCGAATCCACGTCCTCCTGCACTAACAACAATACCAATGTCGATTAAGCTAAGACTCAATCGCCAATTTTAAATTATAAAGTTTTTTAATATTATTTCAAACAAGTAAAACGAAAATGTAACACCCTTCGCCCGTATCCCTCGCCAGAACAAGGTTCGAGGTGCTACCAGATTTAAACTCATCCATTTATATAAAACCAGACCGTAAAAATTTTTGATCAATTTTAAACTTTTCATACACACGTATATTATCCTTTAATCGGGCTTACAAGGCCCAAAATATTCATGAGGCATTATTAAATATTTACCAATATCTTAGTCTTGTATCATTTACTTACTCAACTTTACAACTCTATACATGCCATAGACTCGAAACACTAAGATTTACTTACGTTGATAGCGTATACTTGACAATGTGATAATATCTCTGACGGCCTTCAACCCGAGCTAACCTGGCAACCCTAGGGAATATGGGAAAGAAAAGGAGGTAAGCTTTACGCTTAGTAAGTTCATAAGAAAACAATAAGCAACTCATTAATAAGTTTTATCAATGTTTACAACATAATCACAAATTCACTACAAGTTGTCTTCCTGAGCAATAGTCACTAAATTATTTATATCTGGAGCTACAAAACTCCAAATCAATTGCTGTTAATTTTCCCTGAAAATAGACTCATATATATTCCATACATAAAATTTTCAGAATTTTAGGTTTGGCCAATCAATACCAGATTTTTCTTAAAGTTTCCCCTGTTTCACTATTTGACTAATCTGACCACTCTTCACTACGAATCAAATTTCTCATTGTACAGAATTCAAAATATGTTCTATTTGATTTCATTTGAAACTAGACTCATTAAGGAGTCTAAGCATATAAATTTTATCTTATAACCATTTTTTTACAAATTATAATGATTTTCTAAAAGCAGAACAGGGGACCCCGAAGTCATTTGACTCTATCCCACGCCACTTCAAATATCTCATTATCAACAATTCTTTTGCTTACACGGTTTCTTTTATAAGAAACTAGACTCATTAAGCTTTAATTACATAATTTATTCAGCTTCTAACTCAACTCCAACAATTTATGGTGATTTTCCAAAATTATGTTACTGCTGCTGTCCTAAGCAGATTTATTACAAATTTACACTTTTGACACATTCTTTGCATTCACATTATTTAAACATGTATATCACCAATCAATTTCATCACATATCTATAATTTCACTCAAGCATAATCTCAATACAATACATCATGCTCAATGATTCACACACAACCGTTCAAATTAGCAATTATAAGATGATTCCGCACATAGTCCACCCTTATCGATAATTTACGATGCTTTTGCCCTTACTCACATATATGATATAGGCATTTCCACCTATGCTTCTCATTTCACATTCATGATTCAATTCCAGTCGATCTAACATGCATAAGAATATATCACATACCTGGCCAACTTAATGCATTGAACAAATTCAATTGCCGATTTAACACAAGGTCTCATAGTCTTAGACTTTTATCAAATCACCGGCATTTAACCTGCTAGGTTTTAAACCCGATAATATTATTCACCAGCTTAAAGCTTGCTAGGCTCAAAGCCCAAATATCACCATTATAAAGTCGTCTCATAAATAATTCATATAATATAGCATGTATACCTGTTCACTTTGCTCTATTTAATCATTCAATCACAATTTATAATTTCCCTTTGAATCATTCGATATTTTGCACACTAAGTGTCATTCTCAATATCTCGCACACTAAGTGCCATTCTCAATATTTCGTACACTGAGTACCATATTTGATTGCCCTGCACACTAAGTGCCACATTTTGTCGATTTGTCGTCAGACATTAAAATATTCACGTATATACAATTTATACAATATTAAAGCATTAGAAACATCAATTTAACAATGCTTATTGCATACGAACTTACCTGGCTAAATTGTAGAGATACCAAAGTTCAGGGGCATTTTGGTAATTTTCTCATTTTTCTCGATTTTCCACCCGATCTTGATCTAAATTAATAATTTCATTCAGTATATTAATTTAGACATTAAAACACCTCATTTCATACAATTTGGTCGTTTTTGTCATTTTTACAAAATTACCCCTAAAATTTTACTTTTATTCATTTTAGTCCCTGAGCTCAAAACATGCAAATTAACCATTTTTAACCATAATTAAGCTTAGCCAAATGTTCATGGTATCAAAACAGTCCATAATTCACTTTATGGCAAAATTATAGTTTTGCCCCTAATATTTCAACTTCTTTACAATTTAGCCCTTATATCATAAAAATGCAAATTCATGAAATTGAGTAAAATTCTACTATAGATGAATATCACTAGTGTCTCTAGCAGCCCACACATTTCATTTATTTGACATTTTAACCAAAAAGTTTTCACATTTATCAATTTAGCCCTTAATTGTCAATTTCACAAAAATTCACTTAACAAAAAGTGTTTAACTATCAACAAGGACTCATATTCTTCCATTAAACTTCAAATCCCTATTATACTCATCAATGGCAAATATCAAACTATTCAATGGTTTTGCAAAATAGTCCCCTCATTAGATAGATTAAGCAACAACGATCCCGAAAATATAAAAATAATTAAAAACGGGACTATAAATGCCTACCATGCATTAGCTGAAAGTTGAAAGCTTCTTCCATGGCTTCTCAAGCCTTCATATTCGGCTGGTAAAAAGAGAATGAAAAAGATGACACCTTGATTCTTTTATTATATTCATTTTATTATTATTTTTAACCAATTTACAATATTAACCTTTATACACTTTATTTATTACACCAAATGCCAAGCCATCATATCCCACTATCTCTTTAATGGGCTAATTACCAAATAAGGACTTCTACTTTTAAGTTCTATATCTATTTAATACCTTTAGGTTATAGAACAAAACTTTTGCACTTTATACAATTTAGTCCTTTTTGTTTAATTAACTATCGAAACGATAAAATTTTTCAACGAAACTTTAATACCATCTTATTGCCACTACTTAAATATTTATAAAAATATTTACGACTCGGTTTATAGAAACAAGGTCCCGATACCTCATTTTCTAAACCCACTTGACCTTAGGGTCATTCCACTTGAACTTAATAAATCACTTATAAAACAAAAATCACAATATCAAAAATGTTTTTAAAATCATAATTAACTCGTAAATATTAAATATAATATTTACCAACCTACTCATTCGGATTTGGTGGCCCCGAAACTACTGTTCCGATCAACCCTAAAAAAAAGGGGCTGTTACAACGAAAGTAAATTATATATATGATATTGTTTGTAAATTGAACTTGGAATATTCTCAAAATTTTAAATTGGTCCTTAAAGTCCTTTTTAGTCAAAAGTCATATTTAAAGTATCAAAATTGATCCTTTACAAATTAATATGAAAATTAAAAGTATAATTCTAAGGACCAAATTATGAATAAACCTTTGTATGCCCGTGAACCCTACTTTCGTACTTATATATATGTCGTCATGAAAATCAATATTGTCCGAACAAAATCTCCTAGAATAAGGAGAAATTCTCATTGTTTTGCCCCCAAATCTTTTTCAAAATTTCAAACCACTTATTAACTAATTAAAATTTACTTAAAGCTCGATTGATATCGATATTTTTATCAGTATAGGAGGATGTGGCTTTAAGTATGTTGAAATGTATTATCCTCTTATTTAAGAGTTGGAAAAGAATTATCGATAGTTCTAGACATTATATAAAAAAATACCTTTAAACTAAAGCATATTAATTTCATAAAAATCTTAAAATTACCTCTCTTCTTTTTGCCATTTTAAAGTAAAAAAAAAACACAAAATCCACCATATTAACATCAAATACAAATTTAAAACCCCAATAGAATACATAAATAACATTTTTTATCAAAGTAATTGAAAGGTCCTGTATTATAAGGATTGAATTAAATTAAATTAATCTCTCTATTATTAAATGAATTAATTTAGTCCCTATACTATTAAAAAGAATTAAGCAAGTTCAAATTGTAACAAAGTTATAAAAAAATATCTTTAAAAGTATTATTTTTCAATTAAAATTCAATTCTAAACAAAAGATTAATTTACAAAACCATAAAAAAACATTATAATTATCGTTAAACAATAAAGGTTAATTATATTTCAATTTAGGATTATTTGATTCTTTTAAAAGTACAAAGATTAAATTAATTCATTTAATAATATAAGGACTAATTTAATCGAATTCCTATAACAGAAGGACCTATCAAGAAATTCACCTTTATTTTCATCAATGAAGCTTCGATGTGTTGCTTGATAATGTAGAGCTCATATAGTCTCTAACTTCGCTAGCAATCACACCCTTCATCGCATCCCAAAACTCTGCCGTTACTTCCTCTTCTCTCCTCCCCTCCACCGTCAACCCCCCACCACTCCCCGGTGGCGCAAGAGTCAACGCCGTCAACACCTCCTCCTCATCCACCACCACAGATCCCTTCTGTTCCGTTTTTTGCTCCCTTATTCTCCTCTTCAACGTCGAGTTCCAGTGATTCTTCACAGCATTATCTGTCCTCCCCGGCAACAACTTAGCAATAGTAGCCCACCGATTACCATAAACACAGTGAGCAGCCAATATAGTCTCATCCTCCGCTTTTGTAAATGGACGGTGTTCAACATCAGGACTGAGCTGATTACACCACCGTAACCTACACGATTTCCCTGAGCGACCCTTTATGTATCGGCTTATCAATGACCAGTTCCAAGCACCGTATCGTTCAACAAGACGAGTTAAAACCCGATCTTCTTCAGCACTCCATGGACCTTTGATCCTTGATGACTCCGATGAGGATGTATCGGATGATGATGAACACCCATTCATCGCTAATGAAAGTTGGCAATGAAGATTATGGGGAATTTGAAGTGGATTTTTTTAAGTTAAAGATGGAGATTTTGAAAGGAAATGGTGCATGAATGTAGCAAGGCAAGTAGCGAGTGGGTACTTCCAGGAAATAGGGTTATGGCTCTTTTTTTTGTAAAGTTGGTGGGGGGGGGGATCTAAGGAAGGTTTTGTCTAGTAGATGAGTAACCTTTGGCTCTAGGTTTTATTTGTTGACATTTTTATTTTGTTTTGTAAAAGATCTGTCTTGTCATTCTGTTTTGTCCTTATTTTTTAATTTTACCAATATGGGTCCAAAACCCAATTTCTTTCTCAGTTGGAATGTTGAGAATTTTGACAGAAAATATCAAAGTGTTTACGTTTTGATCATTAAACTATTCGAAAGTTTTTATTTAAGTCATCGAATTATTCAGAAGTTTTTTTTATTTAAGTCATTAGATTGTTAAGTTCTTTAAAAAATTTGGCTAGCAAACTCCATCTGATAATTCAACAATTGATACGGTGGATTAGTACCCATCAATGAGTAGAATAACACATATTAGGTCCAAGTTAATCTAGCTGCTAGTGTCGAAGACCAAAGAAGAAAGTTGTTTAGATTTTGGTTTATAGATTCATGACATTCAAAGTTTTTTCGTGAAAAAAATTGAATTGTAAAAGAGAAAGGGAAGAAGAGCTTTTGTTGGTGTAGGCAGTGCGAACAAATAAGGCCATTTAGTAATGATTTTAACAACCTGGTGACTTAAATCAGGGCAAAGTCAAAATTTAATTTTTAGAGGGGCAGAATTAAATTTTATATTTTTATGAGAGTTAAAATGCAAATTTTCCATTTTAATAGCCTATATGTTTATATGTTTTAAAGGACTAAATCAAAATTTTTTCAATTTTAGGGGGCCAATGTATAATTTTACCTATACTAATTTAAAATTTTTATAAATTATAGAAAGCCAAAAATAAAAAATTCTCATTTTAGAGGGGCCAGGACCCCTACTAGCCCCCTCTAATGTCACCCCTAACTCAAATGAAAATTTTTAAAAAGCTCAATGACCATTTTGTAACTTTTTGAATTTGAGTGATCAAAACGTAGACTTACTATTAGTTTAGTGACCTTAAATGTAATTTACCCTATATTTTTAATATCTTTGGGTATTCGATAGTTATATTGAACTCAAATGAGGATTATACCTCAATTGTTCCTTTTTTGTTTCCGTGGAGATTACTTCTGTTAGCTAGCTCAAGTAATAATAAAGTGTCTTATATCCTATAGGGCATGGGTTCAAGATCAACTATACATATTGCGTATGATTCGTTTTCTTAAGTACCCAACATAACACTCTCTATGTATAAACTTGTCATCTCTTTGATTATCTTTTCAAGCACTTAGGCTTTCGGTAAAGTTGAGAGACAAAACCTCCAAAAATAATACAATACTTGTTGAAGAGTTTACTAACTCCAAATGAAATACATTGTTGTGAAAAATGTTGGTTTAATAAAAGTTTAGGTTGAAAAAAAATTGTGATTTAAAAGTATGGTGAAAGAAAAAATTATGGTTTTAAAATTTTATAGATGTTTGACATTGTTGTGAAAAAAATGTGATAAGAAATTATCCAGAGGATTGTTAATGTTAATTTGGTTTATTTCCTTGTATGAGATTGTCGATGTTTGGTTCGACTAAGCTTAAAGTTGAGCTAATCGAACCCCATTTTGAGAGACAAGCTCTTACAATGATTTTTTTTATCTATAAAATTCGATAAAAATATCATACAGACCTTTATATTAAGAGTTAGATTACATTTTGTCCCCTCTACTTAAAAAAGGGACAAATTATTCCTTGTATATTAGATCAAAGAGTAAGATGGTTCTTCTATTAAAAATTCCATTTGTCTCTCCTATTAAGTGATGACGTATGATAACTAAGTTGCCTTTTTTTTTAGTAAATGAGGCAAAATATAATATAACTCTTATAGGGATCTCTATGATATTTTTACCACAAAACTCTAAATTCGAGACATAACTTAAGAGGTATTAAATTTCTTACCACCGGTTAATTTAAAATTTTAAATGTATGGAGCAAATATTTAGGGAAATGGGTGGAAAAATTAAAAAATTTCAATTTAGTCAAAGTAAGGGTGTTATTGGAATGAAAGGGAAACCAAAGGATGAAAAAAATAATAATAAATAATCATTCCCGTAGACGACAGGAAAGGCAGAGCTGTTTAACACATAACATTAGAACAAAACGTTTTAAAATGGAAAGTGGGGCCTCCCACCCTCCTACTTTTTCAACTACTTTAGTTCTGCCCGCCGCAGATTTTCAGCTGTAAGTCCAAATCCATTGTCACTGAAATCAACGGCTCTCATTCAACTTGCCGTAAATATCCGATTTTATTACCGTATAATGTTTTTAAAAATATTTAGTTTATTTTTTTTTTCTCAAAGCAGTTTATTTCTTATATTTTGTTTTACTTAACAGCGGTATCAGTTTTCGAGTTGGCTATCGTTCGCCTTTTCCCTCTCCTATCAATCATTTCTTTTTTTTCTTCTTCTCATTCACTATACATAATTTCTCTCTTTTCAGTTTGCAGATCTATTTTGTCGGTATCTTTGTTGTCTTCACAAGTTGTGATGGACAGATGGCGGTGTTTGTTGTTTGCTAAAACTCCACTAGCCACTAGTAGGTTTTCTTGGAAAGTGGGTGACTCTTCGTCAACTTCTTAATATGTCTCTATTTTGAAAGTATTTTAAAATAATAAATGATTCACATGTCGATTTGGACTCGTGTTATCTTAGTTTTATATGTTTTTTGTTTGTTTAATAAGTTTTCAGTTTTTGAAGTTTTTATTTGCTCTTGTAGCTCGTTTTTTAGTATTGCTTATGCATGTAATCTTAGTTTTACAAGTGATTTTAAGAATGGTTTTGTTGTCATCCTATCTAGTTTGGTGAATGCTCAATTCTTTTGTCGATTTTTGCTTGCTGCTTTGTATATCCGAGGTTGATTTTCTTGTCACATTAAGTGCTTGCAATCACTCCAGATATGTCGTGCTTGAGTTGTCACAAAGCCAACTGTCAACATGTCATAATGTTCTATTGATGCTGAGACTAAAACCTTTGTTGTGTTGATAGAGCTTGACCTTCACTATCTACGACGAGTGTTTGCCATTTTTTTTTCTTTGAATTGTATGATTCTATTCATTGAATGAATCAGTGAATTTACATTTTAAAAACAAATTGTTTAAGTTTAGAGTAAACTAGGGGTGTGCAAAATTCGGGCAAAACCGAAAAAATTCGATTAACCGACCAAATTCGGTTAATTGGTCGGTTAACCGAATTAATTCGGTTGGAGGTCGGTTAAAATTTTTTTGAGTTTTCGGTTACCGGTTAATTCGGTTCGAAACCGGTCGGTTAATCGAAAAAATTTAATAAAAAAAAATTATAATATATAAATAGCTCACTATTCACTCAAACCCAATCCAACATAAACCCAAGTACCAAATCTAATATATATTAACCCAAGTACCCAACCCAACCCAATTACCCAACCCAATCATAAAAATTACAAATAATTGAATAAATAAAAATAAAAATCAAAAACAAAAAATAAAAATGAAAAACATATAATTTTATACAAATAATTCGGGTAATTCGGATAATTCGTTTAATTCGGTTAATTTTATACTTATTTTAACCAAAAATTAAAAAAATATAATTTTCGGTTAATTCGGTTAACCGACCGAATTAACCGAAATTTTTTTTTGAAAAAATTTCGGTTTGGTTAACGGTTAAAACTTTTGAAAGGTCAGTTAATTTGGTTAATGTTATTTCGGGTCGGTTAACCGATTGAACACTCCTAGGTAAACTACAACAAATGTCACCAAATCATTAGTGAGTTTACATTTTGGTCACTCAATCTCAAAAAGTAACAAAATAGTCATTGAACTACTTGAAAATTTTCATTTAAGTTATTGAACTATTCGAAATATCTTATTTAAGGCACTAGGCTATTAAGTTTTTTTTTTTAAATTCTGCCTAGTGAGCTCCAAGCGATTAGCCGGCGATTGATATGATAGAACAAGATCATAAATGAGTAGAAGAACATATCTTAGATCCAAATAGATCTGACAGCCGGTGGTGAAGATAAAAAAGAAAGAATTATTTGGATTTTGCTTGCAGATCCATAACGTTCAAAATTGTTCCATAAAAAAAACACTAAACTACAAAATAAAAGAGGAATGAGAGCTTTCGGTTAGTATAGGCAGTGTGTATATATAATGTCATACAACAACACTTTAAACAACCTAGTGACTTACATAAAAACTTTTGAATAATTTAATGACCATTTTATAACTTTTTGAAGTTAAGTAATCAAAACGAAAATTTACTAACAATTTAGTGAAAATTAGTGATCGTTGGTGTAGTTTGACCTAAAAATATTTCTTTTGAGTTTAATTAATTAATTATATAACAATAAAAAACAATTTCAATTTGTTAATCCTAAAAATATTTATTTTGAGTTTAATTAATTAATTAATTAACAATAAACAAAAAAATATCAATTATTATATTTTTAAAAAAATACAAAAGGATTAAATACTAAAAAGGAACAGGTCTCCACATAGGACGGGCCCCACTTCCAGCCTGTAAGAATCTCACACGATTCGAGTTGAATCCCTTTGACTTTTTGGTCTATTTTTTTATCCAACAACTCTCTCGTTTCACTCTCCACTACGGAGCGCGTGTCTTACTCCCTTCATCATTGCCATCAAATTTAGAATATTTATTTATGATTTTAGTCCCTCCACTACACTGAAATTTAGGGCCTAATCACCTACATTAATTTGACATCTAATCAGAGTCACCTGAAAATTATATATATTTATAAGTTGATTTAAGGCTAAAAGTTATTTTGATAAATATTTCACATCATCACTTTAACAAAAATAACCAATGACATTATTAATTGGACCTATTAATAACATTATAAAAATGTAGAACTAAATTATATATGTCAAATTTTAGTAAAGAGATTAAATATCAAGTTTCATAATAGAATAGGGACTAAAAGAACAATTAGCCCTTTCCAAAACTAAATATTATATGCGACATATGCATAACAAAAGAGAATAATCACAATGTTTTACTATTAAGTACTTTAGAAACTTCAACATTGAAGTTCGAGTCTTTTTTATGTAAATTAAGTGAAGTGAGTTAATTTACTGAATTAATTAATTAATTCAATAACTGTAATGAATAACTCTTACAATAATTAATGACATAATTTTAAAAAAAATTACAAAATGAACAATTGAGCAAACAAAAATGTGTATTTTTTTATGTTTGTTTTATAATTTACGAAGACTAATCCTTTTAGGGTTTTTAGCTACTATAGTCAATAATATTTTTAACGAGGTTTTAACTTGAGCTCTCTTTCTAAAAAGGTAATATGTTTTAATGTTGCACTCAACATTTATTGGTTAATCGATTATTCGTATTTGTCCAATTACACTATAAAAATCCATTTAGGATGTTTGAATTGGATTAAATCGACCAGTCGAATAGATTAAAATGAGAGTTTATCAAGGAATCAATCCAAAATTTTTTTTTTAAATCAATTAAATAAAAATCAGTATAAATCAATATTTTTTAAATATTTTTTAATAAAATTGGTGTTCCGCTAAATTTAGAGGGCCAAAGGGGTGGCTTAATTAGGGAGTATGATGCACGCGGTAGCGAAAAAAAGGATAATGATAAATTGGAGTCTAGCAATGTGAACCGGGGATTGATACATGATTGCATCTCTACCGTACACGTTTCAGACGCACAGACATTTAGTATTTTTTTGTTAGAGTTTTAGGTGGGCCTGTGATATTTCCAGCTGGGCACCAAAATCTTAGGTAGAGAAAATCGAGGTAAATTATGATGATTTAAACTTAATTAAAAGGGTTTTATTTAATCATTTTACAGTGTCAAAATAAATATTTCATAATAAATAATTCGTTTTAAAAAATGTATCTTTAAAATTTATTAAGTAGAAAGTATTATAGAGTACTATATTATAAATTAAATTGTATTTTTATATATTATATAATTTATAAAACATAAAAATTAAATCTATAATAATCTATAATATTATATGTATCCACATATTTTGAGTCAAAAGTCTTAAAAATTTGGAATTAATTTTATTGATAAATTTATAAATAGGTTACAATTTGTGAATTTTTTTTACAAAGAAAATTCATTTGATTATTCTCTTCGGTTTGAGCTTCGATTCAAGAGTTGTTTGACTTGGTCTTGGAAGGATGCAATTTTCTTTAAGAGTCATCGAGACTTAATCTCGAATTAATGGTGTTTGTTTCAAGAGTCGTTGAGATTTAATCTCGAAAACGGGTTTGGACCATTTTATTTAAATTACTCATATTATATATCTCATACATATCATTAATCTATATAAGCACGAATCTGAAAATAACATTTGAACTGATGAGAATAATTTTTTATTTTTCATCGTATTACTAAATTCACATTTAAAAATAAAAAAGTTGAAGTAAAATAGATGTTGTAATAATTATTCATTAAAGACTAATTATAATTTATTAAAAGTTGGAGTTGTGAGAATTATATATTTAAAAATAATTATAATTTAATTTATAATTATTAAGTAAAAAAATATTGTTTTAATTTTAAAATAAAGTTATTACGAATCTAAGTATAAAATATAACGAAAAAATTAACTATAATTATAATTACAATTACTAATTAAAATTTGATGAAGTTGTTTTATTAATGTAAAATAAAGTTATTATTGAATAAAATTCTAAACATTTGAATAAATTATCATTTAATTAAATTAAATTATCTATGTTAATTAGTTATTATTTTGAATAATATTATGTGGCATTAATTATATAAAGTAAAATTATATTATAGTTTAAATATATTAAAAATGGCGATTTGAAAATTTGTTATTATAATATTTGAACTGATAAATTAATATATTTTAATTATATTTGATAATTTAAATAAAAAATATTATTTTATGTTAATTATAACAAATAAAAATAAAATATTTAAATTTAATTAAATATTAAATTTGTAAAATCTTGTTTATAATTTTATTTATTTTAATATTAATATTTGTATTTCATAATTTTGTTGATATATTTAAACTATTATAGATATACACATCAAAAGCCATTGATTTCCGAAAGTCCAACGGTATGGATGATTCCACGATGACAAGAACTCAATCCTACCTAAAATACACCTGTTTACACCTGATCCACTATCAAATTCTTCAATGGCTATTTCGAGCCTCACTCGCTTAGCCACTTCCACCATTACTTCACCACCTCCATTCACCACCGCTCTCATAATTTCTCGCTATTTCACTAAAAGAATCATCTTCACCACCGCTACTAAAGAAAAGAATCCACCCCGCAGTTTCAAAACAATGTCTTCTTCTCTAAACAGCAAAGTAATAGCACCGTACGGTTCATGGAAATCACCCATCACAGCCGACGTCGTTTCGGGTTCATCTAAACGGCTCGGTGGCACCGCCGTTGACCCTCAGGGTCACCTCTTTTGGCTTGAGTCACGACCTTCTGAATCTGGGTAATTTCAATGTTTTTGAATCGCTTATATAATATCTATTTTGATATCGATTATGAGTTTTGCCTTTTTTTTTTTTGGAAAAGGCGGGTGGTTCTTGTCAAGGAAGATGGAGATGAACCGATTGATATTACTCCACCGGAGTTTGCTGTACGGACGTTGGCTCAAGAGTATGGAGGAGGAGCGTTTAGGATTTACGGGGATACTGTGATTTTCTCGAACTATAAAGATCAGAGATTGTATAAGCAATCAACCAGTTCCAAAGGTTCATACTTTTACTGTGTTTTCACCTTAAAAAGTTAGGATTAGGATTAAATAGATTGAATTTGTAAGTTTAGAGTGTTGAATTTGTTGAATTTTTAGAATTAGGACCAAATTGGAAATGTTAGGGTCTAAATTTGTTATTATACCAATCAAAACCGGTGACCAAAATAATAACACCCTCGAACTGGGTGTCTATCTGGTAGTTTATCCTAAAAGTTAAGCTTTTTTATTGGCTTTAATTAACTGATTCCAATGGATGGCAGAGCAGGTTCTTGTCCAGTACCAATCACTCCAGATTATGGAGGACCAGTTATAAGTTATGCCGATGGGGTTTTTGATTCAAGGTTTAATCGTTATATCACCGTAATGGAAGGTTAGTCACTTTGTTTTGTATGCTCCTTTTCTCTAGAATTAATGGGTTTTTGAATTGGCCCTTTTTATTGATTCAATCTTATCTATCACAGATCGCCGTGTAAGTAGGACAAATTCAACCACAACAATTGTAGCAGTGCCGCTTGACGGGAATATCCAAGGTACTTAATTTCTCTAGAAATGCAACTTATCTTCTTTGTAAATTATGTTGCATATGATGTTAACGTTATCTGTTATTGTTTGTTGTTTCGTATGTTTACAAGAAATGAATTTTGTTTCCTTTTGTCAACTTTCAGAACCAAATGTATTAGTGAGTGGCAATGATTTCTATGCTTTCCCTCGATTGGACTCGAAAGGTGAAAGGATGGCATGGATTGAATGGAGTCATCCTAACATGCCATGGGATAAATCGGAGCTCTGGGTTGGCTATATTTCTGAGAATGGGTGAGTTGAATTCTTTCAGTGGTCACATAGCTCGTCTTTGGAATTCTTTTTGTTTCGTATAACATTCCTTGTTTAAATTGAAAGCTTAGTTGGTATAGAGGTAAAAGTACCATAGAGGCCTCTGTAGTAGGAGTCAGATTGTATTTTGCCTCCCTCTACTAAAAAGGGGGGAAAATTAATCCTTGTACATTAGATAAAAGAGCATCGTTTCTTTTAAAAAATTCATTTATTTTTACTGTTAAAAATCGATGTTTATGATGGAATAAGTAGATAGTGATGCCATGTATACGTAATGCTATGTACAAAGACCAATTTTTTAACAGTAGAAATGAAATTTTTAATAGGATCAATTTGCTCGTTGTCCCTTTTTTTTATTAAAGGGAGCAAAATGCAATCTGACTCCTACTATAAGGGCCTCCATGGTACTTTTACCATGTTTTTGATTGTTGAATCTGTTCATCTTTGATACTATAAATATATTGATAACTATGGATTGGTATGTCACACAGAGACATACACAATCGTGTTTGTGTAGCTGGTTATGATCCTAAAATCGTGGAGTCTCCTACTGAACCGAAGTGGTCCCCTACAGGTATTCTGTGATAATTTTCTTATTTTATGAACAATTCTAAATATGAAATATAGGCTTCCATGATACTTACGTAAACATTTTGGAGTTTTCATGAATGAAACGGTATGTTCTTTAACATCTGTGTTATTGGGGAAAGTCCGTCCTCCCCCCCCCCCCCAAAAAAAAAGTGACGATTGATGTATCAGTTGTTTAATAATTTATCAATGAAATATTAAAATATTTTTGAATTTGTGCAGGAGAACTATTTTTCATTACAGATAGAAAAAATGGATTTTGGAATCTCTATAAATGGGTAAGTTCCTTTTTGTTGATTGCTTGTAATAGCTCTAATTAGTATTATAAGATCAGTTTCATTAATTTTTTTTGGCATAATGATAAATTTAGCTTTAAAATTTTCATTTTCTGCTAATTTGACGCTTATTCCTTTTTTTCTGAGCTAAATTTGATTATTAACCTTTTAAGAAAGTGTCAAATTGCTTTTCTTTAACAGAAATATTGACTAAAACATCAGTTTTTTAATGAAGTTGGCATGAAAAACCGCGTGGCAATTTACGCGCAATTCGTACTGACATGACACTATTTGTTGTATATGTCACTCTCAACAAATAATTTTAAAATTATAAACGTAAAAAATAAATCAAATTGAAAAAGAATTATAAGAAGTTCTTAAAAATAAAAAATATTAACATGAAGTACACGTAGATTGCCACACGGACTGCTATGTGTAAAAATTTAACATTTTAGTCAGTATTTCCATTAAAAAAATCAATTTGACTCTTTTTCAAAAGGTTGATGGTCAAATTTTACTATTTTTAAGAGGTTGAAGGCCTAATTTAACATACACAAAAAAAGAAAAAAGAAAAAAATGCCAAATTGACAAAAAGATATAAGCATTAAGGGCTAGATTTGATATTATGCCATTTTTTCCCATTCTCTTTTCTCCCTCCAAGGTGGTTTGTCCAGGTTTTCTGCATTATAGTACTTGTTTGTGCATTTATCCAACCTTAAAAGAGTGTCTATCAGAATTAATCACCTTTTATCATCTCTTGGAACAGGTTGAATCTAAGAACGAGGTGCTTCCACTTTATCCTTTGAATGCTGAGTTTGCAAGACCATTATGGATTTTTGGGATGAATTCTTACGAGTTCATCAAGAACGAGGCTGGAAAAACCTTAATTGCTTGCACTTATAGGTAATTCCGAGAAAATTACTACCCAACATACTTTGATATACAAATAAGATCTTTGTTGGAAAGAGAAAAAAGAACATTTTTAGTTTTTTGTTGATTGATACCTTGAATGTCTGAATGCAGGCAGAATGGGAAGTCGTATCTTGGAATTTTGGACGATGTTCAGGGTTCATTTTCACTGCTCGATATTCCTTTCACGGATATAGACAATATTGTACTTTCAAAACCCCAGATTTATTTGTAGGTAGGAAATTATAATGACTTTCTTTTAAAGATATGCTTTTTCATTTGCAGGCTTCATGGAATGATTATCTGTATGTCGAGGGAGCCTCTGCGGTTCCTCCTTCATCAGTGGCTAAGGTAAGGTTGCCCTCTTCTTCTACATGTAGAGATCTTTTGATTACGGTCTTAACATTCTTTTGTTGTTGTTGAAGGTGACTCTAGATGGCCGTAAAGTAGTTGATTTCAAGATTTGTTGGTCGTCTTCGTCAGATTGTTTAAAGTACGAGTCCTACTTTAGTCAGCCGGAGTTAATTGAATTTCCGACAGTGGTTCCTGGTCAAAATGCCTATGCTTACTATTATCCGCCAACTAATCCTCTTTATCAAGCTAGCCAGGAAGAAAAGCCGCCATTGCTGTTGAAAAGTCATGGTATGATATTTGCTAAATCTTGAAAACTGGTTAAATGCCCCTTCACTTAATGAGTGTTGTACCCCATGCATTAGCAAATTCTTTGGTAAAAGTGCCACAAAAGACCTTGTAAAAGGAGCCAAATTGCATTTTACTCACTCTACTAAAAAATGGGTAAATTAGTCCTTGTACATTAGATCAAAGAGCAAATTGGTCATCTTGTTAAAAATTCCATCCATTTTTAATGTTAAAAATTAGTCTTTGTATGTCAATATAATGTACATGTGGCACTCCACGTGTCACTGTTTGGTTTTTCGGCCAAGCACACTAGTTTTTTATAGTACAAATAGATGAAAATTTTAACAGAAATGACTAATTTGCACTTTGATCTAATGTACAGGGACTAATTTGCCAATTTTTTGAGTAGAATAGGCAAAATGCAATTTGATTCCTAATACAGGGGCCTCTATGATACTTTTACCTAAATTCTTTCCATATTTGATTGCATTATGACGTATATGTTACGAAATATATGGCAGGAGGACCTACTGCTGAAACTCGTGGAATTTTGAATTTAAGCATCCAATACTGGACTAGCCGAGGTTGGGCATTTGTGGATGTTAACTATGGTGGAAGCACAGGTTTGTTCTCCTTGCCTAACATGCAGACACATTCATTTTTGGTTTATATCTGATTAAGTATGGCGCTTTGTTTGGACTACACGACACAATTTTGTAGGTTATGGAAGAGAATTTCGTGAACGACTTTTGGACCGTTGGGGAATTGTCGATGTTGATGACTGTTGTAGCTGTGCTAAATTTTTGGTAATTTGTTCAAATATTCCCAAAATTCTAATGAATGGAGATATATCGTATACAATACTGCTCTGTCATGATAATGCATGTTTCTTTTCTCTAGTTGGAGAATGGGAAGGCAGATAAGGATCGACTTTGTATAACAGGAGGCTCTGCTGGTGGGTACACAACCTTAGCAGCCCTTGCTTTTAGAGATACATTCAAGGCTGGAGCTTCCCTCTATGGGGTAATTTATTTCTCATTTTTTGCAATTAAGAGTCCACCGAAATATCCTTCAGTTTTGTATTTTGGCGCTGTATGCATATATCTTGAATCTTATAAGCACAAAACTGAAAACCGACAGTTTTATATGGTATAAATCTTTTCTGAACAGGTAGCTGACTTAAACTTGTTGAAGGCCGAGACACATAAATTCGAATCCCATTATCTTGATAAACTCGTTGGTAATTAGAAAAAGTCAACCAATCACTAGTTTGATTTTAAATTTTTATCCTTTTAGTTGTTTATCATATCCCTTGCCATTTGCAGGAGATGATAAGGCTTTCTTCGATCGATCACCCATCAATTTTGTAGATAAATTTTCTTGTCCCATCATTCTCTTTCAGGGACTCGAAGACAAGGTACATAAATTTTCTTCTAAAATTCTTTTTTGGTACATAATAGTGAAGATCAAGGGGTTATTAGTTAAGACTTGAGTTTGTAGAAGTACCATGGAGGCCTCTATACCAGAAATCTGATTGCATTTTGCCCTCTATTCAAAAAATGGTCAAATTAGTCTCTGTGTATTAGATCAAAGAGAAAACTGGCCCTTTTGATAAAATTTCATCCATTTCTACTATTAAAAACTGGTCATTGTCTGGTTATTCTGTCATATGCCAGTTTTTAATTGTACAAATAGATGAAATTTTTAGCAGAAAGGACCAGTTTATTCATTGATCTAATGTACAAGGACTATTTTGTCATGTAGAGGGGGCAAAATGCAATCTTACTCTTAGTCGGGAGCCTCCATGGTATTTTTACCCCTTCGTCACTTGAAATTTGTCTTAGAAAATTGTTATTGCAATTCAAGCAGACTTCAGTATTTTGAATAACCTTTACGTGTCACAGGTTGTACCCCCGGATCAAGCTCGTAAAATCTACAAGGCATTGAAGGAAAAGGGTTTGCCTGTTGCTCTTGTCGAATATGAAGGTGAACAGCATGGTTTCCGCAAGGTATATATACATCCCACTGTTATATGTATACTTCGAATTTTTATCATACCGAAATATGATCGATCCTTGTGATACGTACGTAAACAGGCTGAGAACATTAAATTCACGATAGAACAACAAATGGTGTTTTTTGCACGTTTGATTGGACGCTTCAATGTTGCCGATCCCATTACACCGATCAAAGTAGACAACTTCGACTGAGCACCGATATAAGTCTTTTAGTTCATGGAGTTCACTTACGTACGAATTACTTGTAACATATTACTGTTTTATAGTTTTCAGGTAGCTCGATTACTAGAGTCTGCACTTAGAACACGTAAAACTCTTTTCACCACTGTAAACCCGAAAATGTAGCCTGATAACCGTAACGTTTTTCTATGAATAAGAAGGGTCATTTTCATATCTCTAAGTTCTCAAAACGATCATTTATTATTTAGGGCCACCACCGTGGTCCTCATGGCAATGGCTTTAAGTACATTTTCATTTTCGTCACAGCATAGCAGAAGGTAACATGGGTGAATGGATAAAGTATTAAATGTACCAGAACCACCATGAGAAAACTAAAGGCTTCATTGCTTTAATAGCTTTAGTTATATGCCCACTTTGCAAAAGCTTGAATGTTCTTTGCCCCACATAGGCTTTATAAATCAGGACCACCTTATTTTGATATATAATTGTTTTGAGCCCAACACAAAACTTTTGATCCTATCAGCCTCTAATGGTTGGGACAGCACTACTTTATTGAACCATGATAATTAAAGCTCTAAGCTAGCTTTGTCATATTCCCACCAAAATGCCTAAGGGAAAAAGTATTATGGAAGTCCTTGTATTAAGAGTCGGATTTGGATTGCATGTTGCCATTTTTTTTTCTAAAACATAAGTAAATTAATCTCGATACATTTGATCAAAGAGCAAATTGGTCTTTGTGTTAAAATTTTCATACATTTTTATAGTTAAAAACTTGCCTCTATACATCAAGAGGTACATGTGGCACTTTACATGTCTGTCTTGTTATTCTTTCAGTTGTGTCAATTTTTAATAATACAAATGAATGAATTTTTTAACATAATAGATTGATTTTTTTTGATTTAATGTTTAGAGATTAATTTGCTCATTTTTTTTAGTAGAAAGGACAAAATGCAACCTGACTAAGACTTCCTTGCTACTTTTATTCCTTATGTAAGCTACAGATATGAATTAATGGTTCAAACGTGGATTGTTGAGCCCTTTTACTATTAATTTCTATATGGTATTTGATCTTTTGCCCAAAAAAGGTCATTATCAGCTTCAATTGGTATTGACATTCAATGGTTGTCCAAACAGACCATAATGGTCTAGCCTAGAAAAGGGTTTTTAGGTTGCCTGCTTCTTATGGACCATAAGGGATAAGTTTTGGATATCAACAAGGTTAACCTGCATCAGGTATTAGTAGCTTTCCTTGAATGCAAAGGCTTAATAATGGGTTAAAGTATCTGGAAGGTCCCTGCATTTTAGGGACTAGATCAGATTAGTCTCTATATTATTGAAAAAATCAAATAAATTCAAATTTCAACTGAGTTAACATTTACTTTATAAAAAGACTAAATTATTCTTTTTATTATAAATGTTAACTCTGTTTCAATTTAATCTTATTTAATTTTTTAATAGTAAAAGAATTAAATTAATTTATTTAATAATAGAGACTAATTTAATCAAGTCCTTATAATAAAAGGACCCCTTAGGATACATTCACCATTAATGTATGCTAGAATTCCAGTTCAGTTTCTTCTTTCAAAAGAGACATAAATGCTCACTAGCCCTAAACATTGTAGACAATTAATGATGCTGATAATGCTTACACCTACTTTTCTTCGATGGTTTAACTCATTTTCAATGAGTACAACTTGAATATATATATATATATGCGCGCACGTGTGCCAGATAATTATCCATAGAGAGAAGTATTTATTAATTACATGTAGAAAACCCTGATGAACATTCTTTTCACAACTACTTTCCAATTACACTATACTTGGTATTTGATCTAAGACTGTACAAAAGTTGATACCCATCAAGAAGTTCCAAGTGAATGCCAAAATGATATATTTTATGTGCATAAAAGGTACCTAAAGTTGAACTCATAAGGTATAATTTGAACAAACTTTACAAGAGACTCTCCTTGAGCTCCTTCTAGATATTTAATTGCTTCTTTCCCCAGTTCATTAGGTAATTGAAGGCAAATCCAATCAAGCAACGAATCTAAGTCCTTAGCAAAGTCAAGCAAGTACCAATCTAATAGCTTTGGGATTGCAAACTCTGTTGATGAAATCCCAACTGCAGCCTGCAAGTACTCTCTCTTTGCCACTTCCAACTCGTTTTCGACTTGAGAAGCGGTAAAAACACGAACCTTCATGCAATGGAATTGAAAAATTTGGTATTATGTCACAGCCAAAAGACAGTAAAGAATGCATTTTGCATCCTCTACTTGAGGATGGGCAAATTAGTCATTGTACGTTAGATCAAAGAACAAATTAACCATTTCTATTAAAAATTTATCCATTTTCACTGTTAAGAACTGATATAGTTAATAGAATAACTACACAAATACACGTGATGTCCCACGTGTATCTTATTCTAACGTACAAAGATTAGTTTTTAACCATAGAAATGAAAATTTTTAACGGAAGGATCCGTTTGCTCTTTGATCTAATGTATTGGGACTAATTTGCCCATTTTTTAAGTGGAGGGAGCAAAATACAATCAACTTTTAATATAAAGGCTTCTATAATGCTTTTATCATCAGTAAAGTGCTTTGGAGTCAAAATAAAGAAAGAAGGAAACAATGGCAATTGCATTAAAACTAGGTGATACTGATACATAGAATCAACTATCAAAGCATCAAGGACCACTGAGTGTTTTGCAATACAAGAGTTGCGAACTTACAGCAGGAGAGGACCAGCTTCCACATGCAAGGGCAAATGTCACCAATGGTTCAGATAATTCCAATCCGAACATGCCCCTGGCTGTCATTTCATCATTTTTGGTACCCTTTGGAAAAGCCTATATCAAAATTCAAATACAAAATATAATGGAAGACTTCATTATCAAGCTGAAAGGACATTATTGAAGTTTGTAAAACAAATTGGAATGAGGTACCACTTACAAATTTTGAGTGGTAAGGCAATCTGAGAATGAAATGTTCTATAGTTATTGCATTCAACAGGTGTCCCCCAACATTTATGGTTGCCTGTTACATAAAAACATGCAATTGAGTTGTTGTTTAGGACAAGTAGTATTCTATTTTACTTTTTTTTACTGAAAAAATAGATAATTAGTTTTTGAACGTTAAATTAAAAAGTAAATTGATTTTTTTTGTTAAATTTTTTTATCAATTTGTACTGTTAAAAAATTGACATTAGTGATGAAATAATTAGATAGTGAAGGGAAAAGGTTTTAGTAGTAAATATGGATGAAACTTTTAACAGAAGAATCACTTTTTTCTGTTATCTAATGTAGAGGGACTAATTTACCTATTATTTGAGTAGAATGGATAAAATGCAATCCGATTTCTAGTATAGGGGCCTCTATATTGGGACATCCTTACCTTTCTCATCAGTTCCACAACCATTTCTGGACTTTCTGGTACTCCTTGTTCTAAGAATGCCTGAAATCAACATCAAGAAATAAGTGAATTCCACATGATAGCATAAACTAAATGTATTAAAAGATAAAAAAGTACCATCATGATGATCAAGGTTCACATACATTCATCATGCAAGAATTATAAATATTTATCCAAAATGCAAGCTTTTCTTGATGGTTAAGGTTTTGCAAGTCCAATGAGGCCAATCTTGCAAGGAGGAGTCTGTGAAATACAACACAATAAACCATCAACAGTGTTTATAAAAACATCAAATGAACAAAGAAACTAAATGTAATAACATATGACTTACTTCAATCTATGCAACAGAAATAAAGAATTCGATGCTCGATTTAGATTGATCGAGTCATCACTGATCGAAACTAAATGCTTATATGGTCCAATATCTCTTTCTCCATAATCCGAACAAATACCGTAAGGATCACGAAATCCGGTTTCTTGAGACCCCAACATTGATAATGAAGGAAAAGTTTTCTTTATTGAGTTCATTCTTAAGAAAATGCTGGATAAACATCTTATAAGGTCCTCCGAAACTTTATTCGGTCCATCGTCTCCCGACTGTCTCTCATCAGGGATGCTTATATTTCGTGTTTCTGCATTGCTTTGGTCTCTCACTCTACATTCCATCTGAGTGTAAAACAAGTCATCCACACCTAGCTGCAATTACAATAACTTGAATCAAAAGAAACCGGTTTCGTACCTGCAATTTTTGAGGATCTAAACGCTTCTCCGATGACTTTGAATCGATCAAAGGTCTCTTCAAAAGAGGTCCCTTATTGCTCTTTGCGGAATTAGTCCGAGACTGATTCTCTTTTCCTCTTTTATCATCTGAGAAATAACAATGGATGATCAAATATGCTAATGGCATTGGCATCGGCATTGGCATGACTCATCAGAAGTTAAAAAACCCGAAAAGACTAACCCGAAAAGGATTGTGAATAACTTGCCATCGATGTGCATCGAGTTAAAGTTTTCTGTTTAGGATTATCCAAGCAAGGCTCATTCAAATCAACTGAACTTTCCATGTTCCTTTTCGACGATGATGTATAAACAGCTTCTCGATACAAGTCTTGTCGGAAGTGTACGACCTGTTCTTCGAGCCGAACGATCTCTTCTTCGAGTACTGCCACTTCAGCCAAAAGCTCCAATGTCTACAAAAGTCAGAATCAACAATGTCATTCACCAATATGTGAAGTTTTTAAAGGAAGCAACAATGGTGAATTTACTAACTGAAGGAGGAAGATATGGAGGAAGACGAGGTAAAGCTCCCAAAGGTCTATTAAAAGCTCTCTCTAAAGCTCTATGAATATTCTCTTCTTGTCTAAGCTTCTTCTTCAATTTATCAACCTGATAAAAAAAAATAGATTGAAATTGCTTTCAAAATTTCAATACAATCAAGTCCTAATTGTAAATTTTCCATGAGATAAGAAAATGTATATACATCTTGTTGAAGGGCCATCTTTCTCTCATTGATCGAAGCTCGTTTGTTTTTCATTGCCTTTGTAGTAACCACTGACTTGGTACCCTGCATATCTGCTTTCTCCTTCAAAGAGAAAAAAAAAGCAAACAGTCAGCTTTGTTTAAGCCTAGAAAATTCACAATTTCCTGGAAAATTTGGAATTCCACAAAAATCCCAGTTTAACCATTGGATTAAAATGCTTGAACATTTACTTTTTCATGCTTCAGTGGAACTTTCTTGGCTTTGGTATTCATATTTTTCAACACTCAAACACCTTATCTGCAACAATAAAAAGAAAGCACCCAAATTCAGAAAAACTTCATATAAACGAGAACAATTTAGCAAATTCATTAATTCACCAACAGATTCAGACCACTTAAAAGGGTTTCAATACCAAGTAAAAGTTCTAAATGAAACAGTTTCATCAATGGAAGAATCAAAATGAAAAACAACAAATTCTAAAAAGAAACAAAGGAAAGAATGTTTCTATGTATGAATTTTAAAGTTGAAGCAAAGAGAGTTAAAAAAAAGGGGGGGGTGTATCTTGGAAACAAGATAGAGCCGTACATAAACTCCATGAAGAAGAAACACTCACTTGCCTGTGTCATCATGAATCAACGTGAGTCTTTTATTTTATTTTTTTCTTTTTCACTTCTCTAACTGTTAAATACTAAATAATGATAATATATTCTTCGGTTATGGCTTTTTTACCTATAAGGTCCCCCTTCTTCAACTTTTATTTAGTTTTGGGATAAGGCAACTTTTACTCTCAGAATTTGATATTTGTTAGGCATTTATGTTCAGCAGCCCGAAAATTAGATAAGGTTCGGGTTGCCTACCCATGATCCAGATAGGGCCCACCAGTCGTATACATGCAAGCCTTACGGAATGAAGCTCGCAAAGGATGTTCGCAAGGAAGCTTGTAGACCCAGCTCGCACAGGACAAGAGGAGTTTGCAAGGGGAGCTCGCAGGAGCCCAAAGAGTGTCCAGTAGACGGCTTAGAGCAGAACACGTATCCCATATGTATAGAGTTTGTTAAGAGCGTCAATTCTATGAACAGTAGCTATGTATTGTCCCCTCTAATGAGACACAACGAACAAATTACTTAACAATATTTTTTTAATTTGGTCCCTAAATTTGGAAACTTTCACAATTTTAGTCTATGTACTGATATGACACTTCGAGATTATGTCGCATGATTAATTAAATTTTTCTATAAAAAATATAAATTTTAGGTTATGATGTGGTAAAATATAAGAGAGCCATGTCATCACATGGATCAAAATTTAGAAAAATTGTCAAGTTTCAAGATTAATATAAACAAAAAAGCTGCGGGACTAAGTTGGAAAAAGGTTTCCAAATTTAAGGACTAAATTTCACATGGAACTCTTAAATTATGGGTTAAATTCTAAATTGGGTGTCTAAACTTCAACTTTTTTCAATTTAATCATCAAATTACTATTAGATCAACTGTTAGCTTTCACATTAAATGTAAAAAAAATCACATGTTGGGTTATTATATATATATATACATATGGTAATGAATATAATGATGGGTTATTGAATGTTGGTTTTTTTTTTTCCTTAAACATTTGGAAAGTAATTTATGGATTGAATTTTGTAGGGAAAAGCTGCACAAATCACGTGTTTGCCAACTAAACATTTTTTTAAAATTACTTATAATATGTTTTTATTAATGTAAAACATTAATAATATTGATGCAATAAATTATTAGAATTGTGCCACCTTGTATTTTGGGTAAATTTTAGAATTTCCCAAAAAAAAACACAATACTTTAGGAAATACAATTGACCTATATATTTTTATTTTTGAATAAAACCTATACTTTTTAAAGAAAAATACAAACTACATTTGAGCTATATATTTCCTTTTAAGAAAACTTATGCATTAACTCTAATTAGATTTATTTGGTTTAATTATGGTTTTAGTCGCTCTATTTTGTTAAAATTTATGGTTTAAACCGTCTATTTCAACCTGGCATAATTTGATTCGTTTGCTTTTTAATAATGTTATTAATAGATTAAACTAGTAACACTTTTATTTGGTCACAAAATTAAGGTCACGTGGAAATCCAATTAAATTGTGTCCAATAAACAATAGATTTATATGTCATGGAATGTTTAATATTTTAAAAAAATATCATATTATCACTTTAATGAAAACATTTAACAATTTTATTAATTTGGGCCTACTAATAATATTATAAAAGGTAGAGTGTCACCAAATTATGTCAAAGTGTGACATAGTAGTTGCTTACTCCATCTCTTAATCATATAGTCAAATGTTTGATTTGATCCCGCTCATGAAATGAAACACATTTTGTAGCCAACTGTTTACTTCTTCGGAGAGCATTTATGGCGAGGGAATTAGTTATTGCTACCAGAACTAGAAACCCTGGTTTCGACAAAAAAAATTAAAATAGAAAGATTAAATCTCAATTTTCAAGATAATAAATGGATTAAATGCATAACTAAACCTATTTTTTTAATAGAATTTTCTTGTTTCATGATTAACATTGGGATGATTAATACAATACGTTTTAACGTGTTCGAACCTGCGTCCTTTTACATTACAATAATATCAATGTCAATTGAATTAAGACTCACTCGACATAATAAAATTAAAAGATATCTTTGATTTTTTTAAAAAAAACTTATTTTGTGATATGTATAAATGAAATGGACGCACCACCCACAAGCATGTGATGGCGACTATTAAACTAAAATAATTAATTAATACGCTTTAATTTAATTTAATTTGTTATCATTATTAGCTGTTGGGAATTCAGTCAATTCTTCACATTTTTTTTAAATAATGGGTTTTTTTTATTATAATAATTATAATAAAATTTTTAATTTTTAATTTTATTCTTTGAGAAGATGATTTTATCATTGTTAATTGACTACTGAGGTTGATAATAGACCTACTACGAACAAGCCAATTGGGTTTGGACAATTACAGCAGACAACTTTTATATATATATATATTTATAAATAATAATTATAAAATATTTTGGATTAAGTTATAATAAAATGGAATGATAGATTATGAAAATGATTAGTGAAATTAAAATAAAATTGTAGTTTTGCTGATTGAGTTTTAGCTTAATTAGTATGGGTATTGTTGTCAATGTAAGAGGACGTTGGTTTGAGTATACTGATCATCTAATTTATAGGTTGGGGAGGGACTAGACATTGTACCAAAAAAAAAATAGATATGATTAGAATCTGTTATAAAATTATTCGAAAAATATATATAGTTTTCTCATTGCATTTTAATGTCTAATAAAAATTAAAAATTCATTAACGGTAAAATTAGTTTTTATTGTAACATAAGTCGCATTTAATTTTGTATATTTATTGATTTTTAATTTATTAAATATTTTTTGATTTCATGTAATTAATTTAAGGAAATGTAATTTTAAATGAGTATAAAATGTAATTCCAGGTTTAATAAAATATTCTACTATTCTAAATTTAACAATAAAAATATATATTTTTTAAAAATGATTATTTTTAAATGTATTTTTACAAAAAAAAATTATTAATGTTAATTTCCCTATTTTATGGAACTTCGTTATTTCTCTTAATTTTTAAATAAATTGTTACTAAAACTAAATTTAATCAATATTTTTAATACATAATATATATATATATATGTGACATTAGAAAATAACCCAATATTAATTATAGTTTGGCAAAAACTTTTTTTATTAATTAATTTTTTCTTTGAAAATAATTGTTTTTATTTCATTTTAAATAATCTTATTATAGATTTTGATAATATATTCTCGTTTTGAAACAATATCTAGAATTACTTATAGTCCCTCCTCAACTCATAAATAAGTGGATAATATATTTTAACGTACTCAAACCCACATTATTTTATATTAACAAAATATCCATATTAATCGAACTAAAAATTAAACAGTAAAATTAACTATTTTTGTTGAATCATATAATGATTAGATTGTACTACGTTTTGAACCATTATATATTGAGTTAATAATTAGTGTAAAAATATGGTAACGTGCTTAATAAGTTACCAACCATACATGTGTAAAAAGATGTTCGATTAAAATGGCTGTATAAATAGCTCATTCATAATTACATGCTTTTAAAAATATGAATAATTCAATAACTTTAGATGGAGATTAGAATCGAGTTATAAATTTGTGTGAGAATTAAAATGTAAATTTATTGTTACATTAGCTTATAATTCTTCATTTTTTTAAAAGGATTTAATTAAATTTTATTATTTTAAGAGGCTAAAATGTAATTTTATCATATATTTTATAACTTTTTAAAGGACTAAAACATAAACTTTAGAAGGATAGAGCCATTCATTCTGGCACTCAAGGGTAATCACCTGAGCTTTGCAAAGAGTGAAGGGTGACGAAAAAGGTGCGTCTTAAATAGGGACGAAGCTAGAAAATTGTTTTACCATCTTTAGGGGCAAAATGCCAAAACCTGTCCTTTATTTATGCCCTTGGTCTTTGAGATGACAATCGAGTGAACGGTGAGGATGTTTCTAAAAAGACAATGAATGCTAAAAAACAAAAACCCTTATATTTTAAAGATAAACTTTTCAAAAATGAAGAGATAGATGATTGTGATGTTATTAGATTAAACTAAACCTAATTTAAACACATTAAAATGTTCTAAAATCGGACAGTAGTTTAACTCAACTTGATTAGCTAGTTGACCAATCTCTTAGATGATGAGATATCAATATCAAGAAATCTAATCAAAATTGAAATTTCTGATTATGTTATAAATATTTGATGAAACTAATGGGGTTTACATCATATCTCCATAATACAACAATAAAAACAAAGATAATAAATTAGATTATCACTTCAACAATCTCAAAGAAATCACAATTATTGATTATTATTATTATTAATGTCCACAAACTTATGAATTTATCCTCTTATTAATTAAATATTTAAAAAAAAATCTTTTCATTAATTATTAATTAATCATGCCATTGTTAATTGTTGTGAGGAGCGAAGTTGTAAATGACAAAGGAATTGGATCAAAGGGGGCCATAGTGGAAACATGAAAAAGATGAAACAGCTTCTTCTTTAGCATCATTGGATGAATTTGTTACCAAACATTACTTCTTTTTTCATTATAAACAAACATATTGGGACCTACCAATTTACCATCCTCTCCTTTCCATATATATATATATATATATCAGTGTTTGTAATTATTCGATTAACAATGTTGAACGGTCATCCATTAAAATTTTAGGTCTAATTTTGAGATTTAATCTTTATACTTTAATTTTATATATATATTTTTTACTTTTATAATGTTTTTAGGATACAAAGTCAACTTTCATAATGTTATTAATAGGTCTAAATTGATAACACTTTTAACTACTGTTTTAAAGTGATGATGTGGATTTTTTTTGTAAAAATAGTTGTCCAGACTATCTTTACTGTAAGAGAGTTATCAATATAAAAGAACTGCATTATCATTTTAATGACAACCATTAGCAATGTCAACAATTTTGCATCTATTACTAAAAGTAGAGAAGTCCAATTATGTCAAATTAAAGTAAAATGATTAAATTTCAAATTTCAACATAGTAGGACTAAAAAGTCCAAATATGGTAAAAAGTAGGATCAAGCTGGTTTTGGGTTTGATCAATTAGGATCAGATTAATTCGAGGTTTTTGAGTCAATTTTGGATTTAGGTCATTTCGGGTTCATTCCATTTGAATTTGAGATTCAATTTTTTTTGTGTGTGTTTTAATCATTTTAAGTTCATATAAATTTCGAGTTTGAATTAGATTGAATCAAATTTAAGTTGGAATGGATGAAATCAACCTTTTGGGATAAGGTAAGAATCTATAGATCTAATAAAAAGTTCAAACAAGTTATGAAAAAAAGCGTGAAATGGAAGCCTAAAAAGTAGACACGTCAATTGGTGGATAAAGTTGGTTTTGGATCCGATCAATTTTGGGTTTATTTCATTCGAATTTGAGATTTATTTTTCGTGTTTTGATCTTTTCAAGGTCATATAAATTTCGGGTTTGAATTAGATGGATTTAAGTAATTAATATTTTTATACCCAAATCATATTGAATTAAATTTAAGTCGGTATTAATGAAATCAAAGTTTTGGGATAAGGTAAGAATGTATAGATCTAATAAAAAGCTCAAACAATTTATGGAAAACGCGTGAAATGGAAGTCTAAAAAGGTAGGTCCATGGTTGAGCCCCCAAAAGAGAAATATAAGTAAATAGATTGAGAGACAAGGGGAATCATTAATAGGTGTAATCAACAATGTGACTGTTCACTACATCCCCATCAATTTTTTTGCCATTGGTCTGGTCCTGTATTAGTAGGGCTTCCAACAAGGTCAAGAAATAAAGGAAATGATGGTCCAAGACCATAATACCCTACCAACACATATGCCTATATACAACTTATATAGGGCTCTAAAGCTTAGTCAATGTGGACATGTGGGCACCTTTTCTTTGTGAAATGAAATAACATCATTTGTCATGCTCCTCAAAATCATTGTACTTCTTTCACCAAAGCTGCCATCTTATGTATACATATATATATTATCATAATTTGAAGCGAAGAGGTAAAATTGAATGTTAGAAAATTCAGACACTTATCAATTAGTTTTGTTGAGGGATATTCGACTCTTTTAAGAGAAGTTTGTGAAGTGTTGGGAATCAACGAATTCAATAATATAGACGGTATTGTATTCTCAAGTTTTATATATTCCATTTTAACCTTGAGAACTCTTTCATAGAGAAGCCTTTGAAGTATTATTTGTGCCTCTAAAGATGGTATCTAGGGATGGCAAAAAAATCTAGACTTCGCGGGTTCTGAACCAACTCGATCCAATAAGGTCAATTTTTTTTTTTTGGAATTTGGTTTTGGGTTAGGTCTAACTCTTCAATTAGTTGGGTCAGTCAGGTTTAGAGAAAATCCACCTCGCCCCAAGATATTTATCAGAATACTCTTTACATATAATATTAGTTTAAAATATATATAATAAAATTTATATTAG